>NC_081414.1:6065000-6665000 GCF_030272615.1 Cryptomeria japonica | reverse complement strand
ATTGATTTTAACCTCTGTAAGGAAGTTGATGAAGTCTTGTTTCTCGATTTCAGTGAGGGATTTGGCAATGAGCACATTTTTTGGAATGACTTTGATGCCCATGTTGATGATTTCTGTTTCTTCTATCAATAAATTTGATTTGTCCTGTGGAAGGTAACCAATGGTAGGGAGGTCAAATCTCTTATCGTCAAGTGCCTTTTCTAGGTTTTCACTTTCAGATACGCCCTTTGTTTTTATTTCTTGTTCATCCAAAGGCACCTCAGGGAGGTTTTCACCTAGGAAATCATATCTTTTTCTTTTATTATCTTTTTTGTGGATAAGGGCATTGACTTGACTACCAAAGTATCCCTTTTTGTGTAGTTGAATACCCTCAATTCTATTACAATCTTCCATATTTTGCACTGTTAGGAGAGCAATGAGAGCATTATCATTGGTGCAGATATCTAAAGTGGGTTTGTCTTGTTGGCCCCAGTCAGTGAGTTTAGGATGGACAAGATGTAGCTCATGTGAAGTGGGAGGGGTTACGGGGGTGATGGTATTGATGTAAGCATCGAAGAAGGTATCTTTCTCATATTCATAAGGCATTTCGTGGAATTCCTCTTCGTCGACGCTTTCAATATCCGAAGAAGGACTAGAAGGGGCACCGACGATAGTAATCTTAGGCACTGGGGTGTACCCCAAGCCTCTGTTGTATCTGTAGGAGATAGGATTTATGGGTGTTTTTCTTCCTTTCTCCTCTGGTCCCAGACCGTGTCCTTTGTAACCCATTTTTTCAACTATGGCGAATGCTTTTGGGTACATTTCTTTGGATATTCTTGTTGGATCATCATCCTCTTCCCGATACAGCCATGAAGAGATATCTGTTTCGAGGTTCTCATTATCAAGTGGGCCCCATTGCTTGAAGGTGGTGTTTTGGCATTGCATGGCTGGTTTCGGGTCCTTTTTTAGCTCTTTTGGTTTACCAAATGACTTAGGAGAGAGAGGGAGGTTGCCTATTAATAAGACGTCCTCCAATTTGTATTCTCTATAGCCATTGTCCAAGATATTGATTTGATTATTTGGTTGGGATGATGTGGAGGCAACATTCGATGTGTCAGATGGAGGCGTTGGCGAAGGTCTATTTAGTGGGCAATGATATGGATGCTTCCCCTCTAATAGTTTGCAATATTGAAAAGGTTGGGGATCACCTTTGACAGTGATCACTTTTCCATTATAGGGGAATTTGATGCATTGGTGATAGGTGGAGGGTACGGCCTACAAGGAATGAATCCATGGCCTCCTGAGGAGAATGTTGTAGGGGAGATCAAGATCAAGTACTTGGCAAGGGGTTTCAATTGTAATGGGGCCCACTTGAAGAGGTAAGGTGATCACGCCTTTTGAAATTCTTTCTGCATCATCATATGCCTTTATTGTGATCCTTCTTGATGTGTCTATCAGATCCTCAGAAAGTCCTAGTTGTTTTATCAATTTGTTGTACACAGATTAAGCCCGGATTCACTGTCTATCAGGATACGTTTGACCTTGTGCTTGTGGATGAGAGCTTCAATGTGCAAAGGTTTGTTATGGTCCTCATCTACGGGAGCATCTTTGGAGTTAAATACAATGTGCTGTTGGGCAACAAGGTTTCCAATGAGGATTTGAAATTGGGTGGTATTGATGTTATTAGGCACGCGTGATTGGAGAAGGGCTTGTTCCAAAATTTCTTTATGGATCGGAGAAGTCTTGAGAAGTTCCAAAATGGAGATCTGCGCGGGTGTCTTCCCAAGTTGATCAAGGAGGTCATATCGGCGGGTGGACGACATGGGTTGGGGGTTTGGTGGGGGAGGAACTCCTTAGATGGTGACTCTTCCTCGGTGTGTAGTTGCATTACAGTCATTCTAGAAATGGGAGGTGGAAGGCGTGGCACCCTGAATGACTATTTTAGCCAGATTTGGTCTGCTTTGGGAAGAAGGAGGATTAACTCCTTGGATGGTTATGACATTGACATGATTGTCTGCAGGTTCAATGCGACTTACTAGAAAATCAAAACTGGTTACGTGATTTGTGTAGTCATAACCCATTGCGTTAGATGATGAGCCTTGTCCTTTATCATGCTTTGGGAAGGGTTCCTGGTACATTTTGAGTTTGTCATTGTTATTACCAGGTTTTGCATTTGCTACCTCAATTTCACCTCTATCAATAAGATCTTGTATGTAGATCTTCAGTTTCATACACTTTCGTGTATCATGTCCCTTGATACGATGGTATTCACAATACTCATTTTCATTATACCATCTTGGTTTAGGTTGATTGGGATCAAACGGGCGAGTGATTGGAAAAACCACTATACCTGCTTGGACAAGTTTTTGAAACACCACTTCAATAGGCTCAGCAAGAGGAGTGAAATCTCTTGGAGTCCTGTTATTCGATCTGGGTGGTCATCCCTGGATTGAGACATTGTTGTGAGGTTTTTGAGATTGATTTGAATTGTTTTGATTGTTGGATTTTGGGGGAGCGGCCACGGTTTGGACCCGCTTTGCATCAGTTACACCATCATTGACCACGTTTTTATTTTTAGCCTAGAATTTTGGCTTGTCGTTATGATAAGAGGAAGAACTTTGTGATGACTTCTGGTAATGTTTCAAGGTTCCTTCCTCCAACAAGACACGTTCGAGGGTGAGGCCCTTATCAGTCAATTTTTGGAAGGATTTGATACATTGAGATATTAAAGGTCTTGAAAGTTCAGGCACCAAGTTCTTTTGAAATAGTTCAATTTGATGTTGTTCTGGCATGTCCCACTGAAATTTTTTGATAAGATGTTGCCATCTTTGTAGGAAATTGGCAAAGGTTTCTCCAGGCCTTTGTTTTGTATTACATAGGTCCATCATAGAAACATCATTACCCATGTTGTATGCATAGTGGGCCACAAATTTTTTTGCCAAGTCTGGAAAAGAGACAATGGAACCTCATGGTAAAGATGAGAACCATGCCAAGGCGTCTCCCGTAAGACTCTTGGGAAAGAGTCTGTGAAGATAAAGGTCACTATAGGAGACTTCTTGGCATAAGATGTGGAATTCGCGGACATAGTCGCGGGGGTCTCCTTTGCCTTCATACTTGGTGAATTTAGGGATCTCAAATCCCAGGGGATACGATGCAACTGATATGGATGGGTCATAAGGAAAAGGGCAAAACTCTTCGAAGGAGTAAGCTTTCCTTTTATTAGTATTTTCTTTCATGTTTTTGATGATATTCTTCATGTCTTGAATTTCCTTGATGAGGTCTTGTTGTGGACTTTGATATTAATGGATTGTATTTGCCCCAAGAATTGGATGAACCAAAGAAGGTGCACCACCACCAATATATTGATATGATGAGGAGGTGGGAATGTGGGATGTGATGACTGATGTCATTGGGGTTTGTGTGATAGTTGGTTGCGGTCTGTCAACTATTGTGACGGGATTGAATGCGGTCTAGATAAAATTTGCAACATTGTTGGGAGAAAGGGAAGTTTGTGGAATAGAAATATGTGGTTGAATAGGAGGTGGTATAGAAGTTTGTTGGAGAATGGATGAGATTGGATTTGATAGTGGTATGAATGGTAAGGAGGAAGAAGGTGGGATGGAGACCGTGGTGGGAGGTGTCACGGGTGGCATTGATTGGGCTTGGATGATTGATAGGGTTGCAATTGATTGAGTTTGAATAGTAGGTGCAACACTTTGTGTGGGAGCGAGGTCTCCTTGTGGTTGTTGGACAAGAGCGGATCTATTAAATTCAGGTGGAAGTTGAGCTCCATGTTCAAGAAGAGTTTTCAGAAGTGCAGTAGGATTGTGTTTAATAAACTTTTCCATCATCTCTTGGTTATAAGAATCCACTAGGAAAGTTTGCACTTCCGGACAAAGTTCATCCTGGTTAACCATGTCAAGATTTTGGCTTTGATATTGATCGCTTGGTTGCCCACTTTTTGTATGATCTTGCGTGGGATCTCCATATAGGACACCAATGTCTGGCATGCCATATTGTTGATCAGCCATCTTTTTCTTTTGGGATCGAGTTGTGACCATACACGATATTTGTGATGAAGAGACTTAGGAAAAATGTGATGAAATGACTTAGAAAATTTATGATGGAAGGATTTTAGAAACTTGTGATGAAAGGACTTAAGAAATTTGAGGATGAAAGGACTTAAAAAATTTGTGATGAAAGGACTTCAGAAATTTGAGGATGAAAGGATTTAAGAAATTTGAGGATGAAAGGATTTAAGAAATTTGGGATGAAAGGACTTACGAAATTTGAGGATGGAAGTGTATATGGTGAAAATGGATAACAATAATAACAATATTGAAAGGCTAAATGAATTCAACCACAAAACCCTAGCCTAACAACAACAAAGATCCACCATAACATATGAAGATTACCTAAGACAATGCAAATCACATGAAATCACAAAGATTATACCATCACATGTCCAATAGGGTTTGGATCTCCATTCTTCCTATCTCCATTGATCTTGCTTGATATATTTGCTCTCAGATTTTATATGCACAAGAGCTCAACAAAGAACGAAATGTGGTTGCAAGTAGGATCGTAGTGTAGTCAATTGCATAAAAGATGATTAGCATGAATGATTCAGGTTTGATAATGAAGGAAGCATCTCCTTATATAGAAGACACTATATGAAATGGAGGGATAAGATTGAGAGGTGTAAAAGGAGGTCAGCTATGATTAGAGGGTAGGTAAAAGAAATAATAAAATAATAAAAGGGGTAGGTAGTGTATGAATTAAGAGATGAATGACATGTGTCATAGGTAGAAAAGGCTAATGAATTAATTAAATAAATAAAGATTTATTTAATTAATAGAAGAAGTAGGATAATTAAATAAATAAGAATATTTATTTAATTTAGGAAAAAGATAATTTAAATAAATAAATGTATTTATTTAAATGAGAAATAAGGCTAGAAGAGGATAAATGAATTAATTAAATAAATAAGGATTTATTTAATTAATAGAAGAATTAGACTTAGATAATTAAATAAATAAAATATTTATTTAATTAGACATGACAATTTTAGGTGTCTACAGGAAGGACCTAAGAAATTTGTGATGAAAGGACTTAAGAAATTTGAGGATGGAAGGACCTAAGAAATTTGTGATGAAAGGACTTAAGAAATTTGAGGATGGAAGGACTTAAGAAATTTGTGATGAAAGGACTTAAGAAATTTGAGGATGGAAGGACTTAAGAAATTTGTGAAAGGACTTAAGAAATTTGATGATGAAAGGACTTAAGAAATTTGAGGATGAAAGGACTTAAGAAATTTGTGATGAAAGGACTTAAGAAATTTGAGGATGAAAGGACTTAAGAAATTTGAGGATGATTGATGAAGAAAGTATGGTAGTGATGGTTTAGAAGAAAACTTGATGATTAGGTTGTCTTTGGCATGAACATGAAGGATCTATTTAAATGGCAAGTTGTATGAAGGGATATGACCACCCTGATTTGGACGATAGTAGGTGTTTCAAAGGATAAACTTGAATGTTGACGTAAAGGATAAACTCTTACCTTCTCTCTTAGGCTTATGAAAAATGGGACAGGTGGAGTTTTGATGCAATTTTGGACTTGGCGTGGGTAATGACTTGGACAATTTGTTTGTGTCTTGACAAATATTTTTGCAAAGTGTTTGGGGATAGTAATGTGTTTTTAGTCTACTCTTGGCAAGTATGTATCAAACAAAGCAAACACAATGAATAAATGCATATTATCTCAAAGACACTCATGCTCATATACAACATTCTTAAGGCTGGCAAGGACAATAGTCATTGAATCCCAATTGGTTTCCCATCTACGCTTACCGAGAGCGAACACTTAGATGCTTGACCCCATTGGCTCCCCTCCACGACACTCACTTCTAGGGGCAGCCAAGCATCAATTCTCATGAAAACTCCTCATGGCTAACTTTGTGTCTCTACTAAGGGCCGTAAGAATATGGGCTGCTTCAGAGGTCGGACCTCCTGCACCAATGACTAGAGGGTTTTTGGCCACTATGAACAAAATGTTTAGTAAGTCTTCCTATTAGGAGTTACCCTTCGAAGTTGTGCAAGCGCAATTGAGGCCTATAGCCCAACGAAGCACCAAGAACTTAGTAGTCACGCAAGCATGATTGAGATCTCTAGGATCCTACTAAGCACCCAATGTGAGAGTGAACTCTCATATAGCCCCAACCATTAACCCTTTCGTAGTCAAGGGCCTATTTATTATAGTGAGTTGGGAACCCTAGGTCTGGGTGTACTCACTTGGGTCATTCCCCTCTTACCTTCTCAAAGAGCAAGTTGGGAGGGCAGGCCCGCTAGAGGTAAACACACAATCAAACAAGAAAAGGTTGGAGGGTCTGGATTTCTGATCATCTAGTAAGACGAGAGCATACTTTCCTACTTTTACGCTTTTCTTAAAGATACATAAGACAATGGTTCATTCCATTTTAATTAATATCTAGGTGCCTAATTTAAATAAATGCACAATATTTGGTTTAATCAGCTAGGCAACCTGTAAAACCACTTGATTAGTATTTTGAAAAATGGAGTCTTCAAAAAGTGTCCTGCAAAACAACTTGACTAGTAGTTTGGAAAAATAGTCTTCAACAAGCGTCCTGCAAAAATCAACAAAATGACAAAAATATTAATTTTTTTTATTTTTTGGGAATGAATAGAAAAACATGAATAAAAACTTTTTTACTAATGACAAATGTGGATTTGAAGAAAGCTTTGATGGGTAAATAGAGTTTGACTAGGTTTTTATCACTTTCCAAGGGATAGGCAAGTGAAAAATGGGGATTTTGGAGGAGAGATGAAGGAATGGGAAAATTTGTCCAAGAGGGACAAAGAAGCAAAAGTTGAAGATGGATAATATGTGAAAAATTTGGAGGTGATTGGATGAAAAGGGAAGAAGTTATGGCAAACCCTAAAAATAGAGAAATATGGGATTTTGGGCTTCAAAAAGTGGATTTTTGAGATAAGGCCTCTAAGAAAGAAAATGTGGAAAATGGCAATGTGGAGAATCTGGTGAAGTTTGAAGGGAAATGGAGTCAAGATAAAGAAGATATGGCGAAAAAATAGAATAAATTTAATGGAACAAAAACCCTAAATTTAACAGAACAGAAACCCTAAATTTAACAAAACAGAAACCCTAGATTTAACAGAGCAGACAATAACCCTAGATTTAACAGAGCAAACAGAAACCCTAGATTTAACAGAGCAAATTGTCTCACTAAACAGAATAAAATAAAAATGTCAAAGGTCTGGATTTCTGATTGTCTAGATAGACAAGAGCATACTCTCCTACTTTCACACTTTCCTGCGGGCGGACAAATTATATTTAAATAAAGCAGATAACAAGAAATAAATAAATTAAATGCAGATTACAGTTAGCGCCTAAAATTTTCAGACAGATTAATAGAGCAGACAGTAGCACTACACAGATAGAAAAGTGTCAAAGGTCCGGATTTCTGGTTGTCTAGATAGACAAGAGCATACTCTCCTATTTTCACACTTTCCTACGGTCAGAGCATACAGTCGTGCTAAACATAATAGAAAAGTGAAAGGTCTGGATTTCTGATTATCTATATAGACAAGAGCATACTCTCCTACTTTCACACAGATTATACTAAAACAGAACAGACAACAAATCAAATAATAAATCAGATAACAGAGTTGTCGTGCTGCAACAGAAACAGAAACATAAACATAAAAAAAAAATAGAAACAGAACAGAATAAGGAGGAGTTGTCGCGTAGAAATGCAGAGCCGCGATTCTGGAACCTGTGAAAAAGATAGATATATATATATATATATATATATTTCTGCAGTTGTACTATTCTAGAACCTGCGTCTCACAACTCACAAAAAACCTTTAAAAAACAACAACATTAGTCCTCAGGGACGTGAGTCCCACCGCGCATGCCAAAATGAAGAGGGAAAAATAGATTTGAAAGGTAAACTGATCAAAACATAACAAAATAAACATGCAGAATGCTAAAATATCATTAAAAGACCATTTCACCTTGCTATTTTACCTTCTCCTTCGGATTGAGCTTGATGAAGTGAAGGCACCCCTTGATAATGCTCCACTTGATGTGCTCCACTGTATGCAACACAATCTGTCCTCCATCATACTACTAACTCATCACACGAAGATTACCGATTGAGTCACTTGAGTTGCTCCAACCGGAAACCCTGAAGTGGAAGCTACCTACAACTCGGTAGCCATACAGTGCTTCCATGTGCCAGTTCACATAACTACATGCCGGTTCACCTTGAACAAATGTGCCGCTTCACTTTGGCATATAAACCAGTTCATACATATGTCGGTTCCTCTCTCTTCACCTATCACATGTGCCGGTTCTTACCATGTCTCATATTGACATCAATGACAACATACAATATCATTATGTCTTCATGCCAGTTTACATAAGGCTCATGCCGGTTCACATAATGCCAACAGCATGTCATTTCTAGATGAAATATTGGTCACCTCAAAGACTGCAGTTATCCCAGAATCACAAGTTTTCTTCGTGTCATCCAACTGTTTGATGTGAAATTTATGACCATTGCAACACATAGCCTTGTGGTGTTTGACCTGCAATATGTCTAACATATTAAAATTATTGCATCATGAGTTGATAAACATACGAGTGATTAATAAAATTATACGTACCTATTGATCTCTTAAACCATATGCTAAATCAATTTCCCTTTGTGTAACATTGGAATCTCCATTATGATGAGCTTCTTTAACCAATGAAGTGACACCATCCCATGTTAATGTGCGACCAGAATGTTGACATCGTTCAATCCACACCGTCATCCAATCAAGATTGTTTGCAATATACAAATGTAGCGCATCCCACTCCTGACCAACTGTACAAATAATTAATAGACCACTTACAACTGATTTATTTAGAAGATGAAGAATTAATTTACTACAATAACATCTTCTAATTACCTCTCACTTTATTCAATCTACCTTTCCCCATCAAGTGCTCCCCTTTGAATTTATTAATGGGGTTGGGATCCCAAATGCGATCTACGTGGATTTTTGCTGCAAACTTAGGAAGATATTTAGTAATGTACACCATAGTTTGGTATACCATATATCCCTCCACCATAGAACCCTCAGGATGTGCTCTTTGTCGAACCAAAGCCTTCAAAAATTTCAAGTGCCTCTCAACCATCCACATTGACCTAGTGTGTACAGGTCCACACAATTCGATCTCCTCAACTTGGTGTATGAGGTAGTGTTCTTGTGCATTGAAAAAATTTGAAGGTAGACACTTTTGCATTTCACACATTAGATGAGGGATTTTTCTCTTCCAATATTTTATATCTTCCTTGTGGATTTCTTTAGATGACAACCACCTAAAAGAGATTGAAGATGCAAAAATATATAAACGAGACTTTACAAAATAATATACAATATATTGCATAACAAGTAAAACAAATGGCAAATATAATATCTATACAACAAATTGACCAAACATCACTAATTGCCTCATGTATTTTCCAAGATCATATATGACTTGCTTGATATTATTGTCGAAGTGGTTTGGGAGAGATAGAGGTAGAACGTACTGCAACAATTATAAAATGACCTTTTCATTGTTTTCTAACATAATACAATGAAAAGTACATGCACAGTATACAAATATATAGTAAATACACAAGAACGCGAATTACCTTAATGAAGGTATGCCAATCATGCGTTTTCATCCCTGGCCCAAATTCACTCTTCTTTGATATGAGATTGTTTATGTTCACAGCAAATCCTGTGGGAAATCGAATTTTTCATATGACTTCTTTTATAGAATTGCTTTGCTGCTCCGTTAATAACCAAGGAAGGGCACTTATATTAATCTGATCTCCATTGCTATTTGATTGAATGACATTTTTCATTGCATGATTGGATTCCACAATGTCACTACAAATTTTGACAATTTTTTCTTTGTCACGACTTCCATCCAATATTTTCCATAATGTCTCTGTTATATTCTTTCTAATATGCATTATATCAAATAAATGCACAATTTGTAGCTGCTCGTAGTAAGGCAACCTACTGAATTGTCTAGGATAACTTTTTAGTCCCTTTCGAAGGTGGTCATCCATGCCTTGACGACCTTCAGTATCATCAATTACATCATCAATAAACAAAACAGGATAGAAAAATTCAAATTCCAAACATAAACCATTAGATGGAATGACATTACCTTGACGATTAATTCTATTATATTCCAACTTCCATAAGTGAGGAGTCATTCTTCGTGGCTTTGATGTAGTCTCTTCTTTCCCATTGAAAAGATGTTTTTCAGTATTCCGGTACTTATGATTTTTGTGAAGGAAGTGCCTATACTCATCAAACGCCTGCTTTCCTAAACTTTTTGAATGATGGGATTTCATCTTTGGACCACAAACTAGACATGCAAATTTTCTCTTTGTTTGAAGACCTACAAGATAATGTATAATTCTATTAAATCTATTAATTTTTATAATTATAATTATCATGCGCAACTTGAACACTATAATGTACCACAAAAATGTGTTAGCCTTGGGGCATCATGTATTGTCCATACAAGCATTGCATGGAATTGAAATTGTCTTTGTCCTATTGGTCTAAAGATGTCATACATGGTCACACCATTCCATAACTCCACCAACTCATTGATAAGAGGCTCAATATATACATTCATATCTTTAACTTGGTACTTGCCTAGTGGAATGAACAAAAACATTACATAATTATTATGACCATTTTACTGCAATATTTATAATTAAATGTAGATGACTATTAAATGATAAAATACTTGGAACAATCATTGCCAACATTATGTGCTCCCTCTTTATTGACATCCATGGATGAATATTATTGTTCATAACAAAAATAGGCCACGCCGAGTAAACAGATCTCAACTCTCGAAATGGATTGACACCGTCCGCTGCCAATGAAAGCCTGAGATTACGAGGTTCTTCTTTAAAGTTTGGCCACTTTTCCTCTATGTCCATAAATGTTGAACCATCTGCATGCATTCGAATAATGTTATCTCGACTTCTATTGCGTGCATGGTAATCCATAAATTGTGCCGAGCTAGTGCACCTGAATAATCGTTGCATACGTGGAATAATGGGAATATAACGAAGAACCTTGCGAGGCACCTTTTTTGTTATTTGATCTATTTGATATCTACTGATTTGACATTCAGGGCATTTCGTTCCAAATTCATGTTGTTTATGATATATAATATGATCATTGGGACAAGCATCTATTGTTTGATACTCCATTCCAATATATTTCATAATGGCAGATAATTCTCGGTATGAGCGAGGTAGAATATTTGATGGTGGTAAGAAAAACTCACCTATCAATCTACAGCAAAAAAAAGAAGTTTGAGGTGTTAATATAAAGAATATTAATGGTACATGATTCACCATTTATTAACTGTAATGACATGTATGACACACCTTAACATGCGTGAGATTGTTATGTTGGATAAACCATTCATAACCTTCAAGTTCACCAACAACAATACAACAAAGAGAAGAGTTGTTTGGGAGCCTTTGTAAAGGGGCTCATATTCCTTCTCAAGAAGAGGTAAATCATGAACATCAAGGTCATCCTGATCATCATGATCAGCTGTGCCAGTACTAAATGTGTCATGGATCAATGTATTTGTACCATCATCTTCAATTGTGTTTTCTGGTGCATGATCGTCATCTTCCATGGGATCATTATCTTTAGCTTCGATATTCACACCTCCATGTTCCTCCACTTCGAAAACCATATTCTTCGAGTTGTGTTGGTCCATATCATGTGCCCTGGGGTGCTTGACCTATATAAAAATGATCAACATAAATAAACCATGATCATGATCTCATTATCAAGTGATTTCTTATGTATATAAATTGTTAAAACGATATAATGAACAACTTACCAGTGGAAGATAATTATGTCCCCCTTCAATGCGACCATGCTGCCTACAATGTTTCTTAGCTGTTTTGATTAGAAGTCTTCTAGTCTTTAAGCCCTTACAAATTTTGTAGGGACAATAACATTTCCCATCACCTTTTCTTTTCAAGTTAGACCATAATCTAGCAATTGTCTCCTTATTTTGTTCTTCACTGATATTATTTGACATGGTCTTTCTTCATAGGCAAAAAAATTAGGCTATGGAAACTTCAGTGCAAAAGCTTCACAAAAATTGCAAATCGAACCAAAACCATTTAACTCTTCTTTTTCATCTTAAAGCATTGAACTTAATAGAGAATGTATTTAATGTAGCTGATTGTGTGAATTTCTGAGCATTGTGTCTACAAATTCTTACTAAAAGTTTGCCTGTCGCAGACTTTTTGAGAGACATTTTTGAGTATTCTAAGCCTTGGTTCTTGTATTTTCACTGGTGATAAGTTGGAAAATTTATGGCAGACCTATAGCCGATTGATCTAATTTTGAGAAGTTATACACCAAGCAAACAGGCATCTAGAACTAGCATTGTTTGCAGGTCACCCCTACCCTATGCCATGGGTATATGACTACCCAGAACTCTAGTTTAAGCATCAATCTTGGAAATGATCGGTATATGACTACCTAGAACTCCAGTTTAAGCATTAAGTTACATCATTATTGACCTTACTTTGGGATGCTATGTATGAGATTGGAACCTTTTGTAAGGTGTGATCAATGTGCTATCATAAATGCAAAGCCAAAACCATTTTGATGAGATCATGATCCCACTAATACTATTTTGCCTTGTTAATTTTGCACCCACAAAAATGATAGACCCAGATATAATATGCCATCAATGCCCATATACCGACAATGCTCATGATGAGCCACTTAGAGGTAGAGTTTAACCACTTTCCATATAGGTAGATTATCTCTAACCTCATTTTCCCTATAGGTAACTTATTAGGTTCATTTTAGAGTCTTATTTCCAAATATGTACCTCTATGTTAGCTTTTTGCTTTATTATTTGCCTGTTTATGCTTAATCTTGTCAATTTTGCATAATTTTACTTAGTTCTTGCATCTTCAATGAAATTATATCTAATCATATCCAATCACATCAAAATGGAACAATTAATCAGATTGCTCGTCTCTCCTAGAGGAATTAAATTGAACCAAATTGACTATTCCCCAATAAAATGTTTTGAAATGGTGAATGTATAAGTTTGTAGTTTACTTTCCTAGACTAGGACCCCATTTCGTCAACATTTCACTATGAAAGCATAAATATTTTTTCTTGAAGAGAACATCTTACAGATTATGCTTCAATGCATAACACATTTTCATAATCAATCATTCGACTTCACATGGATAAAAGAATTCACATATTCTAAATCATGATCTGATGATGTGAACAACTCATATGCAACTATATGGCATGCAAAGCATTTATTTTAACATACACTTATTCATCCACATTGCAGGGATAACAATACAAGGCTCACATATTGGTCTAAGAGGATGCCATGGTCTCACAAAGTAACCAAGAACCATATGAAATGATGGTCTTGAATCCACACACAACTAGGGAGGATCCATACAATTATGTATGACTTCCCCCTTGTTTGTTTAATGGGATTAGCCTCCAAGACATAGCCATCAATAATCGCTAAGAATGTACAAGTGGATCGTAGCTACCCATACAACAAACACTTACCCCTATCCTCAAATTTTCCCAATGTTTGATTCCTTATATACACTCATCCAAGGTTATCTACGTTGATCTTGGTGAGGAATCACATCACAACAAATAAGGCAACATTTAAAAATAGCAAGAGTTTCACTAAACTACCAAAGATCATAAATATTGAAAGAAAGGAAAAATAGTACCAATAATAAGTCAAATAAATGTGTTCAATTCCAATAGAAAATCAAACATAGCCACAATAACTACACAATAGAGAAATCTCACAATAGTGATTAAACTAATTCAAACAAGATAAAATAAAATTGTTGGTCCATGCAACAAAGATGAGAGATCATCAATAATTGAAGGAAACTTCACAATCCTTAAAAGTGCACATTACATAACTATACGACTAGAAATTCTGGCTAAATAGAGTGAAGATTCATCATGACTCCAATAATAGTCCCTCATGTGTGCATTTGTGGCATGAACACAAAAAATCCCACATGGCATGGCCATGTACCTAATGGAGAAGACATGCCTAGGCTACATGCCCAAAAAACATGACTATAATAATAGTCCCTCATGCATGCATTTGTGGCCTGCACACTACAAATCCTAACATATCATGGCAATACACCTCATAGAGAAGACACACCTAGGGCCACATTGCACATAGCAACGTGCCTCACAAAGAAGACATGCATAGGGCACATGCCACATAGCAATGTGTCTTATGGAAAAATGTGCATGCATGTCACACACCAAAGCTATATGTATACATCATGAGGCACATTCATATGTTATCAAACACAACCTATTGTATCTAACTTGAGTTCCTCTCTACATGTGTGCAAATCTTCCAACACTAATCACCACTAAGAAGGAATAATATAAAATGCATCTTCAAATATTTGTGTGTGTGTGCGGAATTGTGTCATTGAACCCAAATCACTACCATCAACAACATGTAACCATCACCTACACTATATCAAAACATAAGTATGGTGTGACATCATATCTATTTGCATAATGTCAGAACACATGCAAACATGAAAATCATCATAGCATGACAAAAATCAATCTCCACATGTTGGAACAAAGATATAAATAAGATAATAGGGTACGACGAAACCCGTACCAAGAACCACATACCAACTATCAGCAATGCCATCAAGATTAATGTAGGATAGGATACCACTATGAGCCACCCAATAGTCCATTCTATGAGGAGAACTAGGGGATACTATCTTTGAAAGGTGTGGTCAATAGAGATAATCCCTACTAATGCCACAATATGTCACCATAGCTTCTTGAGTTTTCCATTCTTCTACTTAACACCACATTTATTGAGTTCCTCAACAGCGAGGTTGGTTCTCAATAGGATGCGCAAACATGTAAACACACAAGCATGGTTTCATAATACTTGTACAACAATACAAATTCATTTTTCTAGTTAATTACTTAGTGTAAAAATAACTCCATTACATAACATAGGGCAATAATCACCATAAGTTTTCAAATAAACTGCCCAAACATCAATTGGAGTTACCCTTTCTAAGGTACAAACATAATTTATTTATAACTTCAAAATTAAAATAATCACAATACATCCAAATAAGTTCAATAGTGCATGGAAATAGACAACATGATCCATAATTAAACCCATAAATTACCCTAATTGGATATGCTAATAAAATGGTGTCTCAAATAATAGAGATTATGTTGGACCTATAATAGAGATTTGGACTTTGTTTCATCATACTTGTATCCAAATACACCATCCATAGATAGGTACTCAGTACCGCAATCTCATGGGTACCCTTTTAGCTGAATTTACCCTATATTTAGGTGAATCTACCCTTGTATCATTCCTTGATCTAGTATGTCATTCCACCAATCAATAATTTTTCCTTATTCTTGGGAGAATACACTATCCCTTAGGTGAATATGCCATATCCTTAAATGAATCCTCGTTGCCATCATCCTAAGACCTCTTTTTGTTAAGTCTTATCCCTTCATCTTTAGGAAAATCCACCTATCCTTATGTGAATCTACTTTCTCTTAGGTGAATCTATTTCACATAAATCATTTATCTTATCCATCTTTCTTACGCAAATGGTGAATTTTTCCTATCCTTAGATGACTACACTCCCATTTAGGTGAATCTATCTAGTTTTAGTCTCCTTCCATTATTTTGTTCAAATTTGTATCCTCTAGTTTACATGAATCTACTTGTTCTTAGGAAAATCAACCCTATCATTCTAAGGAAAATTCACCTTGTCATCATCCTTAATCATCTACCTTTCAAGTGTATAGTCCATCCATCCTTGGGAGAATCTAACATATTATTGGGAAAATCCACTCCCTCTTAGGTGAATCCACCTTTTCCACCTTCTCATTAATCTATTATTTGTTCTAGGAAGGACACAAAAGTGGATAGAAAACAATAGAGGAGATAGTACTCAAACAAGTACTAAGGAATTGCATTAGTGACATGTCACAAATGTGAGTTATACATGTTCCAAATTGATTGATTCTCATGAAGGAACTAAGTTATCTACAATAAATAGCCACACAAGAAACCCATTTTCTTTAGGAAAACTATCTTCTTAGTAGTAGCTTAATTCTTGAGACACTTGATTTAGATATGATCTTGTAAATGGTGTTAAAAAGAGTAATTAGTCACCAACCAACCACTCTCTTCATTTGTATATTTAAGAATTAGTTTGGTCAAACCTTGATTGTAACAAGCATAACCAAATCCTCCATGATAAAGTTAACAACAAATATATTATTGCATAAGCAAATCTTTGTGGTGGGTGAGTTCAACAAATATATTATTGTGTGAATTGCTTTTGTCTAAAATGTAGGAACTTGATCTACATATCCATGAAGGCATGATTAGGTCTCTATACAACACTATTTTGTTGATGCATATATGTAGTGGTTAGTCGTTTTCTTTTAGTTGTGGATAAACCATTTTGAGTTAATTTCTCATTTACTTGAGCATTTTGCATTTAGAGAACAACTGGATGACCATTCAACAAGGGGTTTAAACTCTTTGAACTTCACAAATGCTTGAGCTTTTCTTGTCAAGCAATGTACCCACATCTTAAAGACATCAAATTATGAAAGATGATAGTCCCAAATCTGCAAATGACTGTCACAACATAGTGAATAAGGGAAATCCATAGATACATTAATGAGTAGCCCTAGATCAATACAAAGAGAGCACATGCATGCTAAGGGAGCATTGAACAAGCCTTTTTCAGGATAATATAATGGTATTAAAAGAAATCAATAAAGAGCATAAGTTCATCAAGAACAATTCTTAGCCACAAAGATCTAAGGTAATCATAGAGGAGCTGATAATAAGTGAGTTCAAGAAGACACACTCAAGCCTTCATCACATTCCATGAAAAGAAAATCATTATTCCATATAATTAGAAGGAAATGATATATTGCAAAGATTACTATGAAGGTCTAAAATAGTAAAAGAGATGAGACTAATCTTTTATTTCTACTTACAACAGTGAATTGGTTGAGATATACTCATAGACAAAGTGAATGACATGTATGAGAACAACCTCAATAAAGGTAAAAATGACAAAAAATAGTAGTGATAGATGACAATGCATTGAATGTGCCAAGAAAAAGACAGTGGAAACCATGGAGAAATCACTATCAAAACAAAGCCATTAAATAAAACTATGTTGGTGCAGCTTGAGAAGCACAATAGAACAATGAAAAAAGAACACTACTTGGTCCTTGAAAAGCATGTAGTCGCAATGATTGAAAACCACAATGACAACATAGAGGGCATGAATGTTTGGAGTATTTCCATTCTTAAGAATCTCATGATAGTCCATTATGAGGACAGGTGAAGTGCACTATGAAAGTGTCTTAAAAAGATAATATAGCCATAAGTGATAGTGCCAATGCTTTGAGTTCAAATCCTCATGAAATACAGTCATGTTTATCTCAATGCAACGTTTGCCAGCATCCTCCCTGCGTGTGCCAAAATAGGAGCTTTGGAACAAGGTATGGACATCCATCAAAGCATAATCAAAGGGGGTTTTTTGTCAGAAATTAGTTGCAAATGCTCCAATAACAAAAATCACAAAATGGGGTAGCATACACATGGCATGTGAATTGTATGACGGAATACCTCAAAGAGATGTCATTTCATGGAATTTTAAGATCGCAGGATATGCACAAAATGGATTAATTCGCAAAAAAAAACCAGTTGCCCTTGATTGCGAAAAAAATTAGTTGCCCTTCATTGAAAAACAAAGAGTTCCTTTGATTGCAAAAAAAACCTTACCTTGCTTGTGCAAAGATCGCTCCAACGGGGAAGGGCAGGGAGGCAAGACGGTCGCCGCTTGCTTCGGTTTGCTTTCAAAATGAAAATGCGTTGTGTTTTTTTTTTAAAATAAAATGCCCGAGGTCATCGAAATTCCGACGAACACAGGCATTTTTAAAAAGAAAAATCAAACTTTCACACAATGCTCCTTGTCTGTCGGAAACCTCCGTCGGAATTTGACCCCAAATGTATTAGTGTAGCTTCAATCCTAGATACCAGAGCAAAAGTTTCATCATAATCAATTCCTTCCTTTTGAGAATATCCTTTACAAACCAATCTAGCCTTATTCCTCACAACTTGTCCATATTCATTCAATTCATTCCTAAAAACCCATTTAGTCCCAATAACATTCTAATTTTTAGCTCGGGGAACTAAAGTCCATGTATTATTATTTTATATCTGATCTAATTCCTCTTCCATAGCTTTTATCCAACATTCATCTTTACATGCTTCAATTACCAATACAGGTTCAGTTTGAGAAATTAAACATACCTCATCAGTTGCCAACCTTCTTCTTGTCATCACTCCTTTATTCTTGTCTCCAATGATCTGATCTTTTGAATGATTTAACCTAACATGCTTAGGAGTTTTCTGATTTTTTGTTCCTCTTCTCTGATCTTCAGTTATTGTTGAATTTTCTAATACTACTAAATTAACTAGTTCAACATTATGTTCTGGTGTAGGTACTACCAATTCAGTTATGATCATTTCCACTACCAGTTCTCTCTCATAAGTTCTAATTTGACTTCTGTTCAGCTCATCCACCTTGACATTAGTGCTCTCTACAATTCTATGCAATCTTTTATTATAACATCTATATGATTTGTTTTCTTTAGAATAGCCAAGAAATATCCCTTCATCACATCTAGGATCAAACTTTCCAATGGAATCATCTCTTTTGATATAGCATTTACTACCAAAGATTTTGAAATACTTAACTGTAGGTGTATGACTAAACCATAACTCATAAGGTGTCTTACCAGTGTCTCCTTTAATATGAACTCTATTGAATGTGTATATCATCGTGCTCACAGCTTCTCTCCAATAGATATGAGGCAGACTAGCTTCCATCATCATAGTTCTAGTCGTATCCAAGATAGTTTTGTTCTTCCTTTCCACAACTCCATTTTGTTGAGGTGTTCAGGGTGCAGATAGCTGTCTCCTTATCCCATTCTTTTCACAATAACTATTAAATTCACTGGATGTGAATTATCCACCCTAATCAGACCTTAAGCATTTAATCTTCAATCTTGTCTCTGTCTTAACTTTAGCTTTAACTTTTTGAATTCTTTAGATTTCTCCCTTAGAAAAGTAACCCACATCATTCTAGAATAGTCATCAATGATTAGCATAAAAAATCTATCACCCTGAAAACTTTTGATTCTAGCAGGACCACACAAATCAGTATGAATAAGATCAAGAACATCATTAGATTTATCTTGTATACTCTTAAAATAAGTTTTGACTTGCTTTCCCATTTGACATTTCTTACATACCGGATTATAGGGCTTCACAATCTTATGTATATATCTAATTGCCTTAGTAGAACTAATCTTTACAATACAATCAAAAGTTGCATGACACAACCTCTTATGCCATAGCCAACTCTCATCAATTTGTGAAATCAAACATGTCTTCTCACCGGAGTTCAAATGAAAGATGTTACCTTTATTCTGAGTACCGGTTGCAATCTCCAATCTAGATCTGTTGATAATATTGCATTTTTCATCCCTGAACTGTAACTGAAATCCCTTATCCATCAACTATCCTACACTCAAAACATTATGCCTTAAACCTTCAACATAATAAACATTATCATTATCATGCTTACCATCAAATGATATAGTTCTTCTTCCCTTGATCATGAATGCTTTGTCATCTCCAAATCTAACTAGACCACCATCAAATTCTTGTAAAGATAAAAACCTCCTTTTATCTCTAGTCATATGATGTGAACATCCACTGTCTTTCACCCATTCATCTTTGTCTTCAAATTTAGAAGCAAGGGCCTTTTCTTCAGGTACCAGATCATCTTCCTTGATAGCCAAGAATACCCATTCCTTTCCATTGCAAGATCCACTAGCTGAATCTTATGTTGATTCATCATCAGAATCATTCACACCTTCCTCATCCGCATAGTAGCATGATTTGTCTTTGTTCCTCTTGTATTTATTCTTGTTCTGATAATCATTTTTAGGCCTAAAAGATCTTCTATCTCTTTCCTCAAATCTTGAGTTCCTTTCAGGACATCTAGATACGAAATGACCTATCTTATTACATGCGAAACATTTAAAAGGTGATTTTCCTTCATACTTACTTCTTGTTGGACCTTTAGGTACTCTTCTATAAAATAGGGCATCAAGTTTCTCAAACTCTTCATCTTCTTTCCTCATTTCCTCTAGTTCCTTATCATATAAGGCTTTCCAATCACTCTTGCCGGTAGATGAAGTAGATGCATGAAAAGCAGGTTCAGATTTTGCAACTCTAGAAGGACCAAATTCCTCAAGCTCAAAAGCAGATAAATTCCCAAACAAGGTATCCCTATTAAAAAAGGTGTTTTCCATTGTTCTCAACTCATTAATTGTAGTAGCCTTCATCTTATAAGCTGGTGGCAAAGCTCTCAATACTTTAGAAACTATTTCATCTTCGCTCAGGGATCCACCATAGCACTAAATTCCCAGAACAATTTCATTAACTCTCTCCATAAAAGCAGTAATCCTTTCATATTCTTCCATCTTCAGGTTCTCATATCTCACCTGGTAACCATCATGTTTAGCAATTTTAACAGTAGGGTCACCTTCATTCAGAGTCTCCAATTTATCCCATATAGCCTTTGTAGTTGATTTGTTGATTAGTCTCATAACTTGTTGATTAGAAAGTGCACACAAAAGGGCTTCTCTAATTCTACAATCATTTTCAATGTCATTATCCAATCCTGTCAGAGGAGCATTGCCAGATGCCGGATTATGAGGTATATATCCTTTCTCATTGATCTCCCAAATCTCCTTACAAAGACATCTCAGATGAGTCTCCATCTGAATCTTCCATGCTCTATAATTTGTTCCATCAAGCCTAGGAATTTCTCTCCGGAAAACAGTTGCAAATGAACTTGATAAAATTGAAATATTAGATGACATGGGATCTTCTTCGAGTGGTTAAGCTTCTGTAGAGAGGATTAGGCTCTAATACCAATTGTTAGACAAATCAGATAATCGGTGAACAACTGAGAGGGAGGGGTGAATCAATTGTTAACATATTATAGAACTTTAAGCATTAAAACCTTATTACCATAATAGAAAATATAATAGTTAAGCACAAATATAAACCACGGAATATTTACCAACCATCCACAAAAGATAACACCAAGATTTGTACGTGGAAAACCCGGTAAAGGGAAAAACCATGGTGGGAAGCCTACCCATAGTCAGATAATACTTTTGTAGTAAGTGTGTGATTACAAAAAGAGGGTCATGCACATGAAAGAAGGACAACAATGTAGAGCGCATTGCTCATCACAAAAGCAGCCTTACTGACTACAAAATAAATCCAGAATACGGTCCGGAAAGAAGAGTGAACTGCAAGAATAGCATCTCCTATGCCCGCATACAGTTTTGGTTAATCTCAGTACCGAAGGTCTTAAACCTCTTCCACCACCCCAATTCAATCACCTATGATCAACCAAAACCTCTCCATATGATTACAACCTTATTCGCACATAGATAATCCTATATCCAAAAAACCCATGCATATGCCCATGATCTACAAAGAGATCTTACATCATATTTATACCAACCCAGGACCTAAATAATTAGGTTGGCCACCTAAAAGATAATACAATAATTTCATAACATAAACCTGCAATCCAATGATCAACCAAGTCGGCCTAAGACTGAAACAACATAATCTAATCAATAGATCCAACTAGAAACTCATAGGGATCATCCACCAACACATTACATAAACTAGTCCATAACCTAGCAGAATAAGATAGCATTAGGTCCGGACCCAAATTCAACACCACCGATCAATAGGAACATGAACAAGATAACCAACAACATCCTAAAAGCCATCTAGAAGTCACACTAACACCACTTATCAAGTGCATCAAAATATCTTCAACAAAGCTCTATCGGTAAAACCCTTATCGGTGACCAAAAGGCTTACTAGAACAAATGATAGCTCCTAAGTCATCAAATCCTGAATCAACTGATTGTGATATATATCTGAATAGCATGAATGATAGATCCAAACTAATTCCACAAACCGAAGCATATCGAAGCATACTGGATCAATATCATAATCCAACCGCTCTACCGGAACCTACCAAAAACCGATAAACAATCAAAATAGTCGGTGTTGCCATCAATGACAAAACATAAATGCAACACATAATCAATTCCTCCAATTTTCCAACACCTCTCACACCAAAATGCAGAGATGTCGCTAAGACAAAAGAAGGATCTTGCCGAAAACTGCCAATCACATGGAATTTCAACATTTTCAATTTGCAACTCACATAGATGGAACCCGAAGGACAAAACATTTTGAGAGACCACTATAGAAAAATATTCCAACCCTCAATGACATGAATTCCACACATGATGACCTCTACAACCCATGAACTCTACTGCATAGAGATAACCTATGTGTTATGCGCAACCCTTTTCTTATTGTAGTAGCCTTTGGTCATCTTTGACCTATCCAAATGTACATACTCCATGATTTCCTTATGCATCCCCCTTTTGTGATTAACACTCCCTATAACTAAGTGCGACTAACCTGGTGTGTTATCCATTTATACATCTACACTTTCTCACTATGTTGTCAATCTAATCCTCTGCATCTTTGACCAATCTGATCTTCATCTTCTTGCTAGGAACATATCATGATACATCTTCACTAGTACTGACATGATCTTCATGCCTATACACTAAGACTCCTCAGTAGTTGACATCAATCATCTTGTTTGCAACCTGCAACCTATAACTTCATCAAATCAATCCACACACACACACATGTTGACATCAATGACAACCTCAATGCCAACAATCTCCCACTTTGGCATTGATTTCAACACCACTCCTCACTCTCCCCCTTTGAAAACAATGGCAAAGGGGTTGGCTTCCAACATGAATATGAATAAGCTCCCCCTTTTAATTATTTGTTGTGCCTAAATATAACCGATTCATTAGTTTTCCCCTGTGTCTAATGCACCAATATGATTGTGTGCACCTCTGCTACCTATATACTAGATGAACCATTATTACAATATATGTTAGAAATGATCCAACATTACAAAATTAAACTCTAATCAAGTCTTCTCAGCTCCCCCTATGGTCCATGGCTAGCATATGCATTTTGTATCCCCTTGAGAGCCAAAACCAATATACTCCATCTTCTTTATTTTATTCCATATGTTGTACACATACTCTTAGCCCTATTATTTTTCTTTGCATGCCCTGATGCATCAATCAATCCTATTGCAGTCTTTGTCCTTGCAATCACATAGCGTAGTATTAAGTATTTCATGCACACACTGTTGTTTCCACGTTTACTATTCAATAAACTTCAATATGCATTGTCTTCAACCACTCAGCCATCTTTACAATGTGGATGTCTTCAAAATATCTTTAGCACTTGCAGCAGTAATCAACCTTACATATGCAAATGTGTAGTTTTGACCGCATCTTTTCACAAAGATCATCATGCCAATAATGTTTTGCCTTAATATACAGCCAAGGCATAAAAATCTCCAACACCAACAACTAGAGATGATTTACAAACATTTTAAACTAACTCATTATCAACTATAAAAATCTGCCATCTCATCTTCTTCCTCCATGTCTTCTTCTTAGAGTTGGTTTTCATCATATCTGCAACATCCTATTCTTACACTTGTCCTTTTCAACATTTGGGGGCAAAGGATGTGATCAGTATGTATCTCCCCCTGAGGTCCTGCATTCCCCTAAACTTGAGGAGATGTCCCTTTTGCATGAAATACATAGTGTCTGCTCATGAATAAATCCTTGCCTTTTTCAACTCCTTAGATGCACTTTCTCCTCCAAATTTGCTAAATCTTCCTTTGTCTCTCATTTGCAACATTCAGAGAAGCATTGATTATCTTTCTTTTCTTGACCACCCTTGATCTACAATATTTTGCAGCTATAGCATAATATGTTCATACCAAACAGAGAGGTAGAGGGGTATCTATCAAATTGGATTGATCTCCCTTTCCAAACCATACCTTTGTAACCATTAGATGGAAAAAATTAACTTTTTGACATACCTAAAACCCTTCTATTTTTTTTTTATGTATATCTTTGTTTTACATCACTTCTACCCACTCTCTCATGTTGCCTATAGTGGTTATGTTTTGCATTTATGTTGGAAGAGAAAGTGGAGGGGATGTCATATGACTAAAATGATTTTCTTCTACAATTATAATTCCTCTGACCAACTTGGTTACAGTTAATGACATACAACATTTACATTTCTTGGAGCAGTAACTACAATCTTCATATCATAAATGAGAGCAGATCTATGCATGTGTCTACAACTTGATGTACTATGTCCACATGTATTGCATTTTTGATAGACTACATTTCTATTTCTAGAAAATGCACATTGATCATTCCTAGACCCTTTTATACATTCATTTTCTCTATGACCATAACCTTTGCATGAAAAACAATAACTAGAGAAAGGGGAATTTTGACTTACAAATTTATTTTACCAAAAAGGTGGAGATCTTGTAGACTTGTTTGTGTTGTTTCGTCTTCCTCAATGATTGATCTTGGGCTGAATGTTTGTAGTAGTCCTTTCAGCTGATCCCTCTTGTCTCCAAAATTGTTTAGTCTTGTGAGCAACATTTCTTGGTCTTCTAGAGCTCTTCCTTGTATCTTTAACTTGGTTGAATCTATCATCAATCAGTTTACCTTTTCCATTTGGATCAACGTCATTCTTCCTTGTAGTAGGAGCCTGTGTCTTTTTACTTTCAGCAATGGTAGTTAAATCAATTTTCTTCCTTAGAGCATTCCTAACTGTGAAAGTTTGCCTACTACCATTATCACTTGAAGAGACAAAGTGTATTTATTTGTTGGAAGAATCCTTACTTGTGGAACATTGATCACTATCATATCAAAAGCTTGCAATATCCTTATAATGCTTTTGTTTACTCAGCATTTCATCCAGTGCTTTGGTGCCACCATCATACTTCTTCCTTAGCTTGAGTTCATCATTGCACTTCTCCAACTCTATTGTTAGCTTTTCTATTTCATCCTTTAGAATTTGACACTCCTTTTGTTTTGTCTCAACTTCTTATTCTAACTCCTTACACCTATACTTTTTGGTATCAAAATCTGATTTTGATTCTTCATTTATTCTTTTAACATCATCAACTTGTGCTTTCAGACTAGAAATTGTTAGCTCTGACTCTTGAAGGTATTTTTTTAATCTATCTTGTTCCTCTGTAGCAGCATTCTCATAGAATTTGTATTTTGTCTTCACCTTTCTGAGTTCTTCTAATTCAGTTGTTAAAGCAACAATATTTTGATTTGATTCTTCAAGGGTTTTCATCAACTGATCATGTTCCTTTGTGGTTGATTTCTTATAATCTTTTAATTCTTTCCATTCCTCCAGGGTAAATAATAGTTATCCTCCAAATTCAAGTTCAATATTACCTTCATCTTCATCATCGCTACCGAAGAAGCTCTGATTTTTAGAATTAGATCCACTGTCACAACTTGATGTCTTCTCCTCATTTTGGATCTCTTGTGCCATAAGTAGATGAGTTTCCTCTCCATCTATGTTGCAAAAACTAACAGATCTACTTTTATCATCTACACATTTGGCTGCTCCTTTAATCTTCTTCCTTTCACAATCTGATTCAGTAGTGCTAGGCTCTTCTCCATAGATTTTTTTCAGCTTGTCCCACATGCTCTTTGCATATTTACTTTTCTTAACTTTTGAATACACAATATCAAACAACCTGCTGAGTATAGCCTTCTTATCTTTAGCATTGCATTTATATTCTCTTTTAGCTTCATGTATAGTAGGAGGAGTGGCAGTGGAAGTGTAACCATTCTTGAATGACATCCAGACATCATAACCTAAGCAGGACAAATAGACATCCATTCTAGAACTCCAAATGAAATATTTTGAACAATCAAACATTGGTACACCAACAGACGATGACTCATACATCACCATTGTGTTGACACACCAAAATCTACCCAAGCTAGAGAAAGCTTATCTAACCAAGAACCTAGGGCTCTGATACCAATTGAAGGATCACAATGGACCACTGAGAGGGAGGTGAATCAGTGGTAATCAAAAACTTTAACTTCTAAATGATCTAGGCTTTTATAATAGTAATCATAAAATTATGAGTAGAGGTATTAAACACATTTAAACACACACACATAAAATGCAAGCCCGTAACACATAAATATACGAGAAAAAACCACAATGGGGAAAAACCTTGGTGAGAAATGTTGCTAGATTCTACTGCTCCAATTCAGCCTCACAATAACATCACTAGTTACAACTTTTATGGGCACCAACCCAAAGGAGCACCAACCCTTAAAATTTATGGGCACCATCCCAAAGGAGCACCAACCCAAAGGAGCACCTACCCCTTCTCTGAGTACCCACTCATAGATTTACAAAGATTTAATAAACAGTTTGATATAATGAAAAGCCTTGTTACAAATGTGTTTTATAACACTTACAAATTCTTCTTTTGAGATTGACCTGATCCTTTTGTGCTTACTAGCTTTGACCTCTTCTTGCTGGACTTTTTGTCAATCTTTGTTCTATGCTCTTTCTCGTCTCCTTGTCTCTGCAAAAAAATATCTAGTTTCTACACTCATAATCCCTACTTCTTTGACTCTTATAGTGTGTATAATCCATTGTGTTATCTGCCTCAACTTTCCTCTTGTCTCTCTGTCTTTTGTCCTCTATTATCTATCCACACTGCTGCTCTTCACTACTATATTCTATTATCTCTTCCTTCAATTTTAGCTCCCACACTGCTGCAACTCAAAACTTCCTTCTTCTTCTCACACCTTGCTTCATGTCACCCTAGCTGCACTCTTTTCTATTACTCATAACAGCCTGAATGCACGTCTCTATCTTTTATCACCAACTACTTGTGTACATCTGCCAACTCAGCTACCTCAACTACAGCTGTCAAAGCTCATCAACCACTTCTTTGTTCAATCAATTCTATACCAATAATGGTTTCCCTCCTAGAATAGATTCAAAATATGATCTTCTTGAGTCTCTAAGAGATTGTGTTTGTATGTTGATTAGATTCTCTATACATTCTTCTCAATCAGATAGTTGTTAATAATAAATGCATCCTCTTGGCATTCTTCTGTATTCAGATTATATCTCTAAGCATATATTACTATATTTAGTAATCTTTCCTCTGATGTCTTTGTCATGGATATTCTTGAGCCTCTCAATGAACTACAACAGGGCCTCCATTAAATACAACTTCATCTCCTCTCAACCTACTTTGATTGGATAGAAATCTACCTCATTAATATACTTCATCTCTACAAGTAATGTCTTCTATAAGTTTGATTTGTCTTTCATCCATTTTGAATGCTTCATGTCTCCAATTTGGTCGTCCATGTCATTGGGTCAACCTAAGTCCATCGTCCACATGGACTACATATATATCGGGATGCAAATGTATCCTCAAAGAGTTCTCATTGGACATCCAAGTCACTTGGTCAAACTTAGTCAATGCCCATGTGGACTATTTAACTTTCTCCTCGGTACTTCTAGAATTTGGTCTTTGACATTGCGGGATAGTAGGAGTTTCCTTCTACTTTTTATTACTTACCCCGTAGGGCCATTGCGCATCCATCTTGCATGGCTCGTGATAATAGGGAGCCTTGAGCTTCTTTGTTTTTTCTTGCCCCAGGCGACCATCACATTTCAATTTTCCATCCTGCAGGATGGCAGCAATCCACTACTTCTTTCTTCTAGATGCCCCAAACGCACCTATTCCTTCACCCTCTATTTTCACGGGATGGTGGGGAACTCTGTTTGCCTTTCTTTTATGTTTCCTTGCATGACCATGACTCTCAACTCAAGCATGACATGGGATAGCCAGTGACCATATATTGCCTTTGTCCATGTTAGCCCGCACGGTCATATCGCTCTAGTGTTCTATGGTGTGGGGTAGCAGGGTCAACCATTGACCTCATAACTAAGTTACCCTGCATGTTCATTTGAACTTGACTTTCTGCAGTGAGGGATGGAGGGATCCTCTCTCCTCTTTATTTTATCTTAACTCGGATGCCTGCATCTCACCCTTTTCAATGTTGTGGGGTAGCGAGATACCTTCATCTACCTCTATCTTTGTTACCTCGCAAGGTATTCATTTATTTGCCTTCCTTTGTGCAAGATACAAGGATCAACCTTATCACTAAGACACTCAAAGATTCATGTCAAAAAAGAACTTATCGACATAGCTTCCAAAGGCCGATAAGACTCCAATTGGTCATGTCAAAAAACAATGTTACCTTGAAATGCATCATGTCGTTAAGACATCACAGTCACACCAAAATCAAGGAAAGGGCTAGACAGGAAAGAACATGAAGGTTCCACATGCACACATCACCATCTAGGTGGACCAACACATAGTTGCCAACTAGAATTTTGTAGACACTTTGGACAAAGTGGGTCCGAATATCGAAGGTCAAAGATCAGCTAGAAATCAAAAGTGAGAACAAAAGCAATACACTTCCACTTTTCCAATCGGACACGATAGGCCGATAAGGCCCTACACGAATAAATCATGACTTGGGTGGACCAATCAGCAGTTGCCAAATGAGTATCAACAGACACAAGGGAGAAGTGGGTCTGACATTCCAAGGATACTCACGCACTAAATGAAGACCAATTTTCTTCAAATTGATGGTCTAGATTAACGTGCAATTGCACGACTAGATGATCTTGAAAAATGACGCTAACCTCACAGCTCCACATGAAGGTATGTTGACCAGACCTGAGAAATGTCACACCAAACTAGAATCCATGTCATGTAAATGAGACTTCCATCACACCAAAAAGGGACTCTATTGGCATAGCACATAAAGGTCAATAAGAAAGGAAAATGATCTTGTTGAACTGCCTAATTACACTGAAATACATCATGTCGCCAAAACATGATTACTATCACACCAAAGGAGGACATCAGTATAACTCCAAAGAGACGATAAGAGATAAAAAGGGGTCTTGACAATAGACCCTCTCACATCGAAATGCAGAGATGTCACTGAGATGGAAGGAGGGTCTTGCCAAAAATTGTCAATCACATGGAATTTCAATATTTTCCATTTGCAACTCACATAGATGGAACACAAAGGACAAAACACATTGAGAGACCACTATAGAAAAATATTCCAAACCTGAGTGACATGAATTCCACACATGATCACCTCTACAACCCATGAACTCTACTACATAGAGATAACCTGCATGTTATGCATGTCTCCAACCTCTGTGATGCGCAACCTGATAACTTAATGATGAACAAATAGTACCAAACCGGTACTGAGAGGGGGGGTGAATTAGTACAGGCAAAAACTCAACCTTAAACCGGTTTGTCAACTAACACTTATGCACTGATAGACAAACAACAACACCAGTCCTTCAACAGAGTTCAATCGGCAAAACCCAGGATAACTGAGACAAGCAAAGACCGGTTGACACTTATCTTCTCATATAATCTAACTCTTCATTCCCATTTCACCCTAATGCATGAATAGGCAATCTACCATGAAAGATGTACATATTACAACAAGATCAACATGCATCACCGCTTAATCAGGAAACAATCATAACATCACATGAAGAAAGCATCACACATGACACACACATTTTTCATGTGGAAACCCAACTGGGAAAATCCATGGTGGGGATGAATACCCACAAGCTATTTTTGAACTCTTTAGAAGTCCGCTCTGTTAGAAGCCTTGTCCAGTTAAAGACAGATACAATAGGTTCTGTTAGGAACCGATCCTGCTAGGGATCGCCCGGTTAAGGGTTAAACCCTGTTAAGGGTACCTTGTTAGAGGATTTCAAGAACTCAATAGCTAAAGGATATCAATGACTCAGTAACTTCAAGTTACCCTGTTAAAGGATTTTCAACAAGCCGGTCAAGGCTACCCTGTTAGGGGATTTCACAACTGTTGAAGTGGTTAAAGATCAATAGGTATATCAATGACCTAATAATAGCACTCAATGCCAATGCAGATCCGCTTAAACTCCTCTTCACCTTCTGCACTTACACTATGCAGATATGACTTCTCTCCTCTGGTGTGGCAAGAATCTCGTATCTCTTCTCTTAGATACACACACACAACTTTTGCCAACAACCTCTAAAAGAATCACAACATTGACCTTATAGGACAACAGACAGGTCGGTAGCATAAACCTTAAACCCTAAACCTGTTAGGTTAAGCAATTCAAACGGTTCAATCCTGACCATTGAACATACTGCATTAAATGCAACAGATCTCGAATAAATCTCAAGACATTCTCCATCGTTCATTATCCACCGATTTCATGGAGGCTAATAATCCATCACGCGTTTTCACCGTTTACAAACTTCGCATATTCCTAAGGTAGATAAGGATAGTCTTCTTCATGTAAGATCCTTCACGCACACAAGGCTGACATGGCAACACGGTCTGTTCTTTTTTATATTGCTAACTCATCACACAAAGATCACCGATTGAGTCACACAGGCTTGAGGTACTCCAATCGGAAATCCTGAAGTGGAAACTACCTACCAACCGGTAGTCATACAATGCTTCCATGTACCGGTTCCCATGACTACATGCCAGTTCACCTTGAACAAATCTACCACTTTACTTTGGCATATATATCGGTTCTCACATATGTCGGTTCTCTCTTCATATCACATATTGACATCAATGACAACATACAATATCATTATGTCCTCATACCAGTTCACATAATTCCAACACAACCTTTTTCCTATTGCAGTAGCCTTTGGTCAACTTTGACCTATCTTTTTTCCAAATGCATTTACTCCATGCTTTCCTTCTATATCCCCCTTGTGTGATTAACACTCCATGTAACTGAGTGCGACTAGCCCGGTGTGTTATGCATTTCTAGATATGTACTTGCTCACTATGTTGCCAATCCGATCCTCTCTGCATCTTTGACCAATTCGATCTTCATCTTCTTGTGATTATTGGCATTTGATGTTCCGGTGAAGATTGGTAGTCTCTAATGGTTGCAGATGCTTAGGATTTATCATTAATGGCAACTCAGCCTATTGATTTGACCCGGTATGAAGTTTTGGTTAATCGGTAATCTGGAGTATGTCTTTTGTGATTAGTTTGCATGGTGAAGCTCAATGTACACGTTTGAGAGCACTTTTCTTTTTCGGTGAAGAAGATTTTGGTTTTTGTGATCAGGGTTGATTGGTTAAGTATTAAAAGATTGTTATCATGTGAATCTACCCTCTGGTATTGATTATATCACTTGTTTGAAGATCTGGTATCCGGTAGAGCAACAAAGCATAGTATTCTTCATGTTTGATGATGTAGTGTGTGTCCAGATTGTTTAAGTTAATTTCGGTGGTTAGAATCATGTTTGGGAGTTATGTGAGACCTATAAGAGTGTGTGATAATATGTTTTGGGTTCAATAAAAATTTTGTGAAAATATTGAACCTGACTTGTAGCTACACGTTTCATGTTGTGTGTTATGCAACTTTTGGAAGTTGGCCTGTGGGAGATTAATATTGTTGATCCGGATATATATATATATATATATGACCAATTTAGATGATGCATTAAGTGTGTGGTGTGATGTGGTAGACCATTTTGGAGCGATTGAGTGCAGTTTCATGTGCATTTTGAATTTGGTTGATCAGGTAAGCATTTGCAGAGCAGAACAGTGCAAAAAAGTAGATCAATTGTAGTGGATCATTTTGCACTTAACCGAAACTAATTTTTGGTATAGTCAGATGCTATTTACCACTTCACTACATGTTGTAATCAGTTCATAATCAATTGTAAGGCAGTGAGCCTTCCTTTGGGTTGTAGCTCTTTATACTTGAGCAGTGAGTTGTAGGCAGTATGTCTAAATGCAAGTGCATTCCCCTTATGTAATATTGTTTTTCTACTGGCCATAGTGAAATAATATTGTGGGTTCAAATCCCACTGTGGTTTTTCCCATTTGGGTTTCCAAGAAAAAAATTTGGTGGTATTATTTTGTGGTTGATTATCTTGTGTTTCTGTATTTTACTTTCTTGCATATGCTCCTAGTGGTTTGAGTTTAAGTTAAAAAAATTGATAACTGGTAGATAACTGATTCACCCCCCCTCTCAGTGATCCTTGATTCCAATAATTGGTATCAGATCCTAGTTCCTCCAAGTAAGCCTAACTGCTTGAGGAAGTTCTGGGAGATTGAATCAATGGATTCTGGTTTTCAGAGATAGCTTTGTGTGGCACTTGAGGATCTTGATGCAACAAAAAATGAAATAAGTTCCTTAAAGAGAAACTTGAATGCAGCTAAAGACTTCATTAAGGATTTGGAAGATCAAGTGAATGCTTCAAGAGACAAGAGAAAAGAGTTGATGGACAAACTAAAGGAGAAAGAAGATCAATGCATGGAGAATCATGACAAAGTTGATGAATGTGATAAGCTTTCTAGAGAGAATGTTGTATTGAAGAATAAAATTCAATCCATTATGATGAAGTTGACTAAGGAGATTGAATATCGGAAGAAGACTGAAGAAAGTCTGACTCAATCACTGAAAGATAGATCGGATAAATGCTTCATACTTAACTATGAGAATGATCGGGTGAAGCTTGAGTTGACACAATCAAGGAATGATGGACAAGAACTTGAAAGACAAATTGTTTCCCTAAGAGATGAACTTGCTACTGCAAATGAATACAAAGATAAATTCAATGCTAGCTCAGCAAGGCTTGATGAGATGCTGGAAAGTCAAAGACATGGAAAAGACATGTGAGCACTTGGATTTGAGAATGTTGAATCCTCTAGTTCCAGTCAAAGCAATGCAAATCCTAAGAGCAAGAATCCTCTGATAAGACGGCCTAATGCTCATAAATTCAATGGTAGATGTTTTACTTGCAATAAATTTAGTCATATGGAAAATCAATGCAGAAGTAGGATGAATAATGGAATGAACAATATGAATAATGGTTCTACCTTTACCGGTCAGTGTTTCATATGTAATAATTTTGGTCACAAGTCAAATATGTGTAGAGCAGTAATAAACAATTTTCAGAACAAGAGATATTATGCATGTTGGATGTTTGGACATATCTCTAACCAATGCAGCATGAAACCAAATCAGATTAATTTCAGACCTATACAGATAAATTTTGTTTGGCGTGCATGCAACAAGACTGGTCACATTGCAAAATACTGTAGAAGCAAGAATAATGGCCTGATAAACAAAGGCAAAAAAAAAGTATAAGAAATCAGAGATTAGCATAAGAAGATGTGGGTTAAGAAAGAAGATTCCAATGAACAGAATGGTTCCACACCTCCATCCGGCGATGGAACCTCATTCGGTAACTAGGGCTTTTTGGCCTTAGGGGGAGTTTTTCATGCAGATTCATAGAACCCCCTCATCGGAGATTTGTAACCGATTTTGGAAGGGTACAGAAAATTTAAATCATGTATGCATATTATATCCAGAAGATTCGACAAATATTTCACGCTCCAGTAAGTGATTTCATGAATATCATGGTAACAGATTGAATAAATATTACAACGCAAAATTAGGTTTTCAGAGGTTAAAATGGCACTCCAAAATTTCATTCTTCACAATGCGACAAAGAGAATATAGCAGTATAGTGAAGTGAAGCAATTTGGCGATCTAAACCAAGTTTACAGCGATCCGAAGACAAATTCTTCCACTCGGTTGTGAATTAAGGTATTTACCTATTTCGTGAAACTATCAGTTTTTAAACCCTAGATTCAAATGGCATCAGTATCTGGAATTGCTACACCATTGGTTGTTGAAATTAAGGATAGAGCCAGACCTATTTTCAAGAAACATCCTGTCAAGTCTATTGAAGATGATTTGGAAGGAGCATTTTCTTCGGTACCATTATGCCTAGCATATCTATTTCCCCGTTAGTCTCCTTGAGTCGAAATTTGGGGTCCCCTTTGTTTTCTCTTTTGCTTTTATTTTTGGTTTTTGACCTCGGAACTCCAGAATCCTAAAGTCCCAAGGTCCCTTCTATTTTTGACCTCGGAACTCCAGAATCCTGGAGTCCGATTTGTTATGCCTAGCATATCTATTTCCCCGTTAGTCTCCTTGAGTCAAAATTTGGGGTCCCCTTTGTTTTCTCTTTTGCTTTCCTTTTTGGTTTTTGACCTCAGAACTCCAGAATCTTGGAGTCCCGAGGTCCCTTTTGTTTTTGACCTCAGAACACCGAAATCCTAGAGTCTCGAGGTCCCTTTTGTTTTTGACCTCGGAACTCCGGATTCCCGGAGTCCCGAGGTCCCTTTTGGTTTTGACCTCAGAACTCCAGAGTCCCGGAGTCCCGAGGTCCCCTTTGCTTTTGACCTTGGAACTCCAGAGTCGCAGAGTCCTAAGGTAGGGGCCTTCCTTTTTTCTTGCTTCGGAACCCCGACCCCCAAAGTTCTGGGGTAGGGTGTTCTTTTTGGTCGAGCTCAGAACCTCGAGACACCGGAGTCCCGAGGTCACGTTTAACACCTTCGTATGGACGGAATTGTGGGGGGCTATAAATAGAGATGATGGAGTTTTTAAAGTTCATTTGTGCATCCACAACTTCTCCTCCCTAGCTCCAAGTCGCGAACCTCCGGACCTCCGAATCTTCCTTGGTGTTCTCGGGCATCTTGTTTCACCAGGTTGGTGGATTTTCTTGCCCTTGTTGTTGGTTTTTAGTTTAGTTTTTCTCCTCGTCTTGTTGTTGGTTTTTGTTTGTTTTTCTTTGTGCTTTGTTTGTTTTCGCGTGCCCTAGTTTTTCCTACCCGGAACCCCGAAGTTCTGGGTAGTTGGTTTTTATGCCCCCAAAACCCCGAAGTTCTGGGTAGTTGGTTTTTATGCCCCCAGAACCCCAGAGTTTCGTGTGGCTATTTGACCTAACCCCAGACCCCCGGAGTTCCAGGTAACTCTCAACCTTGGAACCCAGGAGTTTAGGGTGTCTTCCACTTAGGCATAAGCCCGGAACCCCGGACCCCCGGAGTTACGAGATTCCTTTTGCACCCAACATAACCCTAGAGTTCCAGGCCTTCTTCCCTTATGCCTATCCCAGGACCCCGGGACCCCGAAGTCTCGAGGTAAATCAACTTTTATGATTGTTATAAAAAACTGAGGATTGGCATTCTGCTTGCAGGTTCAAATGGTTAGATGGACTCATCCTCCAACAAAAGAGGCAAAGAAATTGATAGACTCCCAACCACCATGAAATACCATTATCAAGGACAGGTCTATGTTTCAAAGCTAGAGGATCAAATCAAATGGGTCACAGATACTGAAATTGGCCATATAGAAGTTGAATATATCAAGGCTCAGTTGGACAAACCTAGTCTGGAGGCCCTCCATCAGAGAATCAAGAGGTTTGGCCTAGTTGAAGCTACTGTCTTCCCGCAGTCAATACAGGCACCAGAATTCATAATGACCATTGCCCCATTCTATAACCCAGAAACTAGAAAGTGCACAGATGCATAAGGAAAGACAGTCATATACTTGTCTCCAGATATGCTTGGGTTCGTCTTTGGAATCCCAACTAGGGAGGAAGTATTTTTGTTGACCGAAGAAGAGTCCTTGAAGGCATGGAATGACAAGACATCAGCTAGTAAGAGGCACATGAATAAAAACTGGCTAGAAGAATAAAGAAAGACAGGACTCATGGAAACGGAGATCCTAAGGGCGGACTTCAAATAGCCTTAGAGAGACTTAATCATCATGCTCAGCAGGGCCTTTGGCAAGTCGGATTGCAAGCATTTTCATCCCTAGATGTTCCAATTCATGAGCACTATTTTAATAGGAAAACAATATTTTGATTGGCCGCAGATCCTCTCTGACAATATCTGCAAGCAGATGAAAGAAGTTCAACATACTCAAAAGTTCTTTTTCATGTCATATGTCATCTAGGTAGCTACTAGAGCTGGAAAGTTTCCAGGACTATAGGCAGAAGGTCAATTGGGAGAGGAGGAAGGACAGAAGAAGATATGGGAGTTTTATTCCCAACTCACTGTAGCCAATGCAAAGTCACATTTCAAGAGAGTTATGATGCCTCTGTTTTCCCAATAATAATCAAATTAATAGGGGATTCAGGATACCAAATTAGCCCGGAGGCTATGGCTATCATCCGAGAGTGGTCATGTTGGTTCATCCAAAACCCACACTCCACTTACATCAGGGTTAGTGGATTCATAGGGAACCCAATGTTGCTACCTCGATATTGTAATGATAGGATAATTTTGCTGGAATATATAAAGTAGCTTGTAGGCCTCCAATCACTTTTGTCATCAAAGCATAAAACGGGTATTGATTTCTCAGTATCTATTGGGTACTTTGCCTGTCCTAAGATACAAGTAGCAAAGTTGGCAGAACAAGAGCTTCAAGATTTAAACTTGAAGGAATATGATCATGCTAGGGAATTTTATGATCCCTACAGGAAACTTAAGCAAGCTATGCCTAAGACATATGAGGGGCACAAGCCCAGCTTGGAAGACTTTTGGGCCAACTTGCAAGACAGTTTTGAGGTTAGGGAGAAGAACTATAACAGGTTATATGTGCCATAGGTGAGAGATTTTGGAATCAAGACTAACCTCCCCGAAGACCTTAGGGATGATGGTGACTTACTTGATCCAGCTTATAGAGAATCATGGATAGAAAAAAGGCCCCTCTCCCCAATAAAATCATCTGCAAGTGAAGACACAAATATGGAGAAGGTCTCCCTACTAGTCATCAGCAGGACCAAGCAATGGTTACACCAGAGGGTAAGGCCCAGCATCTCAAAGGCGAAACAGAAGGAATCCACTTCAGGGGTACCTCAGTTAAGGGGCCGTAAGGAGTAAGCTCAAAAGACAAGGTCAGCCTCAAGGCAAAACACATCCATCGATCCAGGTGAAGAATACAAACCTTAATAAAGCACTGAGTATTTACTGAAGAAAATCCAAGAAAAGATGAGGGAGTCTGAATTATTAAAGAAGGCTACGGACTTGGGAGTGACTGATGGGTTGGGAGCGGTACCACTTGCCAAAGTTCTCCAACCAAGGATGGCTATTGGGAACACTAAAGGAGAGGATACCCAAGAACAAGAAGAAAATATAGAAGCTATTGGGGAGATACCCGCTCAGCCACCTTCAACAGATGCCACAAATGCTCCAGGCACAAGTGCCCCTACACCACTAGTCAATATATCTGCAGGGCAGCCCAGAGTGTAAGACTTCAAATCTACCACTGAAGGAATGAAAGTTAGAAACATCAAGTCAGATTCGGATCAGGAGGAAGAGGATCTTGAACAACAACGGCTGCAAGAAGGGGAACAAGAAGGGGATGAGGCAGAAGACATATTGAATGAAAGACTGATTCTAACCCCTCAAGATCAAGAGGACCTTTTTAAGGATATAGTAGTCGGACATGGGGAAACAGAGGCAGGTGATAAAGAAATGGTATTTAATAAGGAGGTCAGTGGCAAATTAGGAGAGTTGCATAAGCAACAAGCTCTCCCAACCAATTTAGCTCGTCAAGTTATACCACCTCAAGACCTTGGGCAAACAGAAGCAGAGGAGCAGGTAGAGGTTCATGTTATAACTGCGGATATAGTGTCACATCAAGGTGACAAGGATGAAGACATACCACAATGGCTTAAATTTACCTTAGGGAAGAAAAAGAGAAAAGCAGAGCTCCCTAAGGTCACTCTACAACAGGTAATCACCAAGGAGCCACCAAAGGCTAAGAAGCTAAAAATTGTTCATCACCTATCGAAAACTAGTTCCGGTGAAGTGATTACAAATGTGGCAATTCCATCTCAGGCCGAGGGACAAGCTTCTCCCAAATACCAAATATCACAGATAAATTTGGGCAAACAAACCAAGTGGGGGGAGTTAGCCACAAGCGTCATCAAAGGATGTGTAGAGAAGGAGCATACTTCGAACGTGGAACTCAAAGCACGACTAGGACAATATAAGTAGCTGCTAATTAAAATGAGCAAACCCCTAGAGTTGTGTAGAACTGATGACTTACCTTCTACCTCATCACTGCTAGAAGAAAAGTAAAAGCGTTAGTGGAGGTGAGGCGGGTGGCAGTTGTAGCCAAGTCGTGGGCCCAAGTAAATACAGCCAAAATAAGGTTATTTTTGCAAGATACTATGGGGATGTATAGTAAGGCGGTACAAGCAGGCGGAGCTTTGGCTTCCTGTTCCACACAATGGGAATAGAAGTCGAACATTTTCACCAAACAATTCCAAGTTTTGAAGAAGATATTGCAGCTAGGTGAAGAGACGGTGGTAAAGGAGGACCTCTTAGGGGGTGACAGCTATAGAAACTTGTAGTCTTATGTATACATCCTGGAGCTAAAGATTGAAATGTTTCAGCAATATATCAAGGATATGACCAAGATTTGGGACCCTCTCCTTAGGGAAATTTTTTCATACGAGAATTTTGTAAAGAATATGCTAGGACCTTTTGGCCTCAGATTAGCTGATACAGGAATAATGGACCAGAACACCTAGGACCCAGCCCAATTTGATGCCACCCTCATGGACAAATACACGTATCTGATTACTCAGTGTCAAGAGGTGGCACACACAATGAAAGAGTTGGAGGAGGGGAGAATGCATGTGGATGAAGTTTTGAGGAAGTATAAGTTTAGAGTTAAGCATGTAGCAGATCCTCTAGTTCAAGCAGTCGCATGTATAATTGATAATTATAGAGAGTTTATCAAGAAATAAAAGATAAGCACACAATTGCTAAAGATAGCAAAGCTTTTTTTTAATTTTTAACTGCGGCTCCTACTCGAGTTCCAATTTTGAGAGAAATTCTGCATGATTAGGAAAACGTGGCTCACCTAGCAAGGTTTTCGTAGTGCTCATCCAGTCCCCATTTTGTAGTTGTTAAGTGGAGTGTCAAGGTAGAAACTTGCAAGTTAACTGCAACTCCTAGGTTCAGTTCTTAATTTAAAATAGAGTTATTTCCTAGATAGTAGGGTAAAGAACTTCTATAAATTGAGAAGTTGGATTCATTTGTAAGGGTCCCAAATTGATGATTTGTGGCCTACTTAGAGATTTTGGAATATTTTGCAGATTGATAAAGAAGTTTGAGCTATTTTTGTTATACATTCATTGAGATTAATATGAAAAGCAGCTTGTAGATTGCCTGATCTACGTTCATATTCTACCAAATTATTCTGTGTAATCTAGTAATGTCTATTATTTGGAGTTAGCAATGTGGTTTAATCTTTTTGTCTATCACTTTATGAATCATATTGTGCGCATCAGTGGTGTATGAGAATTATTGTGATAGGCCATATTGTTGATGATTTTATTTTAATAGATTTGTGAAACTGATGATTTTGCAGGTTTTTTGGATGTTCGTTATTGAATACTAACTTGGAGAATATTTGATAATTACTTGGATTGCAAGGAACTAATTGAGTAGTTCATTAAGTTGTCATTATATTGGTCTTTATTGTTTTCTTGTTTCCCTTTACGCTTCGCATTTTATTTCCCAAAGAATCTTAAACCATAAAAATACAAAAAGAAAGGAAGTGCAGTTATCCATAACCAGCGAGATTTAGTTCTAACCAGTAGGCCCCTTTACAGGTATAACCACATCAACCATTGGGTTTCCCATCACCGTCGAGACCCGGCTATAGAGACCTTGGAGTAGTGAGTTTTTCTGAACACGTTACTTTTTAGGAGAGGTGGTGAGTGTTCACACTGGCTACCTGACTGTTGGCGGGGGTGTCAAAAACACTCGTTAATAGGTACCCTACAGTGTCCTTCATAATGAGGATGTTAGGGCATACATCCATTGTGATCTTGAGGAGATTGGCAGTGCTGATATGTAGACCTTATACAACAAACATTTGGCGGACAATTTGGGAAATCTCAAACCGGAATATAAGGTTCTTCAGGACAAGGGTTTTTCATCCATTTTCCATTATTCGATGAAGCAGAGTGGATCCGACATATCCTTAGTCGATTCCATGATGATTTCATATGGTTTGACAGGCCTCATAAGATCTCTAAATAGGAAATTCAAGTTGTTACATGCCTCAGTGAAACTGGTGAAGTACCTGGCCTAAGAAAGGTATTGAATAACACAGTGATAGCTACTACTGGTTCCAAGTTCGACAATAGAGAAATGACTATCAACGACATTCTGGATCATGATGTAAGGTTTGCATCGATGGTGGTTGGTTATAAAGTCTATCAATCAAGTAGATAGAACTCCATCTTTGGAACTATCATATATTCAACATATTAGATGCTCAAGGATGACGTGAGGTATGATCTATGTACAGTCCTTCTAAATGAACAGATGAGTAATTTGAAGAAAATTAAGTCAAGAAGCACACTTTTAAGTATTGATGTCTTCTTATATGTCTGGCCTTATACTTCTTGAATGAGATACCCGGTGTAATAGGAAAGGTCCAATGGGCCTATGATATACCATTGGCAATGCAAATCAAGAAAGGATTATGGGTAATAGGAGATGCGACAATGATAATATCCATATTATGGGGCTACTTCAAAACCTTTCAACCCTTCATGAAGAGCAGAGAAAGAATCCACAAGGAGATTGTAGAGAAATATGAGCAATGATGGTATGATGAAAGAATAAGTATCTGGTAGATTACCGAGAGGGGGGGGTGAATCAATAAACTAAAAAACTGATACAAACTTCCCAAACTCAAACTCAATCATGCAAAGTAAACTTATCAATAAAATATCATTGTCAAGATCAATACTCATAAGAATACTCAACATCAACCGATTAACTGGTATAGAAACTTAACAGTAAACAACTTTAATCTTGTAAACATCCAAATGCTTAATCATATATCAACACACTCCATCTCTCAATGCTTCCAGTTATCATGCCTTATTAGAAGTTAATAAAATCAACAAATAATATCATAACCACAAAAACATTCACCACATGACACAAATGTTTATATGTGGAAAAAGCAAATAGGTAAAAACCACAGAGAGATGAGACTCACAAGATAGCTATCTGAACCCCTATGAAGTTCGCCCTGTTAGGAGCCAAGCCTATTAAAGCTTTTACAATAAGTCTTGTTAAGAATTGATCCTATTAGGAATCACTCGGTTAAGGGATTTACAAATGCCTTGATAAAAAGAAAATACCCTGTTAGGAGTAACCTTGGTAGAGGATTTGAGAATCCAAGCTAATGGACCACCTTGTTAGAGGATTTAAGAAGTAACCAAGCTTGTTAGAGCTTACTTGATTAGGGGATTTCAATTTTGCTATAATTGTTAGAAGACAGTAGGTTTTTCTTGATCTATCAAAATAGCACTACATTTTCTTGATTAGATCCTTTTAAGCTTCAATCTGCCTTTACACAAACTGTAGATCCATTCTCCGGTTAGGCAACCACACACTCAACTAATTTCTGCCAACACCTGCCGACCCTTTTTACAAAACAACTTCATCGACCTTAAATACAAATCAACTAGGTCGGTAACATAACAAAAACCTAATTCTCTCATAGAGATTACAAACAAATTGTTTCAAGTGTGACCATTCAATTTACATAGCAATCTATACACATTCTTCAAGAAAATTCCAACCACTTCATGATCATCACTTCATCAGACTTGTAACTCATCACGCGCTTTGCATTAGATGCAATCCATTTTTCTCATTCCCTAGACAATCAAACAAACATACCAAAACAATCTAAACTTATCTTCATACAATGACCACACATGTCACTATCATTACCACTCAACAGATAATAAACCAACATAACCATTTCAGCAAACTTAATCGGTTAGGGTTTAACAAAAACAACTGGTAGGGTTTACCAGTTACATAACATAGAAAGGGTTTAACCTTATAAACTGGTTACCGATTCAACTCACATACTTATATACCGATTTACATCTTCCTCAAAGCTCTTCCTACCAGTTATAAGACAATATCAATAATAACAACAATATCAGCAATATAATAAATACCACTACCGGTTCAATTGACATCAATGACAACATAACATATCATTAATGCAATCTTCATGCAAATACCAACAATCTTCCCCTTTGGCATTGATCACAATACAAATATCAATGCCTCTAATTGTTGTTGTGAATGGTGAATAGGAATCCTAGTTTACATTACCAAGTATTCACCATGCTCTGTCTGTCTTTAACCTATCGTTGGTTTCCCTTGCCATAATGACATAGTTCTTCTCCTAATCACATAGTTATTTTCCTAATCACATAATTCTTCTCCTAATCACATAATTCTTCTCCCCCTTTGACAGTAATGCCAAATTGAAAGTAAAACATGTAATATCAAAATTTCATTGTGTATCAACAACATACTGCAACTTTATGCTCCCCCTGTGGAATACATCCACTTCTACATCAATCCTTCTAAGATTTTGCAAGTGATTCGGGGATTGATACAATCAGCATCATGCTCAACTAACTTCATGAAGGGGTACAACCCCTAGTTGACTTCTAAGACACTCAAATGTAGTCTTAGGCAGAGGTTTGGTAAAGATATCTGCAAGCTACTCCTTGGTAGAAACATGCTCTAAGATAACATCTTTACTTTAAACTTTTTCCCTCAAAAAGTGATACTTCAATTCAATGTGCTTGGTTCGTGCGTGCAAAGTAGGATTCTTAGAAATATTTATGGAACTTGTATTATCACATAAAATCTTTACAGGTTCTAAGATTTTCATCTTAAAACCTTTCAAAATGTGCCTCATCCAAATAGCCTATGTGCAATTCATATAAGCTGCAACATACTCAGCTTCAGCAGTAGATTGTGAAGTACAACTTTGCTTCTTACTACTCCATGAAACAATCCTTCCTCCTAGAAAGAATGCTCCACTGGTAGTGCTTTTCTGGTTATCAATATTTCCTGCCCAATCAGCATCTGTGTACACCTTCAAGTCAAAGTTTCCTCCATGTGGACACCACAATCCATAGTCAACAGTACCTTTCAGATATCTAAAAATTATCTTGGTTGCTATTAGATATTCTTCCTTTGGATTCTTCTGGAATCTTGCAACTATACCAACTGCATGGGCTATATCTGATCTACTGTGAACATCATAGTGTAATTTGCCAATCATTGACCTGTATTCCTTTTCATCAACAGACTTAGATTCATCTTCCTTGGACAACTTACAACCTGTAACCATTGGTGTTCCAACTGGTTTATAGTCACTCATGCCAAAATTCTTCAAAACCTCTTTCACATACTTAGATTATGTAATGAAAATACCATTCTTCATTTTCTATATCTGCAAGCCAATGAAAAAATTTATTTCCCCTACTAAAGATATTTCAAACTCATTTTTCATTTCATCTGCAAAACTGTTTCTCATGACATCATTGCCTCCAAATATGATATCATCAACAAATACTTCATTGACTAGTATTTCATCTCCTTCAGACTTGAGATAAAAACTACTATCATCACTAGTTATTGCAAAGCCTATCTTCATCAGATGTGTATGAAGTCATTCATACCATGCTCTGGGTGCATGCTTTAATCCATACAAATATTTATGCAATCTGCATACCATGTCTTTCTCATCTGTCAAATCATAACCATCTGGCTACTCTATGTATACCTCTTCTTCCAATAACCCATTCAAAATGCAGACTTAACATCTATTTGGTATACCTTGAACTTCTTAAGGGTTGCAAATGCAAGTAAAGATCTGACACCTTCTAGTCTTGCTACTCGTGCAAAATTTTCACCATAATCTTCTCCTTCTTCTTGCGCATAACCCTTGCAAACTAATCTTGCCTTGTTGCGAACTACAAGACCATATTCATTTAACTTGTTTCTGAATACCCATTTATTACCTATAATATTCTTGTTTACCAGTTGGGGTACTAGGGTCCAAGTGTTATTCTTCTCAATTTGATCCAATTCCTCCTCCATAGCTTTAACCCAATGATCATCACCAAATGCCTCCTTAGCACTTCTAGGTTCAATGGTGGAGATCATGCAAGAGTTCTCTCTTATTCTCCTTCTAGTTAGTACTCCAACATCCTTATCCCCAATAATATGTTCAGGACGGTGGTTCAATCTCACATACCTAGGAATAACATGATCATTCTCTTGAGGTTCAGCTTCTTCTTTGACATCATCTTCTAAATTTATTTATTCTGGTTGAACAAGTGCATCAAAATTTGCTTTACCGATTTTTGATTTAATAGTTTCAAGTTCCAAAAGAAAAATGCAAGGATCTTCATCCTTTTTCTTTGAACTGGTTCCTTCTGAGACTTTGGGACATTCATCTACTCGAACATCAACACTCTCAACAATTCTCTATGTTTGGTTGTTGAAGCATTTGTAGGCCTTACTCTTGGTGGAATAGCCAAGAAATATGCCTTGATCACTCTTAGCTTCAAACTTGCTAATGTAATCACCTCATTTTAATAAAACATTTGCTACCAAATATCTTAAAATAGCTAACATCAGGTGATCTTCCATGCCAATATTTATAGGGGGTCTTGTCCTTACCTCTTTTCACCAAAACTCGGTTCATTGTGTAGACAGTTGTACTTACAACTTCTTTCCAAAAAAAATTCACTACACCTCCTTGTATCAACATTGTCCTATTAGCTTCAACCACTGACCGGTTGTTCCTCTCTACGCATTATGTTGTGGTGTCCTTGGTGCAAAAAGTTGTCGTTTGATACCATTCTCTCTTGTGTTCATTTTCACCATTAGGACAATTAGCTTCTATATGACCAATCTTGTTGCATGCAAAACATTTTAAAGGTAGTTTACCTATGTATTTCCCAATGCCTCTAGGCAGTCATTTTGCCAACAATGCTTCAAGTTCCACTAGGTTGTCTTCATCATCAGCATCTCTGTTGGATCTAGGTTCATATCCATGACAAGTATCTCTACTTTTTCAAACAGATTGGTTAGAGATAGAATCTCTGAATGCAAATTATGATTTCTATACACTACCATCATAGTCGTTTAATTCAAAAGCAGTAAGTTTTCCAATGATAGAGTCAAGAGTTACCTTAGTTTTTTCAATGGACTTCAGCTCCTGAATAGCTGCAACTCGGATAGCATAGACCTATAGCAGGGTTCTCAGTACCTTGCTGATCACTGTGGCATCTTCCACTTTCCCTCATGCACTCTTTATTTCACCAACTATCTCTTTTATCCTTTGGCCATAGTGCTGGATATTCTCACCTTCGGATATTCTCATGTCATAAAAATTTCCTCTTAGGCTCTCCTCTTTAGCAATCTTAACATGTTCATCACCACTATAAATCCATTCAAGTTTTTTCCATACTTCATATGCAGTTTCAAGACCATGAACATCTACATATTCAGCATCAGATAGGGAATTGATAATAGCCTCCAATGCTTGATGATTTTCTTCTTGTTCTTTATTCTGATCATCAGTTAGAGTTCCAGTAGGTGTAACATACTAAGTTTCTACATGATCCCAATACTAAATTCCCAGACTCTTGATGTAAATCATCATTTTGTAGCTCCATATCCTATACTTATCTTTATTGAACTACATACATTCCTTCTTCATCATGATCTACAAGATCTTTTCCTCAATCTGTTAGGCTTTAGATTTAAGAGGACCTGAGATTCTCTGATACCAATTGATGGTATGATGAAAGAATAAGTATCCGGTAGATTACTAAGAGGGGGGGTTAATTAGTAAACTGAAAAACTGATACAAACTTCCCAAACTCAAACTTAATCTCACAAAGTAAACTTATCAATAAAATATCACTGTCAAGATCAATACTCATAAGAATACTCAATATCAATCAGTTAACTATTATAGAAACTTAACTGTAAACAACTTTAATCTTGTAAACATCCAAATGCTTAATCATATATCAACACACTCCATCTTTCAATGCTTACAGTTATCACGCCTTATCAGAAGTTAATCAAATCAACAAATAAGATCATAACCACAAAAACATTCACCACATGACACAAATGGTTATACATGGAAAACCCAAATAGGTAAAAACCATAGTGAGATGAGACACAAGATACCTATCTAAACTCTTCTAAAGTTTGCCCTGTTAGGAGCCAAGCTTGTTAAAGCTTTTACAATAAGTCCTGTTAAGAACTGATCCTATTAAGAATCACCCGGTTAAGGGATTTACAAATGCCTTGATAAAAAGCAAATACCCTGTTAGGAGTAACCTCGGTAGAGGATTTGAGAATCCGAGCTAATGGACCACCTTGTTAGAGGATTTAAGTAACCAAGCTTGTTATAGCTTACCCGGTTAGGGGATTTCAATTCTGCTGTAATTGTTAGAAGACAACAGGTTTTTCTTGATCTGTCTAAATAGCACTACATTTGCTTGATCAGATCCTTTTAAGCTTCAATCTGCCTTTACACAACCTGCAGATCCATTCTCTGGTTAGGCAACCACACACTCAACTGATTTTTGCCAACACCTGCCAACACATTTTACAAAACAACTTCACCGACCTTAAATACAAATCAATTAGGTCGGTAACATGACAAAAACCTAATTCTCTCATAGAGATTACAAACAAATTGGTTCAAGTGTGACTGTTGGATTTACATAGCAATCTATACACATTCTTCAAGAAAATTCCAGCCGCCCCATGATCACCACTTCATCAGACTTGAAACTCATCACATGCTTTGTATTAGATGCAATCCACTTTTCTCATTCCCTAGACAATCAAACAAATGCGCCAAAACAATATGAACTTATCTTCATACAATGACCACACATGTCACTATCATTACTGCTCAACAGATAATAAACCAACATAACCATATCAGCAAACTTAATCGGTTAGGGTTTAACAAAAACAACTGGTAGGGTTTACCGGTTACATAACATAGAAAGGGTTTAACCTTATACACTGGTTACTGGTTCAACTCACATACTTATATACCGGTTTACAACATCTTCCTCAAAGCTCTTCCTACCGGTTACAAGACAATATCAATAATAACAATATCAGCAATATCATAAATACCATTGCCAGTTCAATTGACATCAATGATAAGATAACATATCATTAATGCAATCTTCATGCAAATGCCAACAAGCAAACCATTTCTTCGGGGTTGATAAAGATCAATATTTAATGGAATTCATTAAGCCAAGGATAGTATGGATTCTTCCGATGGGATATGAAGTTGATGCAGTCACCCTTGATGTCTATGCTCAACATTTGCTGAGCCAACCAGTTGATGGAAAAGAAGAGAGATTTGGTAATTTCAAGGAGAAGGACTTAAGCCTACATCAAAAGTTCTCTAAACCAACCTGAAAGAGGAAGATTTAGAAGGAAGTAGAGGCAGTGGCAAAAAATATGGGGCTGACTAAGGAAGTCGTGGAGAGGGCTAGAGATCAAAATATTCTAAGAGAATAGGATGTGATCAAGCCGCAATTTAAACCAGCACCCTCATATGCTAGGCAGCCTCAACCTAGTAAGTTTGCACCTATCTCTAGTTCGAAGAAACATGTACCTCCCCCAAATCCCAATCCATCAATATCTATCAGTAGAGTGGATAAAAGGAAAAAGGAGAAGTCTTCTAGGAAGCATGTTGTGGAGTAAGAGACTAAGTCGGATGAAGGAGTCTGAGAGATTAAAAAGACTGCAACCTATGCTCGTGTAGTCCGGAAGCCATCTGGTGATGCTCCACCTTCAAAGAAGTCAAAGACCCAAGGTGAGCCATCCGGAAGGTCTAGAGGGAGCAAAAAGAAAAAATATGAGATTGATGAAGCCCTGGAATCTAGTAATGTTACGATTATTCCTCCTAAGTCTCTAGAAGAAATAAAGGATGAAATCTTTAAGGATGGTAACCTAAATAATCTTTCTTTATATTATGAAAATGGGGATGATAATGAGAGGAGAGAGTTAGAGGAAGCAATTGTTCATTATATGAATAACTTTAGTAAAGCCTTAATTGAATTATCATCTAAGTTACCAAAATAATTGTATGATATTTTGGATATTCAAAGGAATGTTGCCTGCTGGAAAGATAAGGAAATGCAGGAGTATGTTTTGGTTAATTGTTGTCCGGATATTTCTAGAGAAGAAATCAGTAATTTACTTAAGTTGGCCAAAGAGAAGTTTAGGAGTAAGAAAAGGGTAAACCAAATAATGCTCAGTAAAATTTATGAAGTTGCAAATGAGACTGAGTAGATCATGAAACAATTTTTGCTTGAGTAGAAATATGAGGTAAATAAATCTCAGGTTAGAACCCACCCAACATAAGACATTTCTAAATCACTTCCATTCTAGAAGTACATGCAGAGGTCTCTGGTGGTCAATTGAATCGACCATATGTTGAGAAGGTTGACCAAGAAGAAGTATAAGATGCACCCACTGAAAATGTTTCTAGTTGAAAGCTACTCAGAAGCCTCCTAAGATTGAGGTAATTGTAGAAATGATAGTAGAGGAGATTGCCAAAGGTGAACAGGATGAAATGGCAAAGGCAGAGAAGGAGTAGAGTGATGAACCTTCAAAGGAACATCATGTATACATGATTGCGGCCAATGTCTCTGACAAAGGTAAGAAGATTGTTATTGAGGATGACTTTCACCATGGTCTGGTGGACTTGAGCACACTTTCTCCTCTTCAACCATTGAGACTTGCCACCCAAGCTGAAATTAAGGCAAGCGAAGATATGTTGAAATCTCAAACAGAAGAAAAGGAAGTTATTACTCTTGCAACTAAGGTTTTGGAGAAATTCTTACCCAATTTTGATCAGGATTCTGGTGCTCCATCTGAAAAGCTTAATAATTTATTAAATTTTATTAATACCAATTTTGTGTCATTAAGAAAGGTTGTGGATGAAATTGTACAAAAAAGGTTTAATGAGATGAGATTGCAGAAGAATTTAAAAGATGTGGAGAGAGAGATAGAGCAAGCCTGGGAACTGCTATGAAGAGTGTAGAAGAGGTCTTGGATAAGGGTGGAAAAATCTTCAAATCATGTCTATTTTTGCCCAAATTCACTACAAACATCGATCAGAAAATAAGAGAACTTGAGGGTAAGCTAGTCAGTACAGGACAATCCGTTGCACCTCAATCAATTTTTCCAAGTACCCTTGAAGCACAAATTTTGGATTACACTGCTAAAATAAATGGTTTGAATCAAGACAAGGATAGAATTATGGGCAGAGTTGGTGAGCTGAGGAGTTTGATAACTCCCTGGATGGATACCTTGCTGGGAGCACAGCGAGATGCAATAAGTGCCTTAGCCAAACCTATTCCATCTAACTTTCCCAGTCTTGAGATTCATGCATTTATGTATAGTGCTTTAATAAATGTCTTTGATTATTTCCTGAGAGGATGGAATGAGTATTTGAAGTCCTTAAAGGTGACTTACTCAGACATCTTTAAGTTTATGTGAATAAGCACATTCATTCATTCATTCTTTTGCTCATATGTGTTGGTGGATCCTCACCCTTTTCCATTGATGTCAAAGGGGGAGAGAGAGAGAGAGAGTAGTGAAAACTGGATAATCTATTCAAGGGGAGTTAGTGTAGATTGAATGTACAAAATTTATATTTTTGGTGTTAGCACAATTTTATGTTCTGGTGACATTTGATGTTCTAGTGATGCTCCGGTGAAGATTAGCAGTCTCTAATGGTTGCAAATGCTTAAGAGTTCTCATTGATGGCAACTCAACCTATTTATTTGATCTGATATGAAGTTTTGGTTAACCGTAATCTAGAGTATGTCTTTTCTGATCAATTTCCTCGATGAAGCTCAATGTACAGGTTTGAGAGCACTTTTCTTTTTCGATGAAGCAGATTTTGGTTTTTGTGATCAGGGTTGATTTATTAAGTATCAGAAGCCTGTTATCATGCAAATCTACCCTCTGATATTGATTTTGTTACTTATTTAAAGATCTGGTATCTGGTAGAGTAGCAAAGTAGAGTATTATTCATGTTTGATGATGTGGTGTGTGTCTGGATTGTTTAAGTTAATTCTAGTGGTTGGAATCATGTTTGGGAGTTATGTGAGACCTATAGGATGTGTGTGATAATATGTTGTGGGTTCGGTACAAATTTTGTGAAAAGATTGAAGTCAACTTGCAACTACACGTTTCATGTTGTGTGTTATGCAACTTTTGCAAGCCAACCTGTGGGAGATTAATCTTGTTGATCTAGATATATATATAAGACCAATTTGGATTATTCATTAAGTGTGTGGTGTGATGTGGTATACTATTTTGGAGCGATTGAGCACAGTTTTACGTGTGCATTTTGAATTTGGTTGATCCAGTGAGCAATTGTAGAGCATAATAGAGCAGACAAGTAGATCAGTTACAGTGGGTCATTTTTCACTCAACCAAAACTAATTTTTGGCATATAAAAATGTAATTTACCAGTTCACTACTTTTTGTAATTAGTTCATAATCAATTGTAAGGCAGTGAGCCTTCCTCCAGGTTGTAGCCCTTTGTACTTGAGCAGTGAGCTCTAGGCAGTATGCCTAAATGAAAGTGCATTCTCATTATGTAATATTGTTTTTCTACTGGCCATAGTGGAATAATATTGTGGGTTCAAATCCCACCGTGGTTTTTCCCATTTGGGTTTCCATGTAAAAAAATTGGTGTTATGATTTTGTGGTTGATTATCTTGTGTTTCTACATTTTACAATCTTGCATATGCTTCTGGTGGTTTGAGTTTAAGTTAGAAAATTTAATAATCGGTAGATCACTTATTCATCCCCCCTCTCAGTGATCCTTGATTCAAACAGTGAAGCACATATCATGATGCATTTTCTCTAGTACTGACATGATCTGCATGCCTATACACTGAAACTCCTCAACGGTTGACATCAATCATATTGTATGCAACCTACAACCTATAACTTCATCAAATCAATCCACACACATGCACATGTTGACATCAATGACAACCTCAATGCCAACAATATCATTTTTATCATGTTCATGATCATTTAGTTGCATTTGTCATGTTTCATTTTATAATTCTAGATGTACATTCCTATTTAGTTGCATCTTATATTTGCTTTAGATATCATATGTGCATTACGTTCATTTTTAGAATCATTAGTTATTTTTGCACTTCATTCATTATATCTCATTTCATTGAGGATATATAATAATCTCATTCTTCCATATCATTATACATGTTACATACACTTTCATATAGCCATCTCATTTTTACATATCATAATTACACATCATGTAATATCATTCATTAAGTATATATCTCAAGTCATAATCACATACATCTCATATAGATCTTATCATAATCATCCAAATCTCACCCTGCATACATCATAGGTTAGACAAAATCATCGCATATAGCAAATCACACACATCACATATATATCATGCATCCATCTTGCATCCACAATACATTAGTCACATAACATATAAGCATTATAGAAACAAAACCAACAAACATGTGCCTATATCAAATATAGATATCCATCCATCCTACATCACAAACATGTCAGGTAATCATCATCATGCATCATCATAAGCATAAATCAATCATCTCAAATCATCCATCATAAATGATCATATAGAAATCAACAATCCATAATAAACTACACATATGCATCACCGCAAAAAATCATGACTCATATATATACATGAGCTGCTACCGCACCCTCATATAAGCTTTAGTAGTACTGAGCCTCCATCAAAGGTCTGTCTAATGCTTTGTGGGCATCCATGGACTCTGTAAAAAGAATCATCATCTATCTTGGATCAATGGCTTGGTGAGTCATGTCCCTCTCCCCCTGCAGTCGAGTCACATTTACCTCTACTCTAGTCACCCGGGCCCTCAGTGCCTATAAATCATTGTCCATTTGCTCCATTTCCTCATCCATCCTCCTCATCTCCTTCATCACTCCCCCACCCCTCACTGACTCTAGCATCTCGAAGGTAGTCTCTTCCTCTGTCTAGTAGCTATCCCACTCAGATATTGTAGCCTCAAAATCTCTCCTCTGAGCCTCCCCCTCTTCTCTCACCCTATCCAGCTCTATCTACAAGATATTTTCTCTAACCTTCTCCTTCTCTACCCTCTACCTCTCTGCAACCAGCTGGTCATGTACACTCTATGCCTGATCCCTCTTTGTATCTCTCTCTAAAATGGCCTGATCCAAAATGGCCTGTGAGGTTTGTCCCTATGTCTTTACCCCCTCCACCTATACATCCATCAGCTCTGCATGTACCTATACTAATGGTTGCCCCTCAACCCGTGGGGCTAGCCATGCCTCCTCCATCGGTACCCATACCTGTAAAGGTGCTTGCACCTGTCCCCTCCCTCCTCTCTTGGGAATTTGTCACCTAACCCTAGCCCCTCTTGCAACTCCTCCCTCTCCAACTGCATCCTCCTCTCCCCCAACCACCTTGTCAACCAATGGCGCTATCTCATTTAACTCTAAAATCCTTGACACAGTGAGACAAATAGGACTATGGGCCTCCCACCATGTGGCATAGGCCTCTGTACATCCTGAATCTATGATATCTAACCTCTCCTGCTAGATGATTGTCTCTGCCCTTGTCCAACTCAGATGAACTGCAAATGGCCCAATGGTATCCTGCAGGTGGCAATCTCTCTGGCAATCTATGGATGAATACTCTCCTCACCCATTATATCTTCTCACTCCCCAAATTGTCAAATGACCCTATGTGGTAAATACTGATCAATGACATGAATAGTCCTCCCGAACAACAAGCACTAACTCTTAAACCAAGCAAGAAAAATGTTGTGAGCCCATCGCTCACAATCTCTGAAAGGCCACCATTAGAAATCCATCATCTTGTCAAAAATGTGCCTCTAAAACCAGATGAATCCAACATAGGTGTAATGAAGAAGCCCACTATACCTGTTGACATAGGGGTGTCTCGGCCTATGTGCCTACACCCCCAATAGTTGTGTCACTGCTATATGCTTCCATGCCCAAATATGCAAGAGCATAATGCCAAATCCAAGGTTATTTTAACCTCAGTAAACACACATATGCATATCATGATAGAGTTTCCCCAATTTATGATCCAAGCTAATCTACTAAATCATTGAACTAAGGTTAGGGTACATACCGGTGGGTCATAATTGGGTATTCTTTGGAAGCGATGAACCATCTCGGCGTGGTGCTCATGATGTGGGATGTATACCATCACTCTCCTTTTCTCTGCTCTCTATGGGCTCCATGAACTATATGTGTGACAATGAACCCTCCTTGGGCCCTATGTGGCTTATATAGGCCCTTCTTTCGCCCTCTTATCACCTTCTCTCTGTCCTTTCTCTTTTTTCCTCCAAAAAATTTATTGCCTTTTTCTTCTCTCTTCATTTTTCATCTTTCCTATCATTTTCTTCTTTTTTCAAGAATTTTCTGATTAAATTCTCGAGGGGGCATACACCAACCGTGTCTTCACGTGCATCTTTTCTCTGTCTTTTACCCACCACCAATTTTGTCACTATTTAAAAGAGAGGCAAAATGTAGAAGTCTAAAATTAATTAAATTAAATATTTAATTAATTTAAGCCTTCTTACATAATTGATTTATTTAATTATGTTTATCCTTATTCTTCTTAAAATTAATTAAACCAAATTTAATTAATTTTATCACTCTATTCCAATAATTAATTTGTCAATAAATGGTTTATCCAACTGTGCTCCTCATGTCTATCCCCATGGCCATTGGTAAGGAGTTGGTTCTCATGGTAGTTCAGGGGAGGTTGCGTGCTTCTGGAACCCAAGGAAGGTTACTCCCTTGTGGTGGTTTTCCAGCCGTTCTTCCATTTCTATGGTTGCTTCTAGCTTTGAGACTGGAGAAAGATGCCTTTTCTCTAATATTTATGCTCCCACCAATCTCCCAGGTAAGTCTCGTCTTTGGTCTCACATCAATTTGGTTTGGTCCCTGGATCCTTTTCTCCCTTAGATTATGGATAGAGATTTTAATGTTGTTACTAACTTAGATGAAAAATGAGGAAGATTAGTCTGTTGGCATTTTGAGATTGTTGGCATTTTGCATAGAGATTTCATTAATGATATGTTGTCATTAATGTCAATTGAACCGATAATGGTATTCATGTTATTGCTGATATTGTTGTTTTTGATATTGGCTAGTAATCGATAAGAAGAGCTTTGTGGAAGATGTTGTAAACCGGTATGTAAAGTTTATGAGTTGAACTGGTGAACCGGTGTAAAGGGTTAAACCCTTCTATGTAATGTAACCGGTAAACCCTATCAATTGTTAAACCCTAACCGATCAAGTTTGATGGTTTATTATCTAATAAGTGATAATGATAGAAACATGTGTGCTCATTGTATGAGGATATGTTCAAATTGTTTTGGCGCGTTTGTTTTTTGTCTAGGGAAGGAGCAAAGTGGATTGCATCTAATGCACAATGCGTGATGAGTTACAAAGTCCGATAAAGCGGTGACCATGGAGCGGTTGGAATTTTCTTGAAGAATGTGAAGAGATTGTCATGATTTCTAACAGTCAAGATTGTATTGACTTGTTTGTAATATCGATGATGAGAAATTAGGTTTTTTTTGTGTTATCGACCTAATTGATTTGTATTTAAGGTCGATGAAGTTGTTTGTAAAGTTTGTTGGAAAGATTAATATAAACCTGTTGAGTGTGTAGTTGCCTAACTAGTGGATGGATCTACACTTTGAGTGAAGGTATATTTAAGCTTAGAAGGATCTGATCAAGCAAATGTAGTGCTACTCAGACAGAACAAGAAAACATGTTTTTTTCTAACAATTACAGTAGAAGTGAAATCCATTAACCGGGTAAGCTCTAACAAGCTTGGTTACTCATTAAATACTCTAACAAGGTGGTCCATTAGTTTGGATTCTTAAATCCTCCAGCGAGGTTACTCCTAATAGGGTATTGTGCTTTTCATCAAGGCATATTTGTAAATCCCTTAACCGGGTGATTCCTAACCGAAATTAGTTCTTAACAAGACTTATTGTAAAGGTTTAACAGGCTTGGATCCTAACAGGGCGAACTTCAGAAGAGTTCAGATAGCTATCCTTGTGAGTCTCATCTCACCATGGTTTTTACCTATTTGGGCTTTCCACATATAAACATTTGTGTCAGGTGATTAATGCTCTTGTGGTTGTGATCTTATTTATTGATTTGGTTAACTTCTGATAAGGCATGTTAAGCAGAAGCATTGAGAGTTGATGTCAAGTATTCTTATGAATATTGATCTTGACTGAGATATGTTTCCTTTGTTTGACTGAATTTGAGTTTGGGAACTTTGTATTAGTTTTTCAATATACTGATTCACCCCCCCCCCCCTCTCAGTATTTTATCAGATACTTATTCTTTCATCATACCATCAATTAGTATCAGATCATCTCAGGTCCTCTTAATCTAAAAGCTTAATAGCTTGAGAAAAAAAACTTGTAGATCATGATGAAGAAAGAAGGTCTGAAGTTCAACAAAGATAACTATAGAATATGGAGTGACAAAATGAAGATTTACATTAAGATTCTTGGTAGTCAGTATTGGGATCATATAGAAAATAAGTATACTACACCTACTGGACCCCTAACTGATGATCAGAAGAAAGAACAGAAAGAAAATCACCAGGCATTAGAAGCTATTATCAGTTCCCCGTCTGATGTTGAATATGTAGATGTTCATGGTCTTGAATCTGCATATGAAGTATGGAAGAAATTAGAAGAGATTTATAGCAGTGATGAACATGTTAAGATTTCCAAAGAGGAGAGTTTAAGAGGAAAGTTTGATGACATGAGAATGTCTGAAGGTAAGAATATCCCGCAGTACGGTCAAAGGATTAAAGAGATAGTTGGTGAGATAAAGAGTGCAGAAGGGAAAGTGGAAGATGCCATAGTAATCAGTAAGGTACTGAGAACCCTGCTACCGGTCTATGCTATTCGAGTTGCAGCTATTCAAGAGCTGAAATCCATTGACAAGACAAAGGTAACTCTTGACTCTATTATTGGCAAACTTACTGCTTTTGAACTATATGGCTATGATGGTAGTGTACAAAAATCAAAATCTGCATTTAGAGCTTCTGTCTCTAACCCATCTGTGAGAAGAAGTAGAGCTACCGACCATAACTATGAATCTAGATCCATCAGAGACGCTGAAGATGAAGACAACTTATTGGAACTTGAAGCATTGTTGGCAAAATGACTGCCTAGAGGCACTGGTAAGTATAGAGGTAAGCCACCTTTAAAATGTTTTGCATGCAACAAGATTGATCATATAGCAGCAGATTGCCCTAATCATGAAAATGAATACAAGAGAGACAAATTTAAGAAGTACAAGGGTAAAGGAAAGAGAGATTGTCTTGTAGCTATTGACAGTGGTATTACGGATGAAGAATTTGATGATGATGCTAGTGAAGATATTGTGTTTGTAGCTATTAAGGAAGAAATATCATATCAAAAGGCACTACTATCCAGAATGGAGAACTCTGATGATTGGATCATTGATAGTGGTTGTTCACATCACATGACCGGTGATCGGAGCCAATTTCTTTCCCTGAAGGAATTTGATGGCAGTGTTGTCAGATTTGGCAATGACTCACCCTGTATGGTTAAAGGTAAGGGAGTTATTTCTCTTAATGGGAAGAGAAGTGTTGATGATGTCTATTGGGTTGAAGGCCTAAACCAGAATATTTTAAATGTGGCACAACTTAATGACAGAGGATACCCACTGGAGTTTAGAAATGGAATGTGCAAAATCTTTGACAACAAAGGTGAATTGATTGCAACCGGGAAATAGACCAGAGGTAATCTATTTTATCTCAATCCTAAAGTTAGCAACTGTTTGATTGCAAAAATAGATGATAGCTGGCTTTGGCATAGGAGATTTTGTCATATAAATTTTGATAATATTGTTAAAGTAAGTAAGTCTAAGACAGTAAGAGTTTTGCCTCAGCTAGACAAACTGGTTAATGCTCTTTGTAAAGAATGTCAACTAGGAAAAATGACTTCTTCAACTTTTAAGAGCAAGTCCTTCTTAGCAGAGCACTTGTTAGATTTGGTTCATATAGATCTATGTGGACCAATAAGAACAAGAAACATTCAAGCTGATAGATACTTCATGATCTTCACTGATGAATGTTAAAGGATGATGTGGGTCACATTCTTGAAGGATAAGAATGAAGCTTTTGGTAAATTCGAGGCATTCAGAGCCTTAGCTGAGAAAGAGAGTGGCAAAAAGATAAAATGTCTAAGAACAAATCAAGTCGGTCAATTCACTTCTTTGGACTTCACTAAGTATTGTGATGATAATGGTATCAAGCGGTAGCTTTCTGCACCACGGACACCATAGCATAAATGTTATAGTAGAGAGAAAAAATCAGTCAGTGGTTGAAGCTGCTAGGACTATGTTGATACAAGGAGGTGTAACAAAAACATTTTGGAAAGAAGCTGTAAGTACAACTGTCTACACAATGAACCAAGTTCTGGTGAAAAGAGGTAAGGACAAGACCCCATATGAGTACTGGTATGGGGGATCACCTGATGTTATCTATTTTAAGATATTTGGAAGCAATTTTTTTATTAAAAGAGGTGATTACATAAGCAAGTTTGAAGCTAAGAGTGATGAAGGCATATTTCTTGGCTATTCTACCAAGAGTAAGGCCTATAATGCTTCAACAACCAGACATAGAAAATTGTTGAGAGTGTTGATATTCGTGTAGATGAATATCCTGAAGTTTCAAAAGGAACCAGTTTTGAGAAGAAGGATGAAGATCCTTGTGTTTTGCTTTTGGAACCTGAAACAGTTAAATCAAAAACCGGTAAAGCAAATCCTAATGTACTTGTTCAACCGGAACAAATAAATTCAGAGGAAGATGATAATGAAGAAGTTGAACCTGAAGAGAATGATCATGTTATTCCTAGGTATGTGAGCCTGAATCATAGTCCTGAACAGATAATTGGGGATAAGGATGTCGGTGTACTAACTAGAAGGAGAATAAGAGAGAACTCTTGCATGATCTCCACCTTTGAACCTAGAAGTGCTAAGGAGGCGTTTGGTGATGATCATTGGGTGAAAGCTATGAAGGAGGAGTTGGATCAAATTGAGAAGAACAACACTTGGACCCTGGTACCCCAACCAGTAAACAAGAATGTTATAGGTACTAAATGGGTGTTCAGAAACAAATTAAATGAAGATGGTGTTGTAGTTCGCAATAAGGAAAGATTAGTATGCAAAGGTTGTGCGCAAGAAGGAGAGGATTATGGATAAACTTTTGCACCAGTAGTAAGACAGGAAGGTGTCAGAACATTGCTTGCATTTGTAGCTCATAAGAAGTTAAAGGTATACCAGATGGATGTTAAGTCTGCATTCTTGAATGGTATACTGGAAGAAGAGGTTTATATAGAGCAGCCTGATGGTTATGCATTGATAGATGAGGAAGACATGGTATGCAAATTGCATAAAGCCTTGTATGGATTAAAGCAGGCACCCAGAGCATGGTATGAATGACTTCATACTCATCTAATGAAGATAGGATTCGCTAGAACCAGTGATGACAATAACATTTATCTCAAGTCTGAAGGAGATGAAATAATGGTCAGTGAAGTATTTGTAGATGACATTATATTTGGAGGTAATGATGACATGAGTAATTGTTTTGTAGATGAAATGAAGAATGAATTTGAGATGTCATTAGTAGGGGAAATAAAAAATTTGATAGGCCTATAGATACAACAGATAAGAATGGTATTTTCATTACTCAATCCAAGTATGTGAAAGAGGTTTTGAAGGATTTCGATATGAGTGACTGTAAACTAGTTGGAACCCCAATGGTTACAGGTTGTAAATTGTCCAAGGAAGATGCATCTAAGTCTGGAGATGAAAAGGAATACAAGTCAATGATTGGCAAATTACACTATGTTGTTCACATTCAATCAAATATTGCCCATGCAGTTGGTATTGTTGCTAGATTTTAGAAGAGTCCAAAGGAGGCACATCTGATGGTAACCAAGAGAATTTTTAGATATCTGAAAGGTATTGTTGACTATGGGTTATGGTTTCCATATGGTGGAAATTTTGATTTGAAAGAATACAGAGATGTTGATTGGATAGGAAATATTGATGACCAGAAGAGTACTACCGGTGGAGAATTCTTTCTAGGAGGAAGGATAGTTTCATGGAGTAGTAAAAAGCAGAGTTGCACTTCACAATCTACTGTTGAAGCTAAGTATGTAGCAGCTTATATGAATTGCACACAAGCTATGTGGATAAGGCACATTTTGGAAGGTTTGAAGATGGAAATCTCAAAACCAATTAAGATTTTGTGTGATAATACAAGTGCAATAAACATTTCTAAAAATCTTGTTTTGCACGCAAGGACTAAGCACATTGAATTGCAATATCACTTCTTGAGGGAAAAAGTTCAAAGTAAAGATGTTATCTTGGAGCATGTTTCTACCAAGCATCAGCTTGCAGATATCTTTACCAAACCTCTGCCTAAGACCACTTTCGATTATCTTAGAATTCAATTGGGGCTTGTCCCTGTTCATTAAGTTAGTTGAGCATGATGTTGATTGCATCAGTCCCTGAACCACTTGAAGAATTTTACCTAGATTTATGAAGAATTTGATGTATTTCCATAGGCGGAGCATCAAGTTGCAGAGTGATGTTGATGCATAGTGAGAGAAGAATTACATTTTTTACTTTCACTTTGGCATTGTTGTTAAAGGGGGAGAAGAATTATGTGTCTGATTAGGTGAACCAGCGGCAGGCTAAAGACAGACAAGGCAAGGTGAATACTTGGTAATGTAAACCAAGATTCCTATTCACCAATCTCAGCAGCAATCAGAGGCGTTGATATTTGTATTGCCATCAATGCCAAAGGGGGAGATTGTTGGCATTTTGAGATTTTTGGCATTTTCTATAAAGATTGCATTAATGATATGATGTCATTGATGTCAATTGAACTGGTAATGGTATTCATGTTATTGTTGATATTGTTGTTTTTGATATTGGCTAGTAAGCAGTAAGAATAGCTTTGTGGAAGATGTTGTAAACCAGTATGTATATTTTGTTAGTTGAACTGGTGAACCAGTAAATGGTTAAACCTTTTTATGTAATGTAACCGGTAAACCCTATCAGTTGTTAAACCCTAACCGATCAAGTTTGATGGTTTATTATCTTATAAGTGGTAATGATGGAGACACGTGTGATCATTGTATGAGGATATGTTCAAATTACTTTGGTGCGTTTGTTTTTTGTCTAGGGAAGGAGCAAAGTGGATTGCATCCAATGCACAACACGTGATGATTTACAAAGTTTGATGAAGCAGTGATCATGGAGCGGTTGGAATTTTCTTGAAGAATGTGAAGAGATTGTCATTATTTCTAACAGTCAAGATTGTACTGACTTGTTTGTAATCTTGATGATGAGAAATTAGGTTTTTGTTGTGTTACTGACCTAATTGATTTGTATTTAAGGTCGATGAAGTTGTTTGCAAATTTTGTTGGTGAGATTGATAGAAACCTATTGAGTGTGTAGTTGCCTAATTAGTGGATGGATATGCACTTTGAGTGAAGGCAGGTTGAAGCTTAGAAGGATCTGATCAAGCAAATGTAGTGCTACTTAGACAGATCAAGAAAACCTATTGTTTTCTAACAATTACAGTAGAAGTGAAATCCCTTCACTGGGTAAGCTCTAACAAGCTTGGTTACTCATTAAATCCTCTAACAAGGTGGTCCATTAGCTTAGATTCTTAAATCCTCCAGCGAGGTTACTCCTAACAGGGTATTGTGCTTGTCACCAAGGCATATTTGTAAATCCCTTAACCGAGTGATTCCTAACCGGAATTAGTTCTTAATAGGACTTATTGTAAAGCTTTAACAAGCTTGGCTCCTAACAGGGCAAACTTCATAAGATTTCAGATAGCTATCCTTGTGAATCTCATCTCATTGTGGTTTTTACCTATTTGGGTTTTCCACATATAAACATTTGTGTCAAGTGGTGAATTCTTTTGTGGTTGTGATCTTATTTATTGATTTGGTTAACTTCTGATAAGGCATGTTAAGCAGAAGCATTGAGAGTTGAATATGTTGAGTTATGACTAAGCATTGTTGATATTTACAAGATTGAAGTTGTTTACTATTAAAGTTGTCAGAACAGTTAAACCGGTTGATATCAAGTATTCTTATGAATATTGATCTTGACTGAGATATATTTCCTTTGTTTGACTGAGTTTGAGTTTGGGAACTTTGTATCAGTTTTTCAATATATTGATTCACCCCCCCCCCTCCCCGCCTCTCAGTATTCTACTGGATACTTATTCTTTCATCATACCATCATAGTCAAGATGGATCCTTCTTCAAATTTACTCAGAGATAATATTGGCTTTTTGAACCTCATTGATGTGAGGCCAATTAATTGTGTCTTCACAAGGTATAATAGGAGAAGTGGTGGAGAATCTATTTCAGAAAGGCTTGATAGATTTTTGGTCTCTTTCTACTGGGTGAATGATAGGTGGTCTATCAGCTCAAAAATTCTTGATTGGTGGGGTCCTGATCATTGGCCTATCAATTTTTATGCTATCTCATATAGAATCTCCTAAAACCTTCTTTCAAATTTCAATTAATGTGGTTCCAAGATTAGTCTCTTTAGGATCTTATGGCAGACTTGTGGTATGAAGGGATGCCTTTCCATGGTAGGGATATGTATACTTTTGGGAAGAGGCTTCGGCATCTGAAATGCAATCTCAAGAGGTGGAGAAAACAATGTTTTGGGAACCTGCATGCTCAGAAGATGGAAGCTCAATCTAAGTTGGACAATGTCACCCGGCAGATTCGGGATCAAGGAATGACTTCTGACTTAGTAAAGATAAGTCATTAGCTCTTAAGGATTTAGAAGAGTGGGAGTTGTGTGAGGATATTTTTTGGAAACAGAAGTCTCGAGTTGATTGACTTCAGGAAGGAGATAGAAACACAACTTTCTTTCATAACTCTGTTAAACCTCGGAGGCATGGGAATTCTATTACCTCTCTCGTCTCTTCGGAAGAGGTTCAACTCTCATATACGGAAGAAATTTCCAAGGAAGCTGTCAATTATTTTTTTAATTTGTTCACCAAAAAGGACCCCATAGCTATGGTGGAGGAAAAGGCCATTTTGAATTGTATTCCCCCTCTTGTCTCTATTGAGATGAATGATACTCTCTTACGTCCCATTTTGTTGCCTGAATTGGAGGAAGTTGTGTTTCATATGAAAAAAAAAGGCAAGGCTCCTAGCCCAGATGAGTTTCCAATTGAATTCTTTCAAGAATTTTGGGATATTATTAAATTTGATCTTCTAGCAGTGGTTCAGGAATCTCATAGGAATAAGCAAATGCTAAAATCTATGAAATCTACCTTCTTCGCTCTCATTCCTAAGAAAGAGGGGGCTAATAGCTTGGACCAATTTAGGCCTATTGCTTTATGTAATGTGATCTACAAGGTTATCACCAAATTGATTGCTAAAAGACTCGGGCCATTTCTCAGTGCTTTGATCTCTATGGAACAAGGCAATTTTTTTGGAGGAAGACAAATCTTGGATGGTGTTGTGATAGCGATGGAGGTTATCCATTCTATGACAACTTCTAAGGACAAAGCTATGTTTATTAAACTGCACATGGTTAAATCTTATGATCAGGTGAACTAGGAGTTCTTACAGGAAATCCTTTTGGCCTTTGCTTTGAGGAGGAGTGGGTGAACTAGGTTCTAAGTTGTGTGAGCTCTACCTCCTTTTCAGTTCTTTTTAATGGGGAAACTTCTGAGTTGTTTAGTGCCTCTTGGGGACTTAGGCAAGGAGGCCCTTTATCTCCCTATTTATTCATCATCATGTTAGAGGGACTTGGTAGATTTATTAAATCTTAGGTGAGGCAAGGTATTATTGAGGCTTAGAGCTAGAACAATGCTTTACCTCCCTATTCTCATCTTCTGTTTGTGGACGACATTGGTTTGATCGGCATGGGCAGAATCAATGAGGCAATAAACTTTAGGAGAGCCTTAGACATCTATTTGAATGCTTCAGGTCAGAGAATTAATTAATATAAATCTTCCATATAATTCTTTAATATTCCTCAGCTTATTAAGAACAAGATTGCTAGAATCCTCACATTTTGCATTGGTTCTCTTTCCTTTATGTACCTTGGAATTCCTTTGCCTTTGGGATCTAAGTGTATAGATTTTTGGCAGAGAATTTTGGACAAATTTTGAAATAAGGTTAGTCATTGGACTTACACATGGCTTTCTTCTATTGAGAGAGTGATTCCCATGAAGACTATGGTGCAGGCTCTCCCCATTTATAGGTGCTTTGTGCAGGTTCCCCCCTCCAACTTTGTGAGAGAATTTGATGCTCTTTCTCGCCAATTTATTTGTTCTAGAATTATTCTCTCTTCTAAGTGGAGTTTAGTCAATTTGGAGTCTATCTATAGATTGAAGCATGTTGGTGGCCTCGATCTTCAGGCTATTTCTCTTACTATTAAGGCCTTAGCGGCCAAGTTGTATTGGAGGCGATGCAACAATCGGGATCAGGATTGGGCCAAGATTCTTACCTTTAAGTACCTTCCAAGGGTTGATAGTCTTGATGTGTCATGTCTTTCTTTGATGGGTAGGGGATCTTGTATCTGGGACACTCTTAAGAAGGAATCTCAACTTATCAAGGATGGTCTTTTCTGGACTTGTAACAAAAGCTTTGATGCTCTATTTTGGTGGGACTCTTGGGATGGTCACCCTCCTATTCTTTATAGCTTCCCTCATGTTTAGTCTCTCTATAATATTTTTACTGATGTTGGGTTGGTTAAGGTGGAGAATTTTAAAACAATTAGGTGTACAAGTTAGGGGGAGATGAATTACTGAAAGAATCCACATGAGTGGCCCCTAGGTGGCTCTGTTGAGGATCATGTTGTACTGGCTAGTATTTTGGAGGGTAGGTTATGCAGTTCCCTTTAGGAGAGAGATACTCTACCTTGGAGTCCCAGCCCAAAAGGAAAATTTACTATTGTCGAAGGTTATGTTATGTTAGATAGGCAATTATATGGTTTGGCAGATGTGCCCTGGTGGAATAAGGTATGGAATAGTTCTTCTTGGCCCAGATGCAATTTTTTCCTTTGGTTGGTTGTTTAGAGGAAAAGTCTTACATGGGAAAATCTTCACAAGAGAGGTTTTCAGGGTCCATCTATTTGTGTTCTTTGTTTATATAGTGAGGAATGTAGCTCCCATTTTTTTTATATGCCCTTCCTCTAGAGAGATCTAGCATAAGTGGTGGGAGGCATGGCAACATGCATGTATTCATGCTACCTCCTTACTTGAATTCTGGGAGAGTTTGGGCAGACCTCCTATGAAGACATCTTCTCTTCAGGTGGCTTGGGCTATTGGGCGTGCTTTTATTATCTGGAATCTTTGGTTGGAAAGAAACCATAGGATTTTTTGTGACTCCAAATTGGTGAGTTTTGAATTATGGAAGAAGATAGTTAGCATGCTTCAGGAGACTATCTCTGCTAAGTGTGATATGTCTCAATACGTTGAACCTAGTGATTATGCTATTGTAAGGAATTTGAACTTGGGGGATAGTAGAGTGTGGTACTTTTTTCGTAACATACCCCATTATGTTAAGTAGAGGATTTGTAGAGATGGGAGGTGGACACCTCCTCCTAATGGGGTCTTGAAGATTAATACGGATGGATCCTCTTGGGGGAACCCAGGACATGCTGGTATTGGAGGAATAGGTAGAGGTAATGATGGTGGTGTTATTTTTTCTTCTCTATTTATAAAGGTCGGTACTATAATAATTTGATGGAGGCTCTTGCTATTAATATTTATATTGAGAGAGGGTATTCTTTAGGTTGGAGGAGGATTATTTGTGAGTCAAATTCTCAGATTGTTGTTGATATGTTGAACAAACAGAGGTTGGATGATGTTAGCTAGCAATTAGCTTCAGTGGTTAGATAGAATTTGATTTTGTGTAGTTCCTTGGACATTGTCTCCTTTTGTCATATCCCCAGAGAGTGGAATAGAGTGGTTGACTATTTGGCGAAGTGAGCTTCAGAGAATGTGGATGGTTGGGATATTGGAGGAAGGGATGGTTTACCTTTTGATTATCTTGAAATATTAGAGAGGTTAATGTTGGAAGACAGGAATATGTAGTGTTGGTTTTTGTGGTGTTTGTTGGTTCTTTTATGTTCCTATCTTGGTGGGCCTAAGGCCTTTGCTTTGTAATTTTGTTTTGTTTGAATAAATTTTTACCCCTTTTTTTTAAAAAAATTGTCAATAAATTAATTAGTTCCTCATTCTTCTAAAGTCATCTTAATCATTATTTCTTCTAATTTCCACTTAATTAATTTCAATTAATTAACCTAACCAAGGTGATTCCTACAAACCACTTTCTCTAATCCCCATGTAGCTTAATTAATTCTTATTTGATCATGATTATCATTATCCCTCAATTTAATATTCCTCCATTCATTATCTCCCCTCATGTCATATCCTCATAACTTTCCCACTTGCACTCTAATCCCTCATTAATCCACCTAATCAACCTCCCTAATAATTTGCACATTCCTAATCACCAAGATTAATAAATGTCTTTCCCCTCTCACCTTCCAAACCTTAAATGCACTAAATTTGGTCATTTCAAAGGATATCAAATCTTTTGCACATCCCCATGCCATCTCTTCGCAAGAAATTTTTAATTCTTTTATTCTCTTATTCTTCTCACACATATTTTATTTTAATTTTTTTAATTCCTCTCCCCTTTCTCCAAGGAATTTTATATTAATTTTTCTTCCTGATGTACTTGGGGATCACTTCCCTATGTACATTGTAAGATGTGGAGAAAGGAAGTGCCTTTATGGAAAATCTCTTGAACCCCACACCTTGTCCTCTCAATCCACTCCCACTTTCTTTCAATCTCCACCCTCCATTCCAAATCAATCTTGACCCTTCATTTGGACCTTCTCCAATCTATAAATTGGAGTCTCCTCCCCTCATTTCTATATCCCATATTCAAGTAATCTTATATTTTTGTGTTGAGCTTATAATCTCTTCATCGCATCCTCGTCATGTCCAAATCATCCCACACTTAGCCAAATTCCATCAATCACACTTAGCAATTTATCAATTCCCTTATTGTTGTGTAGTGGAGAGAAATCCACATCCTATCAAGAAGTCAATCCAATCAAGTGAGGAAGGGGCACATTCTTCACTTAACCAAAGGCTCAATCTGAGGGAGAAGAAAGGGGTATAAAGAGTTTTATTTGCATGCTTTATGATTTCTTTGAGTTTTATGCTTATTTTATGCAAGTGAAACCTCTAACGATTTTCTCATCTCCAGATATGAATGATGCAAAATCCTAGAAGATTGCTATTGAAGAAGAAATGGAAGTTTTAAAAAATAATGACACATGGGATCTTGTACCATTGCATGAAGGATGAAAACCTATTGGTTGTAAATGGGTGTTCAAGAAAAAGATTGGTTTAGATGGAGGCTTTGAGAAGTATAAAGCAAGGTTGGTTGCAAAAGTCTACTCTCAGGTTGAGGGTGTTGATTATGGTGAGATATTTTCTCCTATTGCAAAAATGTCATCCATTAGTTTTTTCTTTCTATTGTTGTTGCTTACGATTTAGAGATTGAGAAAATGGATGTGAAAACTACTTTCCTTCATGGTGATTTGGAGGAAGATATTTATATTATACAGCCAGAGCACTATGTGGTGAAAGGTAAAAGTAATTTGGTCTGTAAATTAAAGAAATCTTTGTATGGCCTCAAATAGAGTCTTAAGATGTGGTACCAAAAATTTGATACATATATGTTGAGTTTGGGATTTGAACGTTCTAAATGAGATCACTGTGTTTATTATAAATCTAATGGTCATCATTTCTTGTGCATTGTGTTATATGTTGATGATATGTTATTCATTGGTGAAGGGAAAGGAATGATTTCAAAACTAAAGTCTCAACTTACTGGTAAATTTGAAATGAAAGATCTTGGTGCAATGAAAAACATTCTTGGGATGGAAATTAGAAGAGATAGAGTAAACAGAAAGCTATGGCTAGGAAAGAGTAAGTATGTAAATTCAGTTTTATGGAGGTTCAACATGCATGATTGTAGACCATTGTGTATTCCCTTTATAGTTGGAACAAAATTAACTATTTTAGATTTTCCTACATCTCCATTAGAGGTGGAAGACATGAGCAGAGTGCCTTACCAGAGTGCAGTTGGAAGTTTGATGTATGCTATGGTCTGTACTGTTGGCAATTGACACTCTTCTGAGTTCTAGGTGTTTTCATTGATGGCAACACACTTCATGGAAGATCTGGTAATCAAGGTAACTTACATTCACATTACCGGCATTCAAGGAACCAACAGGCATGTCACCCGCAAACTTGGAATCAGTATTCTAAGGCCAACATAGGAGATTGATCTGGAAAACATGGAAGTGGCAACGGTCATATAGTTTTATGTTTATATTTTGTTTGGGCCGACATGTCTCTTATCTTTTGAAATATGATTGTAAGCCGACATAAGGCATTTATGTTTATACATGTAAATGGGTATATAAGTCACTCTAGTTAGGTCATTTTGGATATATAGATGAGATAGGTTATGTGATGTTATGTGAGGGAGATCTTGATCAACAAAATGCAAATGTAAAGATCTATAGTCAGTCTTAGTTATTTGTCTAGAGGATTGGAGAGCGATCTAAGTTACCACTAAGGGAGGTTACAGTATAAACCAATACAAATGGTGCTTAAACCGGAACTCATTCAACATGTTAGATGCACATTCAGAGTTCAGATTTTGTTTGTAATTCAGTATTTCATATATTTAGTCAGTGAGGCTCCTTTGTATTGAGCAATGTACTCTAGGCAGTGTGCCTTCTTGCATGTGCAGGCTCCTCTTGTAATATTTATTCATTTGGCGAATGGATAGATATTGTGGGTCACCAATCCCACCGTGGTTTTTCCTCTTTGAGGTTTTCCACATATAAATCTTTGTGTTATGTTGTTGATTCATATGGTTGCATTGCTATTACTTGTTGTTACTTTCTTTTATGCATACCGGTTAATAAGCGGATTTGATAATAAGGCTAAAAATATTCTAACCAGTAGAAAATTGATTCACCCCCCCCCCCTCTTAGCATTCTTGGATCCCAACAATTGGTATCAGGGCTTGGTTCCTCGGAATAAGTCTAACAACTTGAGGAAGATCCTAAATCCAGAATCCATGGAGATGAGTATAGAGAAAGAACTTGAAGTAGCACTTGAAGACTATGATGCTAAAGGTTGAAGAACTTAAAGCTGCAAGATGAGTTAAATTCTGCAAAGGAATTCATCCTTACGCTACAAGAGAGATTATCATCTACTCAAGCTAAAAGGAAGGAACTCTTACAAAGTCCAAATGATGAAGAGAAGAATGTCCTTAAGGGACTATGTCAGAAGCTGAGTTAGGAGAATAGTGTCATGAAGAATTAATTGCAAGCCCTAACCATGAGGATGTCCAAGGAGATTGAAGACCAAAAGAAGAATGAAGAAAATCTTGCTATATCTCTGAAAGACAGATCTGAGGAATACATTAGGTTGGCGCATGACAATGATGTGTTGAGAACTAAATTGGTGCAATTTCAAAACAATGAACAAGAGCTGGAAAGAATGATAACAGTCCTAAGAGGAGATCTGGATGCTAAAAATGAATATAAAGACAAGTTTAAGGCCAGTTCTACAAAGCTTGATGAATTATTGAAGGATAAAAGAGACACTGGAGACACTAGAGGTCTTGGATTCGAGCATGGAGAAAGCTCTGGTACTACAAATCGGGATGATACATCCGGTCAGAAGGTCAACTGAAATCAAAAATCACTGATAAGACAACCCAATGCACATAAATTTAATGGTAGATGCTTTGTTTGCAATAAGTTTGGTCATAGAGAAAGTCAATGCAAAAATAGAGCAAATCAGAATAATAATTCAATTCTCGGTCAGTGTTCAAATTGTAAAATGTATGGTCATAGGACAGCAAATTGTAGAATGAATGTGAGATGTCAAGCATGTAGAAAGTTTGGAAATATGGCTAATCAATGTAGGTCAAGGAATGATCAAGGATACAACAAGGCAATTCAGAAGAACAATGTTACTTGCTATGCATGCAATAAAATAGGACACATTGCCAAATATTATAGAAGCAAGAATACTCTGGAAAGGAATGACACATCCAATCAGAAGGGAAAGAAAAAGGTTGATGAAATCCGGCAAGCTCATGCTAACCAGTGGATTAGAAAGTCTGAAGATCAATTGACAAAGGCAAATTCCCCAGTTACTCAATCGACAGAGCAAAATATTCCTATAGTTGCAGGAAACTCATCTGGCAACTAAGCCATTAGCCTTAGGGGGAGGCAAATTAATGATAGATCTTGCATCATCCTTGGTAGTGGTCTGAAAGCTTGTTTAAGATCTTGGAGAAGTCAATCTGAAGGATAACTGACACTAAGATAATGGATTTTGAATCTGGTATGACATGTCAGCATTAATTAATGTTAATAAGAAATTAGGGTTTTGCAGAATAAAAGGGTTAAGATGCTTCAAATTGATCACACAGTATTCAGAGCAAAGAAGAGAAAATCAGAGTGAGTTTAAGGTGATCAAAGGTGATTAAGAGCACTTTCTAACAATTTTCGGTGTTTTTCAGAGAGATTTTCTAGGGTTTCACCAGCATAGGTTGAGAGGTATTTTCTCTATTTTCAAGCTACTTTTTCTGAAATCAAAATGGCTTCTGGATCTGCTCCCACTCCGGTAGATGTGGCTACCCCTATTGTGGTGTACATTAAGGATCGTCCGCGTTTGGAATTCAAGAAATCCCCCCAATTTGCAAAGGTCAATGACTCAATCGATGTATTTTCTAGGGTTCCTAATGGAGTTCTCTATGTGTAAGATGTGAGAGCCTATATTCACTATACTCTGGAGGATCTAGGATCATCGAAGATTAAGTCAATGTACATGTCCACTTTATTGAACAAGGATGGGTTGATCAAACCAGAATTTCAAATTTTGAAGGATTAGGGTTTCATCGATATTCTAGAGATGCTCAAGTTCAAGGATGAGATGATTCGATACGTGTTGAGTCAAGTCCATGGTAAGTTCATATGGCTTGACCGGTCCTAGAAAATCACCAAGGAGGTGACTCGTGCTATCACTGGTTTACCCCAGGTCGAACAAACACTGGGAAAGAGGAAGATTTCAAACATTGAAGTGAAAAAGCTAACCGGTGCCACCTTTGACAACCAGTCGATGCGAATAAGCACCATCAAGGAAAAAGATGATCAGTTTGCAAGCATGGTGATTGGATACAAGGTAACTCAATCCAACCAATTGAACTCTGTTTCTAGTTCATGTATCTACTGTGCACACAAAATGGTCAAAGAAAATGAGAAATATGACCTATGTCAATGGATGTGCGATGAATTGATTTTGAATTTGGAAAAGATTAAGGGAGAAAAGAAAGGTACATTCTAGTATGGAAATCTCATTGTCTGTTTAATGCTCTTCTTTCTAAATGAGATACCGGGATCTGGTAAGAGGCAATGGGCCTTTGATATACCAGCGAGAAAACAAATTAAGGATGCCTTGAGGAATTTAGGACCAGACAGAGACTCTATTATGTGGGGTTATTTCAAAGCATTACAAAAAGAAATGAAGCAGAGGGAAAGGATTCCTAAGCACATAATTGATAAATACTCTACCAATATATGCTTCATGGTCAAAAAGTATGATACCTTAATGGATGTAGTGCAGCCTAGAACAATTTGGGTAACTGAAATGGGCTATGAGGTTGATGCACATATCTTGGACCTTTATGCCAAGATGCTTATAGATGCCCCAGTTGATGAGAAGGAGAAAACTTTTGGAACTGCAAAGCAAAGCAGAAGGAATCAGAAGTAGAGACAGGTTTCAGCAAGAAGAAAAGGGAATTACAAATAAAGAAGGTTGGACAGGTTGTCCAGAAGATGTCCTTTGAGATTTAAAAAATCATTGGTTTAGAAGAGACATCTCCTCCAGCAACAGTACGAGCCTCACCTGCAACAGATACCGACAAGGGTGTGTTGAAGAGGAAGAAAACAGAGACCTCCATTGCCCTTGTTGCATTTGGTTTAGAGACTGAGGAAGAACCCCTGAAGATTCCTAAGATCTATATGAGAATTCAGAAGAAGAAGCCTGAGTAAGGGAAGCTGCAAAAAATCAAAGTCACTCCTCTAACAACTCAAAAGAAAATTTTGAAGGAGAGGAAGCCTACTGAGAAAATAAAACCAGTCAAGGAGTCTGCTCCCACTCCTGATAAGAAGAAGAAATTAGATCTAGATATAACTCTTGAATCTGACAAAAGTATTAAGGTTATTCCTCTTCTTTTTGTTGTTGAATTAATTGATCAAATTACAAAGGATGGTATTTTGAGTAATATACAACATTATTATGTGCATATGAATGATAAAGAACAAAAGGAGATTGAGGAATCAGTTTTGTCATACTTAGACATATATAAGAAAGCTTTAATTGAGATTGAGAAGCAAGTACTGACATATTTATATAATAAGTTAGATGCTAGGAGATTATCTTCTATTGAGGAAGATAAACATATAAGGGTTCAAGAATTGTTGACTGTTTGTGGAGCTATTACTAAAGATGAGATGCAGCAATGTCTAGATTTTGCTGATAAAATAATTTTTCAGAGCAAACACTGGCATGTGAGTCTTATGATGGGTAGAGTGAATGAAATATTCAAGTAAACCCATGATGCATGGGTTAAACTCTTTATTGATAAACTAGATTTTTTTACATCATCGGATGTACATCCCAAGTCTAACATTCTAGACATCTCGATTGATGCTAAGGGTAAAGGTATACTAGGTGAAGATCCACCAGTTTTAGAATAGAGAATAACTGAAGATATTCCTCTGGATGACCCACATGTACAAGATGTAGAGATCAATAAACTGGTAGATAATATTGATACAATTAAAATTCATGAGGTAGAGGTAGCAGAAATAACTGCACGAAGTGGCGAATCCATTGGTGCTAAGGAGAAGGAACATGAAAAGGAAATAGAATAGAAGGAAGAGGAGAAAGAACAGGTTAAACAGACTGAAGTCAAGGTACCGGAACCTTCGGCACAATCATTGGTTGTTTCTCCCTCATTGTTGGCACTTGACTCATCTAGTCAAGAAGATTTTGGTCATTTTGAGAAAAAGAATATTGAGCAGCTGAGCAGTTTTGAATTAATGTTTGTTGCAGCTCAAAAATTGAAGAAAGAAGGATTGAAGGATAAGCAAGTTATTGAGCAAGCAATTCCAATTTTGCAGCAGCTTGCATCAGAATGCAAGATAGATTCGGTTACAAGTCCCTCCGGTAAGTTGAAAGGTTTGACTGAACATATTGCAAAGGAGTATACAACTCTTTAACAAGTGTCAAATCGACAGTTGGTGGAAAGATATAATGTAGCTAGGAAGGTCACTTGTGATAATATGATAACATCCGACAAAGCTAAGCTGGTAGAAGAAATAACAAGGATTGATGAAGCACTTCACCAATGTAGTCGTATATATCGGTCTTGAACTAACACAACAAACCTAATAGCAGACCTGGATAATAAGATTAAGGTAGATAAGGACAAGTTGGAACAACTTGTAGTCAGTTTTGATGGTACTGAGTCATTGACCAACATTATTGATGGTCAAATTTTTCTTTTAGAGTCATAAATTTCAGCCTTGGAGAAGGAAAAAGGATAAGTTAATCTGGCGAGCCGGACAATTAAGAGGTTTGGTCAGTCCTCGACTTAATAATTTGTTACTTCATAAGTAGGAATGTATGGAACAGATGAATATGCCCACACCGGCAACCCTAACAGAAGAAGAATTGCACACTTACATTCTGAATGGGTTTGTGTAGAACTTTAAAATCCGGTTGGGATATGTATTTGGCATTTTTCAAGGGTGCTTATCCAGATAATTTTAAGTACATCTAGATCCGGTAATCACAATTTTGATTTGTACAGAATTTCATTCATTTCTTATTCTTTGCGTCAGCCTTTGGCATTGTTGTCAAAGGGGGAGAGGTTGGATGTGAAAAATATTAAGGGAAATAAGAAGTAATGTATAGCTTAGGGGGAACATCCTTCTAAAACCAACTTTGGGAGATCAGATTTTGGACAGGAACCGGTACAACACTCAATGATCCATTTTTCACATGAGTGTTGCCATCAATGCCAAAGGGGGAGATTGTTGGTAATTGACACTCATCTGGGTTCTAGGTGTTATCATTGATGGCAACACACTTCATGGAAGATCTGGTAATCAAGGTAACTAACATTCACATCACTGGCATTTAGGGAGCCGACAAGCATGTAACCAGAAAACTTGGAATCAACATTCTAAGGACGACATAGGAGATTGATCTAGCAAACGTGAAAGTGACAATGGTCATATAGTTTTATGTTTATATTTTGTCTGGGCCGACATGTCTCTTATCTTTTAAAATATGATTGTCAACCAATATAAGGCATTTATGTGTAACATGTTAATGGGTATATAAGTCAGTCCAGTTAGATCATTTTGGATATATAGATGCGATAGGTTATGTGATATTATGTGAGCGAGATCTTGATCGACATAATGCAAATGTAAAGATATGTAGTCGGTCTTGGTTATTTATCTATAGGATTGAACAATGTTCTAAGTTACCAGTAAGGCAGGTTATAGTATAAACCGGTACAGACAGTGCTTAAACCAGAACTCATCCAACATGTCAGATGCACATTCAGAGTTCAGATTTTGTTTGTAATTCAATATTTCATATCTGTAGTCAATGAGGCTCCTTTGTACTGAGCAATATGCTCTAGGCAATGTTCCCTCCTACATGTGCAAGCCCATCTTGTAATAATTATTCATTTGGCTAGTGCATAGATATTATGGGTCACCAATCCCACCATGGTTTTTCCTCTTTGAGGTTTTTCACATATAAATCTTTGTGTTATGGTGTTGATTCATGTGGTTGCATTTCTATTACTTGTTGTTACTTTCTTTTATGCATATCGGTTAATAAGTGGTTTTGATAACAAGACTAAAAATATTCTAATCGGCAGAACACTGATTCACCCCCCCCCCCTCTTAGTGTTCTTGGATTCCAACATGTACTAAACCAGACATTGTCCAAGCAATGGGAGTTCTTTCCAGATATATGTCCAATCCTGGCAGAGTTCATTGGGATGTAGTCAAAAGAGTCTTCAGATATTTGAAGGGTACCTTAGAGTATTCTTTATGTTATCATGGTAATTTGGCTGGAGATGTGATTTCCCTTGATATTCATGGTTATGTGGATTCAGACTGAGTAGGTGATATTGATAGCAGAAGATCCACTAGTAATTATGTGTTTACTTTATTTGGCGGTGCAATTAGTTGGATGAGTAAGCGATAGGTTGTGGTTGTTTTGTCCACTATAGGAGAAGAGTATATGGCAGCTACTCATGCTTGTAAAGAATCCATTTGGCTTAAAATATTGTGTTCAGATATTGGAATAAAACAAGGTGCATTGACAGTTTATTGTGACAGTCAGAGTCTAATCTGCCTAGCTAAGAACCCTACATTTCATGCCCTAACCAAACACATTGATGTTCAGTATCATTTTGTCAAAGATATGATTGAAGATGGCAGGGTGAAGCTGGTTAAGGTAGAGACTTTGATGAATGTTGCATATTGTTTAATTAAGTCTGTGAGCATAGAAAAGTTCATATGGTGTTTGGAGTCTATGGGCCTCATGGCCCCTAACAATTAATTTATTATGCAAATACTCCCTTTTCTTTTGCAAGGTGTTCAAAAAGTGGGAGAATGTTGGAAAAATGGTGTCTCAACCTTGCATTTAGATGAGGTTACTATTTATAGTAATTTTTCATTTGAGCATGAAATGGTGCAAAATTCTCCCCAAAGCTTCATATTTCCTAGATAAGCATGCCGACAAATTTTCATCGCAAGATCTTAACTAGATTTTAAGATATTAAAGTTTCCATTTTTTGAGGGTGCAATGAAAGGTTTAAATTTAATTTTGAGGACTTTAGCCCCTCTAAAATTACCTAAAAAGTGTGCATAACCAATGTAGGAAGTTATTAGGTGATAGAGAACTTATCGAGCTTTTCGGCACAACAAACGCTTCATCAATCGGACACCCAGTTCACAAGTTATGGCCTCTGAAAGTTTGGACTCTTGAAATAGGAAATATAAAATGCATCAGACACATAAATGAGTTGTAAAATGGAGCAACACACGTTGATGTGTGTTTTGACGCATCATAGGGAATCTATAATGGAGATAAGGTCAGTTGTACTTTATTGGGTGGCCTTAGCCCATGGTTTTGTAATACCATTTTATGATTTCTTGTATTGCATCTACTATATATGAGGTGCATGAAATAGAGGTTGTATGTAAGAGTCTTATGGCTATTGAGTTACCTATGAATCTCTTATTAGTGGTACTCTTGTGAAGAGCTTTCTCTGCAAGTATATTGTAATATTTTATTGATTGTTGAATAATATACTGAGTTGCTTTTGGTGTGTGGGGTTTTTCTCCCAAAAGGATTTTTCCGACGTAAATCACTGTGTTGTGGTATGCATGATATTATATTTTTTTTTTGTTTTTTTTGTAACTATTGTAATGATTTTTAATTTTTTTTGCATTACCCTCCTCTCAAGGTTAGTGTAGGAAGTTATTTTTCTACTTAACTTCCTTACAAATTAAAATGGCACAAACATAAATCAAAATAGCACATCCATGGCGCGGACTAATGCATATGCAAATCAGACTAGCGCCTCCCAGACTAGTGCATTTGATGAGCAGAATAGCACATACACAACAAGTAACAATATACAACTCAGAAGAAAGCAAGGTTTTACCACTGACTCAAAGAATCTTGAAATCAAAATTACGACTTAGTCAAAATATAGCTAAAGGTTTATCGAATGAACACATGGGCTAACAATAAAAGAATGGAGAACACACGCTACTAAACTCAACCATGAATACTATTGAAAAAAAAGGTTGGGAACTCATAAAACCAATTTGATAACCAACACAGATAAGAACATCTTCTAGCCATAATCATAACTTAACATACATGAAAGAAGAATAGAGCTCACTAATCTCAAGCATGAATACAACCTCTAAAAGAACCAAAGTCATTATGTTTTTATCCAACAGTAGATACAAAGAGGGGATAGCAAAAAACTTCCAGAATACAAAAGAAACATATTTCAAACATGAAGTATACAATCTTTCATTTTAAAAAAATGCATAAGGGAGATCTAGACCACCGACCTGGAATACGAAGAAATAAACAAAGAAATTTTGAAGAAGAATTGTGAAGTTGTCAATCAAAATCCAGAAAAATCTCCTCACACAACACATCAAAAAAGCATATCCAAAACCCAAGCTCCAATCCTCAAGCATTTGTAGAAAAATTCATCCGAAAACCAAATTTAGAAAATACAATAATTTTCCAGCCAAAAGAAAAACCCATGACAATATAAAAAATCTCTCTTTAAAATTATCCAAAAACCATACTTCATCATAGCCCAAATAAAAAATGATGAAAAATATAATAAACTTTACCAACCATCTCAAAAATCAAGGAAAAATATTATAAAATAATATTAATCTCCAATTTACAACTCCCAAAGCCAATAATAAAAAGAAGTAAAAATAAATAAAAAAATTAAATAATACTATCTTACAAACAAAACTCTCAAAAAGGCCAATCATAATAAGGGGTAAGTAAATAAATAATAACAAATAAATAAACCAACAATAAATTATTAAATTGTTTGAATGTAATCAATTCATTGATGAATGTAAAAGGAGGTTTGGGTCTATGGTGTGTAGCTACTAGAAGGAGAATAGATGGGTTAGGCTTGATGTTATCTATGTTGGGTTTTCGTTGCTTCAGCAGGAGCTGCTGTCCTTTTCTATTAACAAAGATTTTGAGGATGTGTTCCTCTGGAAGAGTAATCCTAGGGGTGACTTCACAGTTGCCTCAGCCTATAAAAACACTTTTACCCAGATTAGCAACCCAATATGGGGTAAAGTTTGGAATAGAATTCTTATCCCTAAAGTCAACATGTTCTTTTGGCTTGCTACTTACAATAGGATTATTACTATTGATAACTTAGCCCGAAGAGGTTTTATGTTCCCCAGGAGGTGTGAGCTATGTCAGAAAGAGGAAGAATCGGTTGATCATCTGTTCATCCATTGCTCCTTCACTTGGGAAATCTGGAGTAAGTTTTGGCTGAACTGGAAAGTTGATTGGGTTATGCACAACACTCTCAAGGAAATTATTTGGCAATGGACCTTTCCCACCAAATTTCCTCTTATCAAGAACCTTTGGTCCTTAATCCTTCCTGTATGCGGGAAAAGCGAGTCGATAGAACTCCAAATGCAAAAAATGGAGCTCTAGGGAGCCTTGCTCACACACCCATAGGACTTCTTGGTGCAAGCTATGGAGTTATGAAGCATAACTCAGCTTCCCAAGGATGGTTCCATGGTTCTCTATCTTGCACGGTCCCTCAAACCAATGTTTTTTCTCTCAGATCACTGAGCAAAATGGTTTAGGGATGGCAAATGCAAGAACGAGGGATGTTTTTTATTGATTTAATATGAGATGCATCCTAAGCTATGCATGATTCTAGAAATGCAATAAACTAACTATAAGATGACAAGGTTAGTAAACAAACTATCCTAGCATACTATATTAGTTAATGATTTAAGCTAATGATAATGGAAATACTCTAAAATGCATATTAGATTAATTTCTATTCTAAAGAGAGGCTAAATGATGAGCATATATGAAATGAAAGCTTGAATGTATTTGAGCATAAGTATGATACTACAAATGGATTCTCAAAATGGAGGAATGAGAGCTCTATTTATAGCAAAAATAGGGCAATGGATGGTCAGGATTGAAAGAGTTGATCAAGGGTTGAGTTTGAAAGTTGGGAATCCATGTTTGCAATTTGCACCAATAAAATGATGACAAATGTCAACATAGGGTTGGGTTGAGAGAAGGGGTTGGAGACACTAAATGCTTGAAGACCTCATGGTCATCTAGAGATAAGGGTTAAGCTTAAGTTAGGCTTACCCATTGGATTAAGAGTTAATCTAAGGATAAACTCTTGTGCAAATGATTAAGAAATAATCATGGTCAAAGCATTAAAGGCTTGATGAGACCCTTGGGTTGGATGAAGGTTAAGTTAGGCAAAAAGTCTCTAACCATGTAAGAGGGTTGAATTAACCATTAATGGTTTGGGAGACTTTGGAAAATTAAGTGGTTGAAGACTTGAAGCCTTTAATGGTTATCTAAGACTTTAAGGGTTTGAGAAGTGACTTCCCTTTGTTTAGGGATGTGACAAAGTTTAGAAGATGCGTTAGGTTAATTTAGAAGTGATTAGAAGGGTCTAGAAGAAATTTAGGAATAGGTTTTAGAATGCAAGTGGGAGATGTAGGAAAATGCAAGTGGATGGAGGGATAATAGGATTTAATTGAAATAAAGTTAATTTAATTCAATTTGGTTGCAATTTGGGGAAATTAAATAAATTAAATTTATTCAATTTAGGATAACTTATTTAATTAAATTTGAATTTAATTAAAAGTGGATAGAAGGGATTTAATTGAATAAAAATGATTTATTCATTAAATGGTAAAAAGAAGTCTAGTGAATTTAATTTAAATAAATTGATTAATTTACTTAATTTAAACAGAAGAATGTGGGAAATTTAATTAAATAGAGAAATGAACATAAAATATTCATTTAGGAATATGGTCATTTTTATACGTCTACACTTCCCATGACTTGTGGCATCTAGAAAGAGAGAAATAACATAATATTTAGGGAAGCTAAGTGGACTTCTTAGGTGGTCTTTGAAAAAGTTTGTAGGGCTATAAAAGAAAACATAAATATTCCTCACAAGAACAACAAACAATGGTTTCTTGATGATATGAATGATATTGAAAAAGGCATCCTTACTTAATGGAATTTAATCCACAAAGTCTGCAGATCTGACAATAAGACAAGGAGAGAAAATATTGCTTGGAGATTTCCTGATCATGATTGGGTCAAGGTGAAATTTGATGGAGCTGCTAAAGGCAACCCTAGGAAGTCCGGTGGGGGAGGAGTCATCATAAATGCTCAAGGTGTCTGCATTGCTACTATTGCTTCTCCTTTTGGAGTCCAAAATAATCATGTGGCTAAAGCTCAGGCTATGTTGAAAAGCCTCCAGCTTGCTCAGGAATTCAAATTTAAAAAAATTTGGTTGGAAGGGGACTCCCTCAACATCATTCAGGCTCTTAAAGGTGCTAGTTCTTCCTCATGGAATATTACTAATACTATTGAAAGTGCTAAAAAGTTATTAAATGACTGTTAGTATTCTCATAACTCATACTCTAAGGGAGGGGAATAAGGTCACAGACCTTTTAGGTAATGAAGGGATCAATTTAGAGGTGGAGGCTAAATATATCAGAGAGGCCCAATGTAAAAGGGATGTTAGGGAGCAATTATTATTTGATCGTGTCAGTGGTTCAAGATAAAATCATGATCAGCTTTTGGGGCCCGGAAACCAAAGACAAAGATTGGGGGCAAGTGAACTGTCAGTTAATGATTGTTTTTAGGCATCATTTTTATGATCATTTGTGCGAAGGGGATTATAATAATAAGTGTTGGATCTCTGCGGCCATTATTATTTACTTCTTTAAAATCATGGAGGGTACTTTGTTTTGTGATCCCAGTATTTTTCTCAAGAGCCTATGTTTAAGTCTTGGCCTACAATTTGTGAGATATACTATTGGAGAATTCAACCTGTTGTTTAACATGGGAGGTAACCTAAACTGGAATGAGCCCTCTGGTTGCATAGACATGGATTCACTGACTATATGGAAAAGGTGCATGGTAGCAGAAAATCGGTGTCTCAAGGCTTTGCTAAGGGTTGGAACAGCAACAGAGTCACTTTGTTTGGGGAGACTTGGAAGATTGATGAGGATTTGGTTGCGGAGGTCACGGGACTTTAGAAGGAGGGCACAAAGTTCTATAAAGACCGAAAGTTTGTTGCCGAAGCGATTAAAAACTTCCCAAAAACTGAGGATGAGAAGGCTTGGCTTGTCCAGAAAGACAACATTTCTTACTACCTCCCCTAGCAGGTAAAGTCTTTTTGGCAGAAAATGCTAAGGGTTTTGATGGAATTCCTGACTATTGATGGTAGATTTACTAAAGTCTACAATTATCATTTTGCAATTCTCAATCATTTCTGCCATGGGGTTAAGATTTCTCTGCCCTTTTATTTAGCATCATCCCTGGATGAGAGCTTGGCTGACCATGCCAAAAAGCCCAAATCTTACCCCATAGCCCTTCAAGGGCTTATTTTGCTCATTTACGAACACCTGAATAAAAAAGCTAGGGTTAGTAAGGATGATAACCTGGTAACAAATTCACATATTTCTGAGAGTTGTAATGACTCTGAGTCTAAAGATGATCTGTCTAATGCCCCTACCCATAGAAAAGGGAGAGCTGACATTGATAATGTGGACACGAAGGTGAATGATGGTATGGAGGAGGAACAGGGGAAGGAGGCTGAGATTGAAGTGGAGAGTGAGAAGGAAGAGTGTGTTGGTGAAGAGGAGGAAGGGAAAAAAGATGTCAACACTGAAAACCCTGATTCTAACCCTATGGGTTCGGATAGCAGGAATTTTGCCTAGAAATCCATGGAGGAAGCCAACCCAAAATCCATGAGCTTTGAGAAGGGAAGGGATACGACGAACATTATCTTGAATGTCGCTCTAAATTGCATGCTAGAGCCTTTCAATTTTCAGAAGTGGGTTATTGAAAATATTACCAGCATTCAGAGCAAACAGAGAGACCTAGAGAATAAGATTCACAATTTGATCAAGGATACTAATTCAGGGAAAAAGAGTGCGGAGGTGGAAACCAGTGAAGCAGAGGATGAAATTGAAATGCAGGACAAGCCGGAAAAAGATCTTATAAAAGGGGATTTAAAACATTTGGAGGATGTGATTAGAATTGTAAAAGAAAAGACTGAGGCAGATAACGAGACCATCATCAATTGGGTTGCTAAAACTGAGAAGGCATTGAAAAACTTCATGAACCACAGTCTTGAGGTCCTGAGAATCTCATCTCAAAACATGAATGTCTTGGTGGATCACTTAGAGAGGAAAACTCAAAATAAGGATTTGGTTATCATTGATGATATACCGACCTCTAACTCTACTCATCAAATCTCCAGGCGAAGGACTGGGCAGACAACCAGTGATATGGAGACAAAGACGAAAGACATTCAGCTAAAATAGGAGAACAATGATCTGAGAGAAGCCGCTAAGGCTATGATGTTGTTGGTTCAGAATGCAGAGGAGTCTATAAAAGTTTTTATTTGATATGTAATGCTGGATTTTGGATGCCAGTTTCTCGTTGGCTTTGTGTTGTCCTTTTGTCCTAGCTACTGGTTCTTTTGTTGGTTTTCTTGTAGCTTTTTTTGTCTAGGTCTTGTCTTCTCTAGTTTCTTTCATGTTCATCCTTCGTAATGTAAGCGGGTTTCGGGTCCCTTAAAACCTGATTTTCCTTAATCAAAAAAATAAATAAATAAACAATAAAAAAAAATTAAATGATCAAAACAATAAATAAATAAACCAACAATAAGTAAACAATAAATAAATAAATCGATAAATAAAACAATAGATAAATAAATAAATGTGCAAATGAGCATAAATACTTAATCAATATAATCCCACCAAACAATAATAAATTAATTATAAGCTCACAAAATAAATATATATTTCATACCTACCATCATTTAATTATTTAAACCAATGAGCTATATATAATAACTAGCAATTGCACCTTAGTGTGCAATGGGTATGCCGAAAGAGGTGTGTAAGGTGAATTAGGAAAAACGTTGGTCTATTTTTTTGCATATAATTGGGTAATACATGAGGTCACTTGGTAGGTCATAATGTTGTTTGTGCAACAAAGTTATCATTAGAGAAGTGATAGCTTCAGGTTAACTATGCATCCACTTACAACGATCCAATCATAATCGAAACAAAACCTTTAAATTGAGAAGAAAATCAAGTTTCGTTACCATCAAAATATGGTGAGAGCGAGAGAGAGGTTGATATAGTGCTAGAATGAGGGATAGATAGAGGGGGAAGAGTGACAGAGAGATGGGTAAATAGATAAACATAGAGATAGAGAAGAAGAAGATAGAGATATAAATAGAGCTAGAGACAAAGATGGAGAATACAGAGAGGAATATGGAGAGGAGGAGAGAGATATGGAGAGATAAATGAGAGAGGGGAGAGAAATAGATAGAGATGGAAAAGAAAAATAAAAAGAGAGAAAGGGGGAGATAAAAAGATAGATATAATGATATATAAAGAGAGAGAGATATATAGTGGTAAAGAGAGATAAAGACAACTAGATAGATTTAGAGGGATAAATGAAAGAAGTGATAGGGAGAGATAGATATAGAGAGGAAAAGAGGTATAGATAAATGAAGGTCTAAAGAGAGAGAGAGAGGGGGGGGGGATACATGTCTAGAGATATAGGGAAGAGAGGAAGATATAGGTAGAGATGAAGATATAGTGAGAGAAGAAGAGGGAAAATAGATACAGAGATAGAGAGAGGTAGAGGGAGATAGAAAGATAGAAAGATAGGGGGATATAGAGTTAGAGATAGATTTGTAAAGGAAGACAGAGAGATACATATAAATAGATAGTGAGATAGAGTGAGAGATAGATATCTAAGGACATATAGAGAGAGGGGGAGAGGGAGAGAGATAAAGAGATTGACAAACAAAGAGGTCCAAGGATAGAAAAATAAAGATTGAAAGAGGGTGAGAGAAATAGGGGGAGATAGAGGGAGAGATGCACATATATTGGAAGACAAATAGAGATATGTAGAGATATACAGGAAGAGAAAGAGAGAGATGGATAGAGATAAAGAGATAGACAAGGGGATAAGGAGTGAATGAGGGAGGGGGAGATGGGGAGATGGGGAGAAATAGAGAGGAGGGAAAGATAGAGAGAGGGAGGTATAGGGGAGAGAGAGGGGGAAATATAGATAAATAGAGAAGGATAGGAATATATATAGAAAGAGATAGAGAGAGGAGTGAGAGAGAGAGAGAAATAGAAAATGCGAGATATTGTACAAGAAAGATAGAGTGAATAAGAGAGAGAGGTGGAGATAATGATATATAGATTCGGAGTGGCATATAGATGTATGGAGATAGAGATAAAGGGGGAAAGAGTGAGAGAGAAAAAAGGTGACAAAGACAAGTAATAGAAAAAATAGTTTAGACCTTAGAAAGAGGGAGAGTGATAGGGAGGGGGGAATATAGAGAGATAAAATTGATAGAGATAGGAAGGAAGAAATAGGGAGTTTATGTATATACACATTAGAAAGAGTAGAAGTAGAGAGATATAAAAATAGGGAGTGATGGGGAGATGAGAAGAGAGGGTGAGATAAGATAGAAAGATGGAGAGGGATGTATAGGGATATAAAGATATGGAGATAGGGATAGAAAGGAGAGAGAGAGAGAGAGAGAGAGAGAGAGAGAGTAGATATAACTTGCAAAATTATATAAAGGTGGTGAGAGAGAGGAAGAGATGGAAGGAGATGGAAAGGGGAGAGGGAGACATGGAGATAGAAAGAGGGCAAAAATGAGAGAGGGGGAGAGAAATATAAAGATATAGGAAGTGATATGTGAAGAGGTAGAGAAGGATATAGAGAGAGAGTAGGAGAGATGAAGGAAGACAAGTGTATAAGAGATAGAGATAGAGATAGAGATAGAGATAGTAAGGGAGAGGGAAAAATAGGGAGTATGTGTTTGTGTGAATGAGAGAGATGTAGAGATAGAGACAAGGAAGGATAAATATAGAATGTGTGTAAGTGAAAGAGATATAGAGATATACATAGAGGGAAAAAGATATAAATAGATATAGTAAGGGATAGAGGGAGAAAGAGGACATGGAAGTAGAGGTATATAAAAAGAGGGAGTGAGAGGGAGAGAGGGAGAGATACAAAGATAGATATAGTGGGAATGATATAGGGGGAAAAGAGAGATAAATGGAGAGGTAAGGAGATTTAGATAGCCTACAAAGAGATATAGATGGAGATAATAATCAAATGATTTGTTACCCTTATTATAACTCTTCAAGGACACAACTATCTATAAATTATTGGTATGAAATGACTAATCAATAGTTATTTTCTCTCTCTTGCTCTCTTGTTCTAAATGTTTGATTTAGGCTTTAAGTTGGAATTAATTTTATTATATAAATTAAAAGAAATTTCAAATATTTAATTACTTTGCAATAAACAAAATTTTAATAAGATAAAAATACAAGTTAGATTAATTCTAATATCTTTTAATTATTATTTATAATTTCATAAGAAGACATAAATAATTAAAATTAAATTTTAACTTAATAAATAATTAATCTTGAAAAAAAAAGAAGTAGAAGAATAAAAATAAATTAAAAAATAAAATATCTAATAAAAGAAAGTAACATTAACAATATTCTCATTAAAGAAAATAGTGAATTAAGAAATAGTTTAATTTTAAATATGCTTATTCTACAATAACTAACATTTTGATAAGACAAATAATTATAAATTAAGTTAATTAAAAAAAAATTAATAGTTATTTGTAATTTCATAAAGAGACATAAATAACTAAAATAAATTTTACACTTAATGAAAATTAATCATTAAAAGGAAAAGGAAAAGGAAAAGATGAATTAGAATATAGCTAATTACTTTTTTAAATATTATTTTTTGGAAAAGATGAATTAGAATAAAGATAATTACTTTTTTTAATATTATTTTTTCTTTTGTAGAAAATTAATAATATATTTATTTCCCTACTTTTTCTTTTTCTTTTTTAGAAAATTAGAAAACAAGATAAAATATCTTAATAAAATAAATATAATTGGAAAAACATTCTTATTACATTTTTTCTTTTATGAACATTTTTTTTCTAATTAATTAATATTTAAATATTTTTTTATTTTTTTTAATCATAAAAGACATATTTTTTTTAATTTAATATAAATTTAAGTATGTGGTTGTGATTAATTCTATAGTCTTGCGTCCTTCTCCTCAAATTTGAATCATTGATTTCACAAAGTGAGTGGAAAACTTCATATAGGGTATGCCTTCCGCATAATTAATTAATTAATTAATTAATTTCCACAACTCCAAATAACTAATAAAATAAATAATCAAATTCATATATAATCATAAATGCTCCAGTAATATAATTTAAACTTGATACATTAATATTTCCCACATACATTTAAAATATAATAAATAAATAAGCTTCCATGCATTAAAAATGCCCAATATAATAATCCACAAAATAATACTATTACTTTAATAATATAGAACTTGCAATATACCCACATGAATAACTAATCACTCACACACAAGGCTATGCATAACAATATACACTATCACCTCAATCAAAAATAGACAATCCAACTAGGACCACAAAAGAACCCAACGACAACTAAGGCTTAAACACTTAAACTGACAATACACCAACTAAGCCTAGAGTGGGATAAGACCTTATGCTATCTTCGATCAACATGCCATTGGGATTAGAAACACGCTCAGACCTATGAAACCAGGAGGAGTTGATGTCTAGTACCTGCATCTTGTGAAACACCACATGTCTATATAATAACATATACACTTGCATATATCATAGATAATCAAACAGGTGATAGAGATTTGCGACACCATACATTGCTCATAAATGAGTGGTATAACATCGTCTCTTTCACATCCATAGTAGTAATACAATCATGCCAACCATGACATCATTAATCACCTCAACATAGCCAATATGACCATAAAGTAGGGTTAGCACATAACATGATATCATCATCCGCATAAAACCATAATGTATCAATTGTCAATATGAAATGTCTAGCACAAGATAAATCATTATAAGAAATAAACATGAACCGCATGTCCTAAATTGGTGCAGGAGCCCCTGATATGAAGAAAACTTGGAGGACACCATGTAAGCATGACAATGACATGTACGGGTCTAATAGACTCAATTTTGATATTCTAAAGCCAATTATGGCATTTTATTGTAATGATCCTAATGTAATGGTTCATAGGACCAAATATAGGATTTCTTGGTTATAGGATTGGGGAGGGTCTTAAAAGTGTTTAGACCTATTGGATAAAGCATTTTGATCCTTTAAGGGTCATTAGCTTTGGGTAGAAGTCAATATAGGTTGTTTAATAAGAGTTTTTAATTCAAATATTTGAAAATAACGGCTAGTGCCATTTTGGTGGGAAATGACAACATTTGCTTGTTTAAGCATTTGTAATGACAAATAACTACATGGATCGGTTGGGGAAGTTGTTGGAGGCCTATTAAAAGCACTGAGAGACATTAGTACGAGAGAGAGAACAAGGAAGTACAAATTGTACGGACGATAACTCAAATAGCAAACAAAAACTTCTTTATTTTCCTGCATATCTGTGGTTTTCATGCTTTCTTTGCATTAAGGTAGATTTGATATTGGGTTTGTTATGAAATAAGATTGGTATTATTACATTCTTACATGTTTGTAACTTGTTGACGGTTTAATAGACCCTGGGATAACACACTATGTTGATCATTCTTAAGTCTGCAGTCACTTTATTCACTGTTTTGTTGGTCTCCTTGGAAATAATGATCCAACCATATATGTAAGACTATGTTTCCTATGGGTTGGATCATACCTAACTTGTATCATACATTCCTAACACTTTAATGACATGAAGGATTGAAAGTTTGGTGTACACCGTGGAGGTTTGACTGAAAATGCATGGTTTTAGTGCCACAGTTATAGCAGTAGAAGATTGGCCTTGAGGGGCTATTTTTGTGTTTGAATCAGTAAGGGTATGTTGAGGACATAGTGAATCATCCTTCATTTGGTTCTAGAAGTGATTTTTTATGGGCTTTTTTAGCAAGCCCTAGGTTTAAGGGTGAAATAGAGAGGGTTTTGGAGTTAGGATATATAGAAGCATGACCTAACCATATAACCTAGAAAATCCTTGATTTTGGATCATAACCAAAGAATGTACAGAAGGATCCTTTCTAGAGTTGTGTTTTGTGAGTACTTCCTTTGCAAATTTGGCCTAATTAGCCTACCGGCTATAGAGGACAGTGCGTTTTTGTGATATTTGGTCCAAAGTAATAGTACCTAAGACTTGGAAATGTTATTGTTGGCTGAAAAGAGTATCCTAATATGTGATTTGTTTGTCTGGTGTTTTGCAGCTTTTGGGAGATAATTGCCTAAAATAGTGTTTGTAGGGCTAGTAGGAGCCTAGGCCTAGTTGAAGGCTAGTACTTGGGTTGTCTTGACAAATGAAGACTTGATGACTTGTGAACCTTAGATACATTTTGTTTGGGAATGTTTAAAAGGTGTAGAGGCAAAGAAGCTACTTGGCTTAGTGAAAGACAAGTTTTGAGCCTCTTAGAGGTGTTAGGTGCATTTGAGACACTTTAGGAGTGTGGGATTTGGGTCCTTACCATACATTTATCTGCAAGTTTGCAATTAAACCTCTTGCCTCTGCATCAGATTGGTATCAAGGAAGTGAGTAGATATTTGAGGGAAGGATTTGATAAGATGGCACCTAAAAATGAAATGGCTAGGGAGATAGAGGAGTTGAGAGAAGCCCTTGAAAGAGAGAAGAGGGAAAAAAGGGAGTTGGAAGCAGGAAAGGATAGGGCGGATAGACAACAAAGGAGAGAGAGGTTACAACTTCTAGTAAGGATTGAAGCCTTAGAGAAAGAAAGGGAAGAACCTAGAAGAGAGGAGATGAGTGAAGAAGTGGAAGCACACGATGAAAGCGAAAGGCATGAAGAAAGAAGGGGTGAAGAAGATCCTGAAGAGAAGAGATTGGTGAGATTACTAAAGGCAATCCAAGGTGGAGGTAAGAATAACATTCACCTACCTATTTACCAAGGGAGGATGGACAGTGAAGAAGGCTTAGGTTGGTTAGATGCCTTAGACAACTACTTTGAATTTGAATAAATAGATGAAGAAAAGAAAGTGAAGTTTTCCAAAACTAAGTTGAGAGGTACGGCCTTGACATGGTGGTCTGATATACAAAATGACAAGATGGCTAGAGGGTTGGCAAAGATCACAACATGGGTTGGAATGAAGGGTTTGATTAAGGATTAGTTTTGACCATCTGATTATACAATTCATGTGAAGAAGATGAGGCATAATTTGAAGCAAAAGGACATGGATGTGATGTCCTATACTGAACAATTTCATAAGCTTGGTATCAGAGGAGGTCTAGAGGATGAAGAAGAGAAGATAGAAAGGTACTTGAATGGGTTAAGATTCAACCTTCAAGATGAAATAGGTTTTTAGATGCCTAAGACATTGGGAGAATCTTTTCAGTTGGTCCTTAGAGAAGAAGAAAAGTTGAAGAGGAAGCAGGAAAGACAAGGGAATGGTGGAAGAGGAGTAAGAGGAAGAGGTGGTAGAATAAATTGGGAACAAGGACAAAGCAATGAGAAGGGAAAAGAGACATCTTCTTATTTAAGAGGAGGATACAGAGGAGGTGGAAGATTTGGGGCGGGTAGAGGCACTTTCATAGGTAGATGCTTCAATTGTAATGAAGTGGAGCATCCTTCCTTTAAATGTCCTAAGTAGCAAAAATCAGATAGAGGCAGGGATAGGAGAGTCAACTAGACACAAGAAGAAGAAAGGAAAGAAGAAAATAAATCATTGAAAGCAAGTCTAGTGCTAGAAGGAGAATTCCTCATGATTAACAAAGGTAGGTTGCAGCAGTAAGAAGAGCCTATGGTATCAATTTTCAGAACTTAGTGTTTGTGTCAAGGTAAAATTTGCAAATTGATTGTAGATTCAGGTTCACATAATAACTTGGTTTCCTATGAGATGGTCAATAAACTTAATTTACAAAGGTTTCCTCATAGATGTCCTTATTGTGCTACTTGGGTCAGCAAAGAACAACAAATCCTCATTAGGGAACAAGCATATGTCAATTTTTCAATTGGGGAATATCATGATAGGGTTTTGTATGATGTGGTACCTATGACTTGTGCACACTTAATCCTAGGAAGACCTTGGCAATATGGGAGAAAGACAATGCATGATGGTTACACTAATAGATATCTTGTGCATAAAGATGGGAAAAAAATTTTGATGAATCGTTTGAATGTTGTTAACACAAATGACACAAGTGTCATCTGTTTTGGAGATCTGATACATGTGAGTTTGCAAGTTGGAGATAAGCCTCATGCAAATGAAAAGATGGTGGTTGATGACAGCAAGTTAGTAAGCACATATGTACCATGGAATAGTAGTGTGGATGGTGTAATGGTGGGATCATTTTTGTGTCCTATTGGAGTACAGAAGAGGGGCAGTAATGGTGACATTGGTGTTCACCAAAAGTCAGATCAAATAGAAGATGAAAGAAGGCAGTACAGGTAGACAAAAGACAGTCCCATTAGGGGACCAAAACATAAGTTTTTGAGTACTAATTCTTGTTTTGAGATTGATGCAAGTTGCAGAGGTAGGAGAATTCCATTTGAGTAGTTGAACAAGGTGCAAACATGTACCAAACAATCATCACAAGAATTACAAGATCTGAACACAAAAGATTTGTTCTCTTGGGACAAGAGATTTTTCATTAGAGGGAGTATGGTGCAGGAGCCCCTAACATGAAGACAACTTGGAGGACACCATGGAAGCATGAAAAGGAGGTGTATGGGTCTAATAGACTCAATTTTGATATTATAAAGCCAATTATGGCATTTTATTGTAATGATCCTAATGTAATGGTTAATTGTCCTAATGGTCCTAATAGGACCACAGGACCAAATATAGGATTTATTGGTTATAGGATTGGGGAGGGTCTTAAAAGTGTTTAGACCTATTGGATAAAGCATTTTGATCCTTTAAGAATCATTAGCTTTGGTTAGAAGTCAGTATTGGTTGTTTAATAAGAGTTTTTAATTCAAATATTTGAAAATAACGGCTAGTGCCATTTTTGTAGGAAATGACAACATTTGCTTGTTTAAGAATTTGTAATGACAAATAACTAAATGGATCAGTTGGGGAAGTTGTTGGAGGCCCATTAAAATCCTTGAGAGGCATTAGTACGAGAGAGAGAACAAGGAAGTACGGATTGTACGGATGGTAACTCAAATAGCAAACAAAAACTTCTTTATTTTCCTGCAAATCTGTGGTTTTCATGCTTTCTTTGCATTAAGGTAGATTTGATATTGGGTTTTTTTATGAAATAAGAGTGGTGTTTGTACATTCTTACATATTTGTAACTTGTTGAAGGTTCAATAAACCCTGGGATAACACGCCATGCTGATCATTCTTAAGTCTGCAGTCACTTTATTCACTGTTTTGCTAGTTTCCTTGGAAATAATGATCCAACCATAGATGTAAGATTTTTTTCCCTATGGGTTGGATCATACCTAACTTGTATCATACATTCCTAACACTTTAATGATAGGAAGAAGTGAAATTTTGGTGTGCACCATGGAGGTTTGACTGAAAATGCATGGTTTTAGTGCCACAGTTATAGCAGTAGCAGATTGGCCTTAAGGAGGGGATATTTTTGTGTTTGAATCAATAAAGGTATGTTGAGGACATGGTGAATCATCCTTCATTTGGTTCTGGAAGTGATTTTTGATGGGTTTTTGAGCAAGCCCTAGGTTTAAGGGTGAAATAGAGAGGGTTTTGGAGTTAGGATATATAGAAGCATGAAGTGACCATATAATCTATAAAATCCTTGATTTTGGATCATAACCAAAGACTATAGAGAAGGGTTCTTTCTGGATTTGTATTTTGTGAGTACTTCCTTTACAAATTTGGCCTAATTAGCCTACCGACTACAGAGGACAGTGAGTTTTTGTGATACTTGGTCCAAAGTAACAGTACCTAAGACTTGGACATGTTATTGTTGCCTAAAAAGGGTATCCTAATCTATGATTTATTTTTTCTATTGTTTTTCAACTTTTGGGAGATAACTGCCTAAAACAATTTTTGCAGGGCTAGTAGGAGCCTGGGCCTAGTTGAAGGCTGGTACTTGAGTTGTCTTGACAAATGAAGAATTTATGACTTGTAAACCTTAGATACATGTTGTTTCGGAGTGTTTAAAAGGTGTAGTGGAAAAGGATACACTTGGCTTAGTGAAAGACAAGTTTTGAGCCTCTTAGAGGTATTAGGTGCATTTGAGACACCTTAGGAGAGTGGGGTTTGGGTCCTTATCATACATTTATCTACAATTTTGCAATTAAACCTCTTCCCTCTATATCATAAATAGATAAATAATCACGAAGCTAATCATAAACCTAACTTCAATAATTAAACCAGAGCATAGAGTCAGTATCGCCATAGTAATCATAATGAATCCACTAATGTCAAAAAGAATATCAATATAAGGAATGAAATAAGAGACATCAAGAACATGAACAAGTCCATAAGTATCTATCACATCCTATCAAAAAGGATGAATTGGGGAGGGTCACTAAATTATCTTCCCCTTTGACATTAATGACAATGGGGAGAAACATGAGGTTTCAGGAAAGAAATGATGAAACAATAAGAACTCTTCCTTAAACCCATCCACTTTCTAAGGATCTAAGTGATGGAAGAGAGGGGTAAGACCCCTTATTTCTGTCTTAATATTTCAAACACATTCTTAGAGAAGGGTTTTGTGAATATGTCTACTAGTTGATCAATAGTTGCAACATATTCCAAAGCAACATCACCATTTAACACATGCTCTCACAGTAAATGATATCTAGTATCTGTATGCTTGGTTCGTGAGTGCATGGTCCTGTATTTTTGGAAATATTGATTGCACTACTATTGTCACAAAAAATTGAAATAGATTTGAACACTTTTACCTTCATATCAAATAGTTTGTATCATCTAAAGTAGTCGAGTATAGTAAGAACAAGAAGCAATATGTTATGCCTATGTTGTTGACAAGGATACTTATTCTTGTTTTTTTACTCTACCAACACACAAGTCTCTTACCCAAAAAAATGTTGCACTTGAAGTACTTTTCCTATCATCAAGACATTCTACCCAATTGCAGTCAATATAAGCAGTAACAATGAAATCATTATGTCTAGGCTACCACAAGCCATAGTCCAATGTCACTTTGATGTACCTAAAGATCCTTTTAACAACATTAACATGAGATTCTTTAGGAGAGGACTGATATCTTGCAACTATACCCACAGATTGCATAATGTTGGGCATGGATGCTATGAGATAAAGTAGTCTACCAATAATTGATCTATATTCAGTTTGATCAACATTTAGTGATTCATCAAACTTGCTTAACTTGCAGCCTCTCACAATTGGTCTGAGATAGAAAGACACCTTTATCTAATTGTGAGACCTGCAATCCAAGGAAATAGGACAACTCTCCTAGCATATACATTTCAAACTCAAATTGCATAAGTTTTAAAAACATTGTGTTCATGTCATCATTGTTACAACCAAACACAATGTCATCTACATAAACAATTACCACAAGGGCATCATCACCTTCCACCTTGACATACATATTGCTATCCACTCCTCTTATGAAACCATTTTCCACAAGGTACTTGTCCAACCTAGTGTACCATGCTCTAGGGGCTTGATTTAAGCCATAAAGAGCATTTTTCAACCTGTAAACAAAGTTAGGATACTCTTTACAGTGGAAACCTCCAAGATATTCCATATACACTTCTTCATAAAGATACCCATTGAGGAATGTTGTTTTAACATCCATTTGATACATTTTAAGGTTTTTATAAACTAAAAAGGCTAAGAAAATCCTAATTGCTTCAAGTCTAGCCACAGGTGTATAGGTTTCACTGAAATCAATACCTTCAATTTGAGAGTATCCTTTACAAAAAAGCCTATTTGTATCTCTTACAATCTTTCCATTCTCATCCATCTTGTTTCGGAAGACCCATTTTTCTCCTATTACACTTTTATCTTCAGGCCTAGGGACTAGTTCCCAAGTTTTATTCTTTTCAATATGTCCTAGCTCCTCTTTCATAGCTTTAATCTAAAACTAGTCATTACTACCCTCGACATAGTTTTTAGGTTCGATTGTTGATAATAAACATAAATCAGCCTACTCACCTAATTTGTAGCTTTTCTCCTTGTTTGTATACTTGCATCTTTGTCTCCAATAATTTGTTCTTATGGATGATATTTTGCCAATGTCTTGGATGGAGTTTTTGATCCTATCTAATCTGATACAAGAACTGGCTTTCTTGCTATCTCCAATGAATCATTTGTTGCCCCTTTTTCTTCTTTAGGTGCTTCTATTTCAACTTCGAATTTTGATCCAAAATCTTCCTTTTTAACTTCTTCAATGTGTATACTCTTAAAATTGGCTATGAATAATTTAATAAATATTTATTATTTATTTAATGTATATTCTTCTATTAAATAATTAATTTGAAAATATTAATTTATTTAATTCACTCTCATGCTTATTCTTCTATTAATTAATTAAATTGAAATATTTTTATTAGTTAATTCATTACCCCTTTCTTCTAAACCAATTCAATTAAATATCTAATATTTAATCATCCCCTATCCAATTCTTCTATAGTCTCATCAATTAAATTATCTCCAAATCCAACTCATCTTATCTCCACATCACTTCCTCTTTTTCCAACTCATCAATTATGTGGCTAAAGATATTAATATTTTTAAATATTAATAGATTACTTATCTTTAACCTCCAATTCATATATAAAAGAATGTGTACGTACACACATTTCTCAACCAATGCTATATTTTTCTCCAACCTTCCTACATCTTTGGAAGGAGTTGAGTCCACTTGTCCTCGTATCCCTAAATTTTCTCCAACCATCCTATATTCCCTCAAGTATTCAACTCCAATCAAGGTGAGCCTTCTGACACTTGGCTTCTCCTTCCACCTTTTCCTCCATCCTGCATGTGTAGGAGGAACATTTTTGACTTTTATCTCTCACATTTCAACCAATCTTTTTGTAGTCATCCAGTCTACATGATTCAATCTCAACCATTGATCTCTACCACATGGGATTTTGCACACCAAAAATCTATAAAAAGAGAGTTTCTCCAGCATTTTGAGACTAATAGCCATCTAATAGTTATCTTGCAGTAGTCATTTTGCATTCTGAGCAAATTAGGAGTGTGCCTTTGTCTTTGCATAATCATATAGTTTTGCATAAATCAATTTAGCTTGCATAATAAAACTACCGGTTATCGGTCCATTCATCAAATTGTCATCTTGGAAGCAACAACAGTGCAATCTAAGAGCAAATATCAGCAACCAGGATCAAATGGTGATAGGACACAATGAGACGGTAAGTGAAGGTATAACTTCTAAATTTTTCATCCTTTATTTGTTTCATTGGTAACTTTGGAGTATTCTGTAGGATATTTCTTGTTATTTGTTGAAAACTAATCAATCTTACATATTCACTTTTGAAGTATACTTTCCAGGTTACACACAAATGTTATTTTTATCAACCTACAATTCTTGATCAACCTGAACCTTCTCATTAACTTTAACATGAGAACTTTCAATATTTTTTTCAATCATTTGATAAAGCACCAATATGCATTACTGTGTGAGGAATATCCTAAAAATATACCCTCATCACAGTGTGATTCAAAACTTCCCAAGTTTTCATCATGTCTCTTAATAAAACATTTGCTACCAAAAATTCTAAAGTGCTTAACAGATGCAGAATTACCAAACCACAACTCATATGGAGTATACTTGGTTTTGACCCTCAATTGGGCTCTATTCAATGTGTACACTTATATATGAACAACTTCCTTCCAATACATAACAGGTAACTTAGCCTCATCCAGCATTTATCTTTCCATCTCTTTCATTGTCATGTTCTTCCTCTCTACCACCCCATTTTCTTGAGGTGTTTTTGCAGCAACAAATTGTCTCTTGATCCCATGTTGTTCATAATAATCCTCAAATTATTTCTAAATATACTCTCCAACCTTATCTCACCTAAAACACTTTATCTTCAAATATGATTCTTTCTCCACCATTTTTCTAAACACCTTAAACCTGTCAAAAGCTTCAAATTTATGTCTCAAGAATGTTACCCAATTCATTCTAGTATAATCATCTACAAAAAGCATAAAATACTTTTCTCCATTGATTGACCTTGTCCTAGTAGGACCACATAAATTAGTGTAAACGAGTTGTAAAGGTCTAGTAGATGAATATTCTTGTGAAGCAAAACTTATCTTTGTTTGTTTTCCATGTTGACATCCCTCACAAACACTAATTGCAGGTTTATGAATGAGTGGCATACCTCTCACATTGTGATGCTTGTTCACCTTGGCTAGATTGTCAAAGTTCAAGTGCCCAAGTCTTTTGTGCCATAAAAATCCTTCCTTAACCTATCCCATAAGAAAAATATTGTCATGATCATTAGTACTTGTGATATCTTTTAGATTGTAAACATTTTCCTTGGTTCTTTTACCTACTGCAACCAACTTCCCTAATTTTCTTTTTATTTCACAGCCTTGATCGTTAATCAATACATTGTAACTGTTGGCATATGTGCAGAGTATGATGACATAATGATATTGTATGTTGTCATTGATGTCAATATGTTGAAGAATGAACCGGTATATTGAAGTAAGCAACTTGCAAGAGAACCGGTATGATGTTGTGAACCGGTATATGTGATACAAGAGAACCGATATGATGTTGTGAACCGATACATGTGAAAAAGTGAAGCGGTATTTCTTTCCAAGTGAACCGGTATATGGAATGTTTTGTATCAAGGTTTCATATGGTATGACTACCGGTTGGTAGTCTTAGCTTCAGGGTTTCTGGTTGAAGTGTTCTATGCCTGTGTTATTCAACCGATGACATCATGTGATGAGTTAGCATTGTAATGAAGAACAGATTGTGTTGCCACATCAGCCTTATGCGCGTGAAGGATCTTGCATGAAGGAGATTGATCCTATCTACCTTAGGAATGTGCGAAGTCTCTGTAAACGGTGGAGAATGCGTGATGGGTTATTAACCTCCAAGAAGTGGTGAAGAATGAATGATGGAGAACGTCTTGAGATCTGTTCAACACTGTTGTAATAAAGGCAATATGTTCAACGATTACGATTGAACTGACTGAATTGCTTAACCTAAATGTTTAGGGTTTAGGGTTTATGCTACCGACCTATCTTTAATATAAGGTCGATATTGTTTTTCATGTTGAGGTTGTTGGCAAATGTTGTGTGTGTATCTAAGTGCAGAGATACATGATTCTTCCCAGACCTAATAAGAGAATAGATACTTGTAGAGTGTGATTGCAAAAAGAAGGAACTAAAGCGGATCTGTATTGGCATTGAAGTGTTGTTACCAGATCATTGTAATACTTGTTGACCTCTAACCACTTCAATAGTTGGAAAATCCCTTAACAGGGTAGCTTTAACCAGCTTGTTGTAAATGCTTTAACAGGGTGACTCAAAATCATTGAGTTCTTAAAATCCTCTAACAAGGTTTAACCCTTAATCGGGTATTTTAGCCATCCCTTAACCGGGTGATCCCTAGCAAGATCGGTTCCTAACAAAACCTATTGTAAAGTGTTTAACTGGACTAGGCTCCTAATAGAGCGGACTTCAAAAGGGTTCAAAGAACAGTTTGTGGGTATTCATCCCCACCATGGTTTTTCCTAGTTGGGTTTCCACATGAAAAATATGTGTGTTATGTGTGATGCTTTTCATGTGATGCTTTGTTATTCTCTGTCAAGCGGTAAAGCATGTTGAACTAGTAAGTCTTTACATTTCTGTTGATGTGTTACTAGTGTATGCATATGGGTGAAGTGGAAATATGATGTTAGATTGTGAGGAAAGCCAAGAGTTACCAGTTTATGTCTTTCACATTGTTACTGTGTTTAATCGGTAGTAATCTAGTTTAGACCGGTGTTATTGCTTGTCAATCAAGTGCACTATTTTCAGTCAAACCAGTTCAAGGAAAAGATTTTTCTCAGTACTGATTCCCCCCCCCCCCCTCTCAGTACTGGTTTGGTACTAATTGTTCATCATTGATTCATCAATTGGTATCAGAGCATCCTCCAGGTCCTCTATTTTGTAATCTTAATCGCTTGAGGTAAAGATCCTACTCTAATGATGAAGAGGGAAGGTCCAAAGTTCAATAGAGACAACTTTAAAATATGGAAGGACAGAATGAAGATATACATTAGAAGCATGGGTGCTCAACATAGAAGCTATGTTGAGAATGCTTATGTTATCCCTACCGGTACTCTCACTGATGATCAAAAGAGAGAGATTCGGAAGAATGGGCAAGTCATGGAAGCCCTAATCAGCAGTTTATCTAACATTGAGTTTATTGATGTTTAGGATAAAGAGAATCCCAAAGAAGTATGGGATGCCCTTGAGAATATCTATGGCGGTGATGAGCATGTTAAACAAGCTAAGGAAGAAAGCCTTAGGGGAAAGTTTGAAGACATGTGGATGGTTGAAGGAGAGACCATTCAACAATATGGAATAAGAATCAAAATTGTTGTTGGAGATATCAAGAGTGCAGGTGGTAAAACGGAAGATTCCACTGATAATAGAAAAGTTTTGAGATCCTTATTACCGGTTTATGCAATAAGGGTTGCTACTATTTAGGAGTTGAGGTCTGTAGACAAGAAAAAGGTATCCCTGGACTCCATCATTGCAAAGTTAACAGCTTATGAGCTAAATAATTATGATGGCAGTATTCAGAAGACTGAATCAGCCTTTAGAGCATCTACTACACCATCTAGAAAAGGCAAAGAAGCTAGTACCAGTGGTGAACCAAGACAAAGTAGAGAAATGGATGATGAGGAGATCTTGATGGAATTTGAAGCTCTTCTTACCAAGAGACTTCCCAAGGGAACCGGTAAATACAGAGGTAAGCTTCCTTTGAAATGCTTTTCTTGTAACCGGATAGAACACATTGTTGTAAACTGCCCTAATGGTGACAACAAGGACAAACTGGAGAGGTTCAATAATTTCAAAGGAGGAAACAAGAGAAACTATTTTGTAGCAGTTGATGAAGGTGTCACTGATGAGGAAAAAGAAGATGAAGAAAATGAAGATATTGTGTTTGTAGCAGTCAAGGAAGATGTGTCTGACAAGAAGGCTCTTGTCTCCCGCTTTGATAATTCCAATGAGTGGATTATTGACAGTGGTTGTTCTCACCATATGACTGGTGACAGGAGTAAGTTTCTATCTTTGGAAGAGTATGATGGTGGTGTGGTTCGTTTTGGTAATGATGTACCATGTATGGTAAAAGGCGGAGGGTCCATCTCTCTAAATGGAAGAAGCAGTGCTGACAATGTGTATTGGGTAGAAGGTCTCAGACATAACCTTTTGAGTGTTGCTCAACTGAATGATAATGGACTCACTCTGGAATTCAGAAATGGAGTGTGCAAAATCAAAGGAAAGAATGGTGAACTGATGGCTACCGGTATGCAAACCAAAAGTAACCTATTTCAACTCAATGCTAATGTTAGTACATGTCTAATGGCTAAGTTTGAAGATAGCTTGATATGGCATAGGAGACTCTACCATGTAAACTTTGATAATATTGTGAAGGCTAGTAAGATCAAGGCAGATAGAGGACTGCCTATGCTGAACAAACCAGAGAATCCTTTGTGCAGAGAGTGTCAACTGGGGAAAATGTCTTCCTTAACCTTCAAAGGTAAACCTTTCACTGCAGATAATTTACTTGATCTTGTGCATACTGATTTGTGTGGTCCTATGAAAACTAGGAGTGTGCAGGGAGATAGGTATTTTATGATTCTTACTGATGATTGCTCAAGAATGATGTGGGTCACATTCTTGAAGGACAAGTCTAAAGCCTTTGGAAAGTTCAAAGCCTTCATAGCACTGGTAGAAAGAGAAAGCGGTAAGAGGATTAAGTGCCTGAGAACTGATCAAGGAGGAGAATTCACTTCCAGTGAATTCAACAAGTACTGTAAAGAGAACAGCATCAAGAGGCAATTGTCTGCCCCTCAGACTCTACAGCAGAATAGCCTAGCAAAGAGGAACAATCAGATTGTGGTTGAAGCAGCTAGAACTATGTTGATCCAAGGGAAGGTTGCTCACACCTTTTGGAGAGAAGCGGTGAGCACTGCAGTCTACACAATGAACCGGGTACTCATAAAAAAGGGTAAGGATAAAACACCTTATGAGTATTGGATTGGTAAGACACCAGTGGTAAGCTACTTTAGAGTGTTTGGTAGTAAATGTTATATCAAGAGGTGTGAACATCAGAGCAAGTTTGATGCTAAATGTGATGAGGTAATATTTCTAGGATATTCCACAAAGAACAAAGCTCTCAAATGTTTCAACAATAGGACTCGGAGAATTGTTGAAAGCATCAATGTTAGAGTTAATAACACCTCTGATAAATCTGAGGAAACCGGTAGTGAGAAAGTAGGAGATCAACTGGTAGTAACCTTCTGGGAACCGATTGCAAAACAGCCAAGCACCAGTAACAGTGCTCCTACATCGGTAGATGCTGATGTTGATGAAGATGAGAATGAAGATGAGGATGAAGAAGAAAAGAAAGACGAAACAACTAAGATCATTCCTAGATATGTAAAGTTGAATCATGATCCAAAGCAGATCATAGGAGATAAGGATGTAGGAATTCTTACAAGAAGAAAGGTCAAAGAAAACTCTTGCATGATCTTTGAATTTGAGCCTAAAACATTTAGAGGGGCACATAAAGATGAAGATTGGATCAAGGAAATGGAAGAGGAACTTGGCCAGATAGAAAAGAATGGTACATGGACTTTGGTACCCAGACCAAAGCATAAAAATGTCATTGGCACCAAATGGGTTTTTAGAAATAAGGTGAATGAAGATGGTTCAGTGGTTAGAAACAAAGCCAAACTGGTGTGTAAAGGATATGCCCAAGAAGAAGGAGAAGACTATGGAGAAACCTTTTCTCCAGTAGCCAGATTGGAAGGAGTTTGTATGCTTCTTGCATATGCAACATTCAAGGGATTCAAAGTATATCAAATGGATGTAAAGTCTGCATTCCTAAATGGAATACTACAAGAGGAGGTGTATATAGAGAAACCAGATGGGTTTTCCCTATCAGAAGATAGTGACATGGTGTGTAGGCTAAATAAGGCCTTGTATGGACTAAAGCAGACACCTAGAGCATGGTATGAATGCTTGCACTCCCATCTTGTGAAGATTGGATTTGAGAGAACAAGTGCGGATAGTAATATCTACCTGAAGTCAGAAGGAGATCAGAATCTAATGTGTGAGGTATTTGTTGATGACATAATTTTTGGAGGAGATGACAAGATGAGTCATGATTTTGCAGATGAGATGAAAAAGAAGTTTGAGATGTCACTTATAGGGGAGATTAAGTTCTTCATTGGACTACAGATTCAACAAATGAAAGATAGAATCTTTATCACTCAGTCCAAATATGTCAAAGAGGTGTTGAAGACCTTTGGCATGGAAGACAACAAATAGGTTGGTACACCGATGGTGACCAGTTGTAAACTATCAAAGGAGGATGACTCAGGGTTGGTAAATGGGAAGGAATACCGATCAATGATTGGTAAATTGCACTATGTAGTATATAGCAGACCTGACATTGCACATGCAGTGGGCATTACTGCATGGTTCCAGAAAATCCCAAGAGAATCCCACTTGGTAGCAGTCCAGTGGATTCTGAGATAGCTGAAGGGAACTATTGACTATGCATTATGGTATCCATACAGTAATGATTTCAACCTGAAAGTGTTTACAGATGTTGACTGGACTGGTAATGTGGATGATCGGAAGAGCACAACCGGTGGTGCATTCTTTCTTGGTGGTAGACTAGTCTCATGGATGAGTAAGAAGCATAATTGTATCTCTTAGTCTACAGCAGAAGTAGAGTATGTTGCAGCATTTATGAACTGCACCCAGACACTTTGGATGAAGCATGTATTAAATGGCTTCAAAGTTCATGTATCTAAACCGGTAAGTATATTTTGTGACAACACAAGTGTGATTAACATCTCCAAGAATCCGGTTTTACATTCTAGAACCAAGCACTTTGAGCTTAAGTATCATTTCTTAAGGGAAAAGGTTCAGAACAAAGAAGTTGTACTGGAACATGTTTTCAGTAAGGAGTAGTTAGCAGACATATTCACCAAGCCTCTACCAAAGGCTACCTTTACCTATTTGAGAGGTGAACTAAAGGTGTGTGCTCCACATCAGTCAGGACTTACATTGATATATCTTTTTCAGGATTGGTGTGATGAAGGATGCTACTCCTTAGGGGGAGCAGCCTAGTAGAACATAGATGTATATGCCTCCACTTTGGCATTGTTGTCAAAGGGGGAGAAGATGTGAAGAAGAGAAGATATATGTAGTGTTGGGCAAGAAGATGTGAAACGAAGAGATATCTTTGTATATTGTCATCAATACCAAAGGGGGAGATTGTTGGCATATGTGCAGAGTATGATGACATAATGATATTGTATGTTATCATTGATGTCAATATGTTGAAGAATGAACCAGTATATTGAATTAAGCAACTTGCAAGAGAACCGGTATGATGTTGTGAACTAGTATATGTGATACAAGAGAACCGGTATGATGTTGTGAACCAGTATATATGAAAAAGTGAAGCGGTATGTCTGTCCAAGTGAACCGGTATATGGAATGTTTTGTATCAAGGTTTCATATGGTATGACTACCGATTGGTAGTCTTAGCTTCAAGGTTTCTGATTGAAGTGTTCTATGATTGTGTGATTCAACCAATGACATCGTGTGATGAGTTAGCATTGTAATGAAGAATAGATTGTCTTGCCACGTCAACCTTGTGCATGTGAAGGATCTTGCATGAAGGAGATTGATCCTATCTACCTCGGGAATGTGCGAAGTCTCTATAAATGGTGGAGAACCGTGATGGGTTATCAGCCTCGAAGAAGCGATGAAGAACGAATGATGGAGAACATCTTGAGATCTGTTCAAGACTGTTGTAATCAATGCAATATGTTCAATGATTAGGATTGAACCGACTGAATTGCTTAACCTAAATGTTTAGGGTATAGGGTTTCTACTACCGACCTATATTTCCTATAAGGTTGATGTTGTTTTTCATGTTGAGGTTGTTGACAAATGTTGTGTGTGTATCTAAGTGCAGAGATACATGATTCTTGCCAGACCATATAAGAGAATAGATACCTACAGAGTGTGATTGCAGAAGGAAGGAACTAAAGCGGATCTGCATTGGCATTGAAGTGTTGTTACCAGATCATTGTAATACCTATTGACCTCTAACCACTTCAATAGTTGGAAAATCCCTTAACAGGGTAGATTTAACCGGCTTGCTATAAATCCTTTAACAGGGTGACTCAAAATTATTGAGTTCTTAAACTCCTCTAACAAGGTTTAACCCTTAACCGGGTATTTTAGCCATCCCTTAACTAGGTGATCCCTAGCAGGATCAGTTCCTAAGAGAACCTATTGTAAAGTCTTTAACCAAACTAGGCTCCTAACAGAGCGGACTTCAAAAGGGTTCAAAGAACAGCTTGTGGGTATTCATCCCCACCATGGTTTTTCCCAGTTGGGTTTCCATGTGAAAAATATGTGTGCTATGTGTGATGATTTTCATGTGATGCTTTTTTATTCTCTGTCAAGTGGTAAATCATGTTGAACCAGTAAGTCTTTACATTTTTGTTGATATGTTACTAGTGTATGCATATGGGTGAAGTGGAAATATGATGTTAGATTGTGAGGAAATCCAAGAATTACTAGTTTATGTCTTTCACATTCCTACTGTGTTTAACCAGTAGTAATCTAGTTTAGACTGGTGTTATTGCTTGTCAGTCAAATGCAGTGTTTTCAGTAAAACCGGTTCAAGGAAAAGATATTTTTCTCAGTACTGATTCACCCCCCCCTCTCAGTACCAGTTTGGTACTAACTGTTCATCATTGATTCATCAGTAACCATTATCACAAATTTGGCTAACACTTAGGAGGTTATATTTTAGACCAAGTCAACAAAGTATACTTCATGAACAGGCGAATTTTAATTAAACAACAGAAATCTCACACCTCTAATCTGTTTGGAAGAGTCGTCACCAAAACTCACAGAACCACCTTCATAACTATCCAACTTAGTAAATTTCTTCCTATCACCAGTCATGTGGTTTGAACAACCATTATCTATCACCCATAGATCTTTCATTTTTGTATGAAAGGCAACTTGAACAAACAAAGATTCACCAATATTACTTATCGACTTAGGTTTCTAAATCTTTTTTGTCTTTATGTCTGATTTTTGAATTTTCACACTCTTTTTAGGATCAACAATATGTTTTTCATTTTTCTTTCCAGACATATGCCTACAATCTTTCCTCACATGACCAGTGTCATTACAGTTGAAACATCTTAGACTGTTCATTCTATAAAAAGAATTTCTAAAACCAAATCTAGAATATCTTCTCTAAGCAATTTTGTAGTCATTCATTCTATGTCCAAATTGATTACAACAGAAGCAATGACCAACAAAATATGAGTTAAATCTGAAAGGAAACCTTTTACTAGAAAATGATGAACTTTTGAACATGTTCATTTGACCTCTTGCATGCATATTTGGATCGATCTTTTTGAATGAGAATTTATGACCAGATTTTGAAGGATTTACTTGATCATCTAAATCTGCACCTTTGCTTTTAGGTTTGAATATGTCATGCAATGATTCATTATCACAAGTATTTGAACTTTTCCCAACTTCAAAACCCAAACTAGTACCATTATTAGATCTTCTTTGTTTACTCAACACATCTTCTAATCTGGTGTTTTCATATTTGTCTAGTTTCTTTCTAAGCTTTACAACTTCAGCCTCCAATTTTTTACATTCTTCATCCTTAGATGTCAAATCAGACTTTGTTACTTCTACCATTTTCTTTTTCTCTTCAATTTGTAGTTTCAAATAAAAAACCACTTGTTCCATAGTTTTGATTTTGTTAATCAAGCTTTCCTTCTCTTTCAAGGCTTGGTCTTTTTGAATGTTTGCCTCTATTAATCTCTTTAAGTACACACAATAACTCACCCTCAAAATAAACATCCACCATCTCTGATTCACTATACATTTCATATACAACATCTTGATCCACATTAGTACTATCAATTTCCATAAATAAAACCTCACCTTCCTCACTTGCAAAATCTTCAAAGTCACTATCATAAGCATCTACAAATAAACTCTTTTTCTTTTTGGAGAAAAAAAATCTTCTATTGTTAAAGAACTTATTTTTACCTTGTCTATCATTGTTGTCTTCATCATCATTAGAATCACCATAAGGACATTTGGTCGCAAGGTGCCCAATCCTCCCATAGTTGAAGCATTTGAAGGGAAGTTTACCCTTATACTTTCCTAAACCCTTCTTAAGTTTTCTTGCAAGATGGGATTCTATGACTTCAAAATCCTCAGAATCTGAAGATGCCTTACTCTTTTTATCAACCTTGAATGTTGCCTCTCTACTTGATGATTCTTCTTTACATGTCCCCATTTCATATGATGTAAGTGATCCATGCAGAACATCCATGGAATACTTATATATGTCTCTTGCTTCTTCTATGGTTGATATTTAATAGTCAAATTGGGTTGGAAAAGATCTTAAAACCTTCTTTATAACAACCTTGTCTTCCATCTCTTCTCCAAGTCCATGAATGGCATTCACAGTTTCATCAATTCTAAGAAGATAATCTACAACCTTTTCTTCTTCACTTATATTTACTTCCTCAAACTTTCCTCTAAGAGTTTGGATCTTGGCTTGCTTTACCCTATCATTTCCATGATAAATACTATTTAACGTGTCTCATACTTCTTTGGAGGATTTAAAATGCATAACTTTGACAAAAACATATTTTGATAGTCCACAAAGGATGGCATGCTTTGCACTTGCATCCATTACATATTGTCTTTTACCATCAATATCAGTAGGGATAGTGTCAAGAACACTATAATCATTTACAACTGGGCACCAAACATCTACTCCTAGGGAGACCAAATAGGTTTGCATTCTCATTTTCCAAAAGGAATAACCATTTCCATTAAATAAGGGGGCTTTATCAACTGAACATCATTCATGTGCCATGACTATAAGTATTCTGCTATTAGGGCCAACCTTGGGTTGTTAAACCTCTACAAGGAACCTATTCTCTAATACCACTTGTTGGAATACTAGGATCACTGCTAAGGGGGGGTTGGGGGTGAATCAGTGATCAATGTAAACAAGAAGACTCTTAATCAATAAAAACTTAACACAAAGATATTAACATTTGTAGCACATCATAAGACATCATCAACAACATTGGATAATACAACCAAGAGATTCAAGACACAAATTTAACAGCATGACACCAATATTTGAGTGGAAACCTCTTCAAGGGTGAAAGACCACTATGAAAAAGTTTTATATTAGGCTTCAATCACAAAAAATCACTAGTCACAAATTAGGAGCACCAACTCCAAGCCTCACTGACTAAATTTAGGACACCTATCCTAGGAGCACCAACCCCTTACAATTTTAAGAGCACCAACTCCAAATTGAAGAAGCACCCACTCCTTACACAATCAAAAAATCAATATCTCAAAGGATTACTCTATTTCTATATAAAACATTTGGCATATTGCCATTCCTAAAATCATTCACATTCAAATGTCTCAAAAATTAAATCTTTGTTCTGCATTTTTTACAATGACAAACTGCTCTTCATAAAAATGTTTAGGTAATCACAATTTTATTCGCATCTTTATGATTATCTCTGCAATCAATCCAAAAGTTAGAATATACAATGCTTAACTGTCACACATTGTTATTATCAAAACCCTCACTATATCAAATATAAAACAAATCAAAAATAACCTTGCCAATGTTAGCTTATACAAATTACTTCACTTTTGATCGTATTCATTAGTTGACAATCTTCTCATTCTGTTTAAATCACTTTGACCTTTATAACCAATATTTGCAACAATCATTTAAACATATCATTATAATTCATGAAAGAACATTCATTATGTTTCACATATCATTATAAATTATCCTTACATACAACACTCTTCTCTTCCAAAAATATTTCATCTCTTGTTCATTATTCACACACCCACTCTAAACACCACAAAGTTTTTTTTTTCTTTTTTTACTGTCGAATGGAGAAGATGACAGTTACAAAACTACTAATATAAAGTAGTTGTTAAACATTTTAAACTTCCTTTTAAACCCATGCATAAATATGAACTTTAAAAATTCAAATTTGATCATATCTCCAAAGGTATTTGATAACCAATGAATATAATTCTCTAAGATAATAAACTTGTATAATAATATCGTCATATTTCGTCATTTGTTTTTGTCTCTTATCTGTGTTCCTCTTGTTGCCCGAGCTACAAGAGATCAAAACTTCAATATATTTGCACAAAAATATTTGTTTCAAAAATATAATGTGCATGATAACTATCTATTTACTATCCTCAAATCCTCAATTTATAATTAGAAGGAAAACTAATTGTAGATTCAAGTCTCAACCACGGTGAGAGAAAAACATAACTTTGTTATTGCAAATTTGAAAAAACATTCATAAACTAGTTTGCATGCTTATGTGCTTTATAAATGATTGAGCATTGATACTGTCAAAGGATGATAAGAAGAAGATGTTGGCATTATTGTCATTGATGTCAACAAGTGTTTCATGGATGCAGAGAAATAAGTGTTGCAGGTTGCAGAAGTGATCATATCGGGATAGGAATGTTGAATATAAAAGCAAGGCCATACATCGGAATAGCTATGGCGACTAGGAAACCGAGGATATCTATCAGAATAACTATTGAAGGCGAAATGACAAATTATTACAATGGCAATAGAACTAAATTATTCTGACATCCTCCTATTGGGATATCTTATGCAAATGCGGATACCATCGGGACTATATACAAGATCAGGACAAGTCAAAAATGTTATCCAGATAGACCAAGATATTCTAATAGAGGAAAATGAAGAAGAAGACCCCTTGGTAAGTTTATCGTTATAACATATGTCGATATGTTGAAGGACTATGAGTATGCATTTCAGAATATTTATGCCAATAAAGGTGAGTTGACAGTATGTCATCGGAATGACTTGTTTTATCATTCTAACATGTTTTTCCTATGTCGATAGTTATGGTTATTTCAATATGTGTTCATTTGTCTTGGAGGTTCTTCATTCGGGATAGCTTATGGTGATAAGTGAATTCAAAGGTGAGGATTTCATCGGAGTAACTCATGCCAACAAAAGGGACCAAAGGAATCACAAGGTCATCGGGATAAGTTGTGAAGACAGAGTAGATGCGATAAGTCAGCCCGACAATCAAAGCTATACCGATAGAGCTTTGAGGAATTGTATCAGAATAAGTCAACTCGATACATGCAATATGTTTGCAAAGCATGACATGACTACAGTCTGATAGTCCATGTGGATGTTTGACTTGGTTTGATCAAGTGACATGTATGTAGATTGAGGAGTTTAAGAAGATATTGAGAACACATTACATGCTGACAAGAATAGAGATAATGTGGCATGTGGAACCACCACGATGATGAATATGATCAAATTCTCCTAGTTGAATCTACCAGATTGACAATTTAGATTCAAAGTTGAACATGAACACAGGATGGCATGTCTAGAAACTTGAACTATTTACTAGCGAATTATAAATCGACTAAGTGAACGATCTGCAAGCTAAATTGGAATTTGTATAGATTGTGGGGTATGATAATGAGGAAGAACAACATTGTCCTACATGTGATGAGTTATGATCCAACTGATTGTTCGGAGGTGATGTGTGATTTGTGAAATCAGTAGTGGACATAGTGTATGGTGGTTGTTGAAATAGAAGCATAGATTAGGATAAGTTCAATTAAGTGATTAATGAATAGTTAAAAGAAGAAAGTGTTGTAGAGGTAAATCTGAGAAAAGAAGCATAGCCAAAATCAAAGAAGTAATTGCATAAGAAAGAGGTAGAAAATTGAGTAGATATAGATGACTGATTTGGAAAAGACAGAAAGGCAGAGACAGGGAGACAAAGATGATGTATCGTTAAGGTACATCTCTCAGAGCAACAGATAGGTGTTACAAAACTCATTTGTAACAAGGTTTCTATAATTGTAATCAATTGTTTATTGAATCACTATGTATCTTTGAGTGGGTGATCAAAGTAGGGGTAGGTGCTCCTTGATTTGGTATTCAAAATCTTATGGGTTAGTGCTCCTTGGGTCGGTGCCCTAAAACCATATTGTAATTATGATTTACTTGTGAGGCTGGATTGGAGCAATAGACTCCAGCAGCTATTCTCACTGAGGTTTATCCCACATTGGGTTTTCCTCATAATTACTGGTATTATGTAATGTGTCCTTATGTGTGTATGATTTTGGTTTTGTTTTTATTTGCACACACACTAGATTGAAGTTTTATAATATCATTTATTTGCCCCCCCTCTCAGTGTCCACTTGTGTTCTTCAATTGGTATCAAAGCCCTAGGTTCCCTTCTAGTAAAGGTTTCTCTAGCTTGGGTAGATCCTGTCTTGTGAACACAATGGCTAGGAATGAATCCTCCTCTAAAGAACATGTGTTTGATTGCACTAACTATGCCTTTTGGAGAAGAATGGAAACTTACTTATCCTCTCTAGGCTTTCATGTCTAGATGTAAGTGAAAAATGATTATACTATTCCTCAAGTTCCTCCTATCGACCCTGATGCAAAGAGGGAATATGAGAATGATGCCATAGCTAAGAATGCAATATTAATTGGTATGTCTGATACAAAGTTTGTCAAAGTCTTGCACTGCACTTCAGCAAAGGAAACATGGGATAAGCTACAAAAATTATATGAAGGAGATACCAAAGTGAAAGAGGCCAAATTGCAGAATCTAAGGGCTCAACTTGAAAGCCTAAAAATGAAAGAAGAGGAAAAGATAGCAGATTATCTACAAAGAGTAGATGAGATTGTGAGTACTATAAGAGGAATTGGAGAGGAATTCAAAGATTAAGTCATTGTCAAAAAGGTGTTGAGATCACTCACTTCAAAGTATGACACAAAGGTCTCTGCAATAGAAGAAGCTAGAGATCTAAAAACTTTCTCCATGGATGAGTTATTTGGTTCCTTATTAGCCTATGAGATGAGGACAATTAATAGTGAAATATCAAAAAGAGAAGTTACTTTCAATACTACAAAGAAAGTAAAAGAAGAAGTTGTCAATGTGGAGGAAGATGACTATGATGCTGCTATAGCCAACTTTGCATGGAAACTCAAGAAAGGTTCAAGAAAATATAAAGGTAAGCTTCCTTTTAAATGTTTCAACTGTGGTAAGATTGGACACTTTGCATCTAAATGTCATTATGGAGAGAAGGATGAAGATGAGAAGAAAAATATGAAGACCAATGTTAAAGAGAAGATGAAGAATTATTTCAAGCCAAGAACAAGAAATTTTAGAAGAATGAACAGTCTTTACAAATTTGAAGATGATGCTACAAATGAAGAAAGTGCCTTTGATGAATGTTGCAGTGAGAATGAAAGAGAAGTCAATCTTTGTATGGCACTAGGAGAGTTTCATGATGAATAAGTTGTTGATGAGGAAGAGTAAGTTGAAGCTGAGGTAGATCTTGAAGGTGAACTTGTGAGTGCACTTGAAGAACTCAGAAAAGTAAGGAGAGAATACAAAAAGATTAAGTATGTTGTTGTTGAAGAACAAGATGGATTGAACAAATGTCTTAAGGAGTCTGAGAAAAAAATTGCATATATGAGAACACAATTGGATGAAGCTAAAATAATGTATGAGGTAACTAAAACAGATTTAGAGAATAAGGAGTAGGAGTACCAAAAAATGGAGGAAGAAATTGTGAATCTCAGAAAGGATCTTGAAAAGTGTAAAGATGAACTCAAGGTGAGAATCAAGTATGAGGGCAGCATAGATGCTCTAGATAAAATGTTGAACAAACAAAATCACTTCAAAGACACAAAGGGTGTTGGATTTGATGTTGGTCAGTGTTCTGCAAGTAAAGACTCATCAAGCAAGGAAATACACTTTGTTACTTCAAGTAATAACAATAATAGGAAAACCTTCACAGTCAAGGATGCACCAAGGAAGAAAATAGATCTGACTACAATTACTGAAGACATGAAGAAAACATATGTTGATGCTACAAAAAGAAAACTTGTTGATCCTAAAAGAAAGACTGAGATGGATAATGATGGCTTCATAGAAGTCAATGACACTAGGAAGAACTCAAGAAGACAAAACTATGATGCTCCAAGGAGAAACAACTTCAGCAATGATTGGTATGTACCCCAATTCCATGGTTATTACTACAAATGTAATACATATGGTCATAGAATTGTTGATTGTAGATTAATGAATAGGTCTCCTCCTAGATATGAAACTAGAAATACTTTTGTTGCTCTGAGAGATGCAAATATTATTTGTTACCATTGTAATGATATTGGTCATAGAAGTTTTGAATGTAGGAGATATAGTTTTCAATCCTATGATAGTCCCTTAAGTTCATCATTCAATAGAAATGTCAAATGTTATCATTATTAAAATCTTGGACATATAGCAAAGCATTGTAAAATTAGAACAACTAAGCAAAAGAAGAAAATGTCAATCTTGGAACCTAAAGCTAGTCTAGATTAGAAAATGAAAGCAGACGAGAAGAAAGAAGCCAAACAAGTATGGGTTGAAAAAGATAAGGAAAAGGCTAAGTCAAATTTGACTGTTCAAACTGCCCTACATTCTAAAAGGAAGAACTTATGGGTAGTATATAGTGATTTCTCAAACATGACTGGTTATAAGAAGAAATTTATCAAGCTTGAAGATTGGAATGGAGGCTCAATGAGGTTTGGAGGCAATTCATCAATCAAAATACGAGGCAAAGGTACTCTCAGCATAGATGGGAAATTAAAAGCTCATGATATATACTATGTGGAAGGTTTAAAACACAATTTGTTGAGTGTTAGTCAAATGTGTGACAAAGGATACAAGTTTACTTTTGATTCAAAAGGATGTGAAATCAGAAAAGAGAGCAATGGTAAATTGATTGCAGAAGGAAAAAGGACTGATGGAAATGTCTACAACTTAAAAGAATGTTTTGAAACACAAAGCATGATCGGACAAGTTGATGAGAGCTGGCTATGGCATAAAAGTCTAGGACACACTAATTTTGATAATCTTATCAAAGTGAGAAAGAGAGGGTATGTTAGGCACATACCTCAGATTAACAAACCAACAAGTACCTTCTATGATGAGTGTCTAAGAGGAAAGAAGACTAAAGTAAGCTTCAATGCAAAGGAGTACTCAACCACAAGGCCTTTAGAGCTTGTGCATACTGATCTATGTGGTCCTACAAGAACAAGAGCTCTAAATGTTGAAACATATTTCATGAAGCTTATTGATGATATTTCAAGAATGGCATGGGTTACCTTCTTGCAAGACAAGTCACAGGCATTTGAAAGATTCAAAATTTTTAGAAGGTTGAAAAGAAAGTGGTTGTAAACTAAAATGTCTCAGATCAGACAATGGAGGTGAATTCACATCAAATGTATTCGAAGACTATTGTGAAAGATCTGGAATCAAAAGACAATATTCAGCCCCTAGGACACCACAACAAAATCGTGTTGTAGAAAGGAAAAACATGACAGTCAAAGAGATGGCAAGAACTATGTTAAATGAAGCAAATTTTCTTGATATATACTAGAAGGAGGCAGTCCATATTGTTGTATATACACTAAACAAAGTTCAACTAAGAATGAACAGCAGAATGACACCCTATGAGCTATTGTATGAGAGAAAACCCTCTGTCAAGTACTTCAAGTTGTTTGAAAGCAAATGCTTTATCAAAAGAGATGAAGATGGTTTAGGTAGTTTTGAATCAAGATGCGATGAGGGCATCTTCTTGGGCTACTCTACTCACAACAAAGCTTACAAGTGTTTCAACAAAAGACTAAGGTGATTGGTTGAGAGTGTGAATGTTAGAAAAGATGAGAACTTGCACAAAGGAAGGGAAAATACAATAAATCAAATTGAAGAACCTTATGTTGAAGATGAAGGACAATCTAAGAGTGAACAAGAAGAGACACCAAATAAGTATGTTTAGAAAAATCATCTTGAGGATCAAATTATAAGAGACAAAAATGAAGGTGTGCAAACAAGAAGAAGTTATGCAAGAAATAATGAACAAGTAAAATGTTGCCTTATGACTGAGATGGAACCCAATACATATGATGAGGCCAGCAAGAGTGAGAAGTGGATGAAGGCAATGGAAGAAGATTGAAAAGAACAAAACATGGGAATTGGTTCTTAGACCTGCTGATAAGAATATCATTGGGACTAAGTGGGTATATAGGAACAAGATGAATGAGGAAGGTAAGGTAATAAGAAACAAATCCAGATTGTTATGCAATAGATATGCTCAAGTTGAAGGAATATATTTTGAAGAGACATTTTCACCAGTTGCAAGACTTGAAGCAATCAGAATGTTCTTGCCATTCTCAGCATGTAAGGGATATAAGGTATATCAGATGGATGTCAAGTCTACCTTCTTGAATGGAAATCTTGAAGAAGTCTACATAGAGCAACCTGAAGGATTTCAGATACATGAAGATGAGAGTTTTGTATGTAGGTTGAAAAAGGCTTTATATGGTTTAAAACAACCACCAAGGGCGTGGTATTCCAAGTTAGACAAATATTTCCAATAAAAAGGATTCAGAAAAGGGAATGATGATAGCAACTTATAATTTAAGGCAAAAAGTAATCACATGATCATTATTGTGGTATATGTAGATGACATCATCTTTGGAAGCAACAAGGATTCCCTATGCAAGGAGTTTGTTGATCAAATGTAGTTTGAGATGTCTATGCTTGGAGAGCTGTCATATTTTCTTGGTTTGCAAGTTTCTCAGTTAGAAAAGGGTATATTTATATCACAAACCAAGTATGCTAAGGATATGTTGAAGAAGTTTCAAATGGATGATAGCAAACATGTTAGTACTCCCATGGTGATAGGATGCAAATTAAGGAAAGATGATGAGTCACCTAGTGTAGATCAAACCTTGTATAGATCCATGATTGGCAACCTATTGTATCTCACAGCCTCAAGGCCTGATATTGTGCAAGCAGTGTGCATGGTAGCTAGATTCTAAGTTTCTCCAAAGTAATCACATGTGAAAGCAATTAGAAGAATCTTCAAGTATCTTCAAGGAACACATGATTATGGTCTACGGTATCCAAAGAGTGGTGATTTCATCTTACAAGCATACACAAATGTTGATTGGGCGAGACGTATTGATGACAAGATGAGCACTAGTGGTGGTGCCTTCTTCCTTGGTGGTAGATTAGTCTCATGGCACAACAAGAAACAAGAATCCATCTCTTTATCTACTGTTGAAGCAGAGTACATAGTTGTTGCTACATGTTGTTCACAGGTTCTCTGGATGAAGAAAACACTCAAGGATATCCAGGTAGAGTATACAGATCCAATCTCCATCAAATGTGACAATTCAAGTGTAATCAACATCTCCAATAATCATGTCATGCACTCAAGGACAAAACATATAGAAATTAAGTATCATTTCTTGAAGGAGAAGGTAGCTGATAAGGAAGTCAAGGTTGAATATGTAAGCACAAGTGAGCAAGTGGTTGATATTTTTACAAAACCTATGCCCAAGGACACTTTCGAATATCTAAGATTCAAATTGGGGGTTGTCCCAATTTCTTTTATCATTTAAGCGTTTACAACAATCTATGGTTTTGGGGGAGCTCATTGGTTTACTTATTCCTATCCTTGAACCTTATGTATGGTCTCAGGGGAAGATCTGAGTTTGTGTAAGCGGTAGTGGCCTTGTCTTTTCATTTTGTAATAATGGTTCATCTTTCTTAGCTGGAGAATGACCTTTTCCATTGTTGTCAAAGGGGGAGAGAAGATATCTCTGGTTTGTGTGTTGACATCACTGCCAAAGGGGGCGATTATTGGCATTATTGTCATTGATTTCAAAAAGTGTTGCAGGGATGCCAAGAGGATGCAGAGAAACAAGTGTTGCAGGTTGCAGATGTGATCTTATCAGGATAAAAATGTCGAATACCAAAGCAGGGCCACACATCAGAATAGTTATGGCGACCAGGAAACCGCAGATATCTATCGGAATAACTATTGAAGGCAAAATGATAAATTATTACAATGGTGATAGAACTAAACTATTACGAAATCCTCCTATCAAGATATCTTATGCTGATACGGACACCATTGGGATTATATACAAGATTAGGACAAGTCAAAAATGTTATCCAAGTAGAAAAAGCTATTCCAATAAAGGAAAATAAAGAAGAAGACCCCTTGGTAAGTTTATCAAAATAACATATGTCGATATGTTGAAGGACTATGGGTATGCACTTCGAAATACTTATGTCGATAAAGGTGAGTTGGCAGTATGTCATCGAAATGACTTGTTCTATCGTTTTAACATGTTTTTCCTATGTCGATACTTATGGTTATTCCGATATGTGGTCATTTGGCTTGGAGCTTCTTCATTTGGGATAGCTTATGGCGATAAGTGAAATCAAAGGTGAGGATTTCATCAGAGTAACTCATGCCAATGAAAGGGACCAAAGGCATCGCAAGGTCATCGGGATAAGTTGTGAAGGCGAAGTAGATGCGAGATGTTAGCCCGACAATTAAAGCTATACCAACAGAGCTTTGAGGAATTGTATAGGAATGAGTCAACTTGATACATGCAACATGTTTGCAGAGCATGCCACAAGTGCAGTCTGATAGTCCATGTGGATGTTTGACCTAGTTTGATCAAGTGACTTGGATGCAGATTGAGGAGTTTAGGAAGACATTGAGAACACATTGCAAGCTCACAAACACAAAGATCATGTGGCACTTGGAACTGCCACGATGACGATTATGATTAAATCCTCCTTATTGAATCTAGCAGATCAACGGTTTAGATTCAAAGTTGATCATGAACACATGATGGCGCATCTGGAAACTTGAACTATTTACTAATCAATTACAAAATAAGTGAATGATCTACAAACTACATTGGAATTTGTACAGATTGTGGGGTATGACAATGAGGAAGAACAACCGTTGTCCTGCATGTGATGAGTTATGATCCAACTGACTATTTGGAGGTGATGTGTGCTTTATGAAATCAACAGTGGACATAGTGTATGGTGGTTGTTGAAATAGAAGCAAAGAGTAGGATAAGTTTGATTCAGTGATTACTGAATAGTTAAGAGAAGAAAGTGTTGTAGAGGCAAATCTGAGAAACGAAGCAGAGCCAAAATCAGAGAAGTGATTGCAAAAGAAAGAGGTGGAAAATCGAGCAAATATAGAAGACCAGTTTGGAAAAGACAGAAAGGTAGAGACAGAGAGACAAAGATGAAGTATCGTTAAGGTAGTATATCTCTCAAACCAATAGATAGGTGTTAAAAAACTCATTAGTAACAAGGTTTCTGTAATTGTAATCAATTATTTATTGAATCACTATGTATCTCTGAATGGGTGCTCAGAGCAAGGGTAGGTGCTCCTTGAGTTGGTGTTCCTTGGGTCAGTGCCCTAAAAACATATTGTAACTGTGATTTCTTTGTGAGGATGGATTGGAGTAGTAGATTCTAGCAACTATTCTCACTGTGGTTTTTCCCACATTGGGTTTTCCTCGTAATTAATGGTGTTATGTGAATTGTCCTTGTGTGTGTATGATTCTAGTTTTGTTTTTAATTGCACACAGACTAGATTGAAGTTCTAGATTATCACTGATTTGGCCCCCCTCTCAGTGTTCACTTATGTTCTTCAAAAGATGATAATCATGATACACTTCACTATCTCAAACACAAGCACCACTTACACCATGGGTTCATATAATCAAGTTGTTATAATTGATAAAAACAATTAGAATGAACCAAAATGAAGTGTTTGTATTCATATCTTTTCTTTGTCCTTTGGTGGGAACTTGGGAAGAAATGCAAAGAATTTTTTCACCAAGTTTTATCAATTTTTAAGTGTTCAATCAAAAGATATGAATTTTTCTTTCTTGTTGGAAACCCTAGTTTCAAAACAAGGTAGTCAAGAGAAAAAAATGTCATAACTCACTCAAAAATCAATGAAATTTCACCAAATCAATGGAATTTGAAACTAAAAATATAGAAGAAAATTTTACAATTGGTTTCAGGCCTTTATCTATTCGTACAATGTGACACCACACATTTCTTTCAAATTGTTCTTTAAGAAAAAAAAACTATTAAACATGGCAGTCATTAGTGTTTTTGCTATAACTTGAGAAAAACACCACGAATTCTCACCAAACCAATTGAAAATGGAAGGTAAGATAGAGATCTAACTTTCCAAAGTTATTTTAGGTTTGTACTATGTATGGACAGACCGTACAATGCATGTTTTCAGACTATTATATAGAATAACACTCACAAAAATAGTCTATTCAAGAGCCAAACGAAGTTTTTTTCGTATTCATAAATTCTCCAACCCCTCAATTCAATTTGGGGTCACATATTTATGCATCAAAAACCCTTTATAACTTCATAACTGACCAACTAACCAAGTTATTAAGCATTACAACAAATATGACAACTTGACAGTTTTTCTTGACAGCTTTTTATGCAACATTGCCAATTTTTGTGCAACTTTTACAATTTTCAACATCTTGTCCCCAACCCTTCAAAAATGGATCAAAATGATCCCAAATGGTCTTAAATGACCTTATTATACCCAAAACACCTAAACACACTAAAAACCAAAAAGTGACATAATGTGTGCTTATGAGGCTCCTAATGCCCCTACATCAAATATTTTGAAAAGCTATGTATAAAACCTACGAAGGTGCATGTTGTTGATAGGATCATCCAATGGTTCTCCTTTTGGTGTTGATAACTTTATGCACCTAATACATAGACTACTATGATGACATAAGGCCCAAGCCAATTTGGTTCAAACTTGCCCCTTTTCTCTCTGTCCTATTGATTTTTTGGTTTTTCTCTTAGGACCAAGTCACCTGACTCAAATGTGTGAGGTTTTACCTTGTGATTGCAATTATGACTCATATATTGTTGATATGATTTGAGATGATTGAATGAAATTTTTCTATGCTCATCTAACAATTCTAAATCTTGCAAACAAGAGACCTCGTAGTCTTTGTCACTGATGAGATCATGCAAAGAGACCCATAAAAATGGTAACTCGACCTCAATGGGAAAGATGGCTTCAACACCATAGGAAAATGAATAGGGAGTAGCTCTACTAGGCATGTAGATACTTGCGCGATAGGCCCATAGTGCAGGATTAAGTTGGGTATGCTAGTTGCGAAAAGTGTCATCGATTGTCTTTTTAAGGATCTTGAGAATATTTTTGTTAGATGCCTTAGCTTAACCATTACCTTAGGGCTAGTATAGAGTGGATAAGAGATTGTGGATATGGAATCAATCACAAAGCTCACGAACATTGTGATTCTTGAAGGGACGCCCATTGTCTATGACGATGGAGAAGGGAACACCATATCGACAAATGATATAATTGAGGATGAAAGTTCCAATCTTCTTACCAATGACTTGGGTGAGAGGGACAACCTCAATCCACTTTGTTAAATATTTAGTCGTTATGATAATGAATTTATGGTTGTTGGAAGATGGAGGGTGAATCTTTTCCACAAGATCGATTCCCCACTGACAAAAGGTCCATGGAGTAGCAATCGGTTGAAGTTCTTGTGTTGGTGCATGAATAAGGTCTCCGTGAATCTGGCACTACTTATATTTTCTGACAAACTGTTACGAGTCCTTCATTGTAGGCCAGTAATAACCAATCCTCATAAGTTTCTTAGTTAATGTTGGACCACTAGAGTGATCCCCACATATACCTTTATGGACTTCACGCAATGTGATTTGAGGTTTGTCACTCTCTAAACATCTAAGAAGAGTACCATCGAGACCCTGTTGATAAAGTTTATTGGCTATGATGATGTAATAGGTGGATTGGTGAATGAAGGTACGACGTTGGTTATTGGAAAGGTCAAGTGGGAGGGTGTTATCGTGAAGGTGTAGTTTTACCAAGGGGAATTGGGACTAACAACACATATTAATTTTGAAGGAGAGATCTCATATGCAGGGACCAAAATATTATCCACCAAGAACTCACGGTAGGTTTTATTATGTGGCATGTTGATCAAGGAAGCAATGGTATCCATAGCATCTGCAGCTTAGTTGTTCTCATTTGGAATTTGTTCAAAGACTATCTCTATGAAGTACTTCTTGAATTCATCCACCATTTTCTTGTAAGGAATTAGTTTTTCATCTTTGGTCCGATAATCATCATTTATTTGATGGATTACAACTTGAGAGTCCCCCAAAACATGAAGTTCTTAGATCTTCCACTGAACTGCAATCCATAGTCATGTTGCCAATGCCTCATATTATGCTATATTGTTTGTGTAGGGGAAGGATAAACAATATGATTTAGGAATTGAATCCTCTTGAGGTGTGATGAAGAGTATGCTTGCTCCTACTCCATGTTGTGTATATGAACTGTAGACACCTAAAATTGTCCTATCATAATTAAATAAATATTTTACTTATTTGATTATTTTATACTAAGCCTTCTATTAATTAAATAGGTTTCTATTTATTTAATTAATTAGTTTATCCTTTTCTAGCCTTTCCCTATTTAAATAAATGTTTTTATTTATTTAAATATCCTTTCCCTAAATTAAGTAAATATTGTATTTATTTAATTGATCCCACTTGTATTAATTAAATAGATCTTTATTTATTTAATCAATTCATTAGCTTTTTCTCTCCATGACACTTGTCATTCATCCTACATGATATAAACATCACATCATAGGATCATTTGTATCATAGATCATATATAAGACCATCATATAGAATAAATTGCATCACCATAAGCATCATAGATATGATAAGGCATATAGAAACATCGCATCATAAACACATAGTATCATACATCATAAATGCATCACATAAGAACATATGCATATAATTGATGCCAAAATAGATCATATCTCTCATATATATCAAAAAATAATGTCTCATGATACAATGATGTCCAAAAAATCATATGACTATAAAATGACCTAGAGGTGTTTACTTCATCATACAAAACTGATGCAAAATGGACCAAAGAGAGCTATGATGAAATCCCTCCCTCGGAGTCGGTAGGCCTCGATGAAATCTAAGCTCCTAAAGGCCTAGCCCCTGGATCCTGTGTCCATCATCCTCTTTTTGATCCTGGTGGTGGTGGTGGTCCCATGACTCCACCACTACAAGCCCTCTGTGTTGGCATTATGTGAATCGGTATGAGGACATGATGACAGTGTATGTTGTCATTGATGTCAATATGCTGAAGAAGAGAGAACCGGTATAACATTGTGAACTAGTATATGTGGCAAAGTGAAGCGGTGTGTTTGTTCAAGGTGAACTGGCATGTTGATATGGGAACCGGTACATGGAAGCTTTGTATGACTACCGGTTGGTAGTCTCAACTTCAGGGTTTCCGGTTGAAGTTCTTCAAGCCTGTGTGACTCAATTGGTGACTTTGTGTGATGAGTTATCATTGTAATGGTGAATAGATCATGTTGCCACGTCAGTCTTGTGCGCGTGAAGGATCTTGTATGAAGGAGATTGTTCCTATCTACCTCAGGAATGTGCGAAGTCTGTAAACAAAGAAAACGTGTGATGGGTTATCAGCCACCATGAAAGCGGTGGAAAATGAACGATGGAGAACGTCTTGAGATCGGTTCAAGACTGTTGCATTTAATGCAATGTGCTCAACAGTCAAGATTGAACCATTTGAATTGCTTAACCTAACAGGTTTAGGGTTTAGGGTTTATGCTACTGACCTATCTGTTTCCTATAAGGTCAATGTTGTGTTTCTTTCTGAGGTTGTTGGCAAAAGTTGTGTGTGTGTGTCCAAGTGAAGAGATATGTGATTCTTGCCAGACTAGAGGAGAGAAGTGATACCTACAAAGTGTAAGTGCAGAAGGTGAAGAGGAGCTAAAGTGGATCTGCATTGGCATTGAGTGTTGTTACCAGATCATTGTAACACCTGTTGATCTCTAACCACTTCAATAGTTGGGAAATCCCTTAACAGGGTAGCTTTAACTGGCTCACTATAAATCCTTTGACAGGGTGACTCAAAACCATTGAGTTCTTGAAATCCTCTAACAAGGTAACCTTTAACAGGGTTTAACTCTTAACCGGGTGATCCCTAACAGGATCGGTTCCTAACAGAACCTATTGTATCAGTCTTTAACTGGACAAGGCTCCTAATAGAGCGGACTTCTAAAGAGTTCAAAAACAGCTTGTGCGTATTCATCCCCACCGTGGTTTTTCCCAGTTGGGTTTCCATGTGAAAAACTGTGTGTCATGTGTGGTGTTATTCATGTGATGGTTTAAGTGATTTGTGTTTGAAGGTAAATCATGTTGATCTAGCTGTTTATATATTTTTTATGATAGATTACCTGTTCATGCACTAGGGTGAAATGGAAATGAAGTATTAGATTGTATGAAAAGATAAGTGTCAACCAGTTTATGCTTGTCTCAGTTATTCTGGGTTTTGCCGGTTATACTCTGTTTAAGACCGGTGTTACTGTTTGTCTGCCAAAGCACAATGTCTGCTAACAAACCAGTTTTAGGAATGTGTTTTTTTCTGTACTGATTCACCCCCCCTCTCAGTACCGGTTTGGTACTATTCGTTCATCATTGGGTTATCAATTGGTATCAGAGCATCCTCCAGGTCCTTTGTGTTATAAGCTTAACCGCATGAGGAAAAGATCCCAGTCTAATGATGAAGAGGGAAGGTCCGAAGTTCAACAGAGATAATTTTAATATATGGAAAGATAGAATGAAGATATACATCAGAAGCATGGGTGCTCAACACTGGAGCTATGTTGAGAATGCTTATGTTGCCCCTACTGATACTCTCACTGATGACCAAAAGAGAGAGATGCAGGAGAATGGGCAAGTCATGGAAGCCCTAATTAGTAGTTTATCTGACATTGAGTTTATTGATGTCCAAGATAAAGTAAATCCCAAAGAAGTATGGGATACTCTTGAAAATATCTAGGGCGGTGACAAGCATGAAAAACAAGCTAAGGAAGAAAGCCTTAGAGGGAAGTTTGAAGACATGCAGATGGTTGAAGGTGAGACTATTCAACAGTATGGAATAAGAATCAAAAATGTTGTCGGAGATATCAAGAGTGAAGGTGGTAAAATGGAAGATTCCACTATGGTAACCAAAGTTCTGAGATCCTTATTACCGGTCTATGCAATAATGGTTGCTACTATTCATGAGATGAGATCAATGGACAAGACTAAGGTATCCGTAGACTCCATCATTGCAAAGTTGACAGCCTAAGAGCTAAATAGTTTTGATGGCAGTGTTCAAAAGACTGAATCAGCTTTCAAAGCTTTTGTTGTACCATCCATAAAAGGAAAAGAAGCAAGCACCAGTAGTGAACCAAGACAGAGTAGAGAAATGGATGATGAGGAGATTCTGATGGAATTTGAAGCTCCTCTTGCCAGGAAACTTCCTAAAGGAACCGGTAAATACAGAGGTAAGCTCCCTTTGAAATGCTTTTCTTGTAACCAGATAGGATATATTGTTGTAAACTGTCCTAATGGTGACAACAAGGACAAACCAGAAAGGTTCAAGAAATTCAAAGGAGGAAACCGAAGAAACTGTTTTGTGGCAGTTGATGAAGGTGTCACAGATGAGGAATCAGAAGATGAAGAAAATGAAGATATTGTGTTTGTTGTTGTCAAGGAAGATGTGTTAGACAAGAAGGCTCTTGTATCCCGCTTTGATAATTCCAATGAGTGTATTATTGACAGTGGTTGTTCTCACCATATGACTGGTGATCGGAGCAAGTTTCTATCCTTGGAAGAGTATGATGGTGGTGTGGTTCACTTTGGTAATGATGCACCATGTATGGTCAAAGGTAGAGGGTCCATCTCTCTGAATGGAAAAAGTAGTGCTAACAATGTGTATTGGGTTGATGGTCTCAGACACAACCTTCTAAGCATTGCCCAGCTGAATGATAGTGGTCTCACTCTGGAATTCAAGAATGGAGTGTGCAGAATCAAAGGAAATAATGGTGGATTGGTGGCCACCGGCATGCAGACCAAAGGTAACCTATTTCAGCTGAATGTAAAATTTAGTACATGTCTTATGGCCAAGTTTGATGACAACTGGATATGGCATAGGAGACTCTTCCATGTAAACTTTGATAACATTGTGAAGGCCAGTAAGATCAAGGCAGTAAGAGGGTTGTTGGTGCTGAGCAAGCTAGAAAATACCTTGTGCAGAGAGTGTCAACTAGGGAAAATGTCTTCCTCAACCTTTAAAGGTAAACCTTTCACTGCTGACAATTTACTTGATCTTGTGCATACTGATTTGTGTGGTCCTATGAAAACTAGGAGTGTTCAGGGTGATAGGTACTTCATGATTCTCACTGATGACTGCTCAAGAATGATGTGGGTCACATTCTTGAAAGATAAGTCTGAAGCTTTTGGAAAGTTCAAAGCTTTCAAAGCATTAGTGGAGAAGGAAAGCGATAAAAGGATCAAGTGCCTTAGAACTGATCAAGGAGGGGAATTCACTTCCATTGAATTCAACAAGTACTATGAAGAACATGGCATCAAGAGGCAAATGTCTACCCCCCGGACTCCACAACAGAATGGCTAAGCAAAGAGGAATAACTAGACTATGATTGAAGTAGCCAGAACAATGCTAATTCAAGGAAAGGTTGCTCACACCTTTTGGAGAGAAGCGGTGAGCACTACAGTCTACACAATGAACCGGGTACTCATCAAGAAAGGTAAGGATAAAACTCCTTATGAGTATTGGACCGGTAAGACACCTGTGGTTAGCTACTTTAGAGTGTTTGGTAGCAAATGTTACATCAAGAGGAGTGAAAACCAGAGCAAATTTGATGCGAAATGTGATGAGGGAATATTCCTAGGATATTCCACCAAGAGAAAAGCTCTCAAGTGTTTCAATAATAGGACTCAGAGAATTATGGAAAGCATCAATGTGAGAGTTGATGAAACCTCTAAGAAAACTAAGGAAACCGGCAGTGAGCAAGTGATAAATAAACCGGTTGTAACCTTCTGGGAACCGGTTGCCAGTCAACCAAGTACCAATAACAGTGTTCCTACACCAGTAGATGTTGATATTGATACTGATGGAGATGATGATGAAGAAGAAAAGCAAGAGGAATCTGTTAAGACCATTCCTCGGTATGTCAAGCTGAATCATGATCCTAAGAAGATCATAGGAGATAAGGAGGCAGGAATTATTACAAGAAGAAAGGTCAGAGAAACTCATCTATGATTTCTGAATTTGAACCTAAATCATTCAAAGAGGCACATAAAGATGAAGACTGGATCAAGGCAATGGAAGAGGAACTTGACCAGATAGAGAGAAATGGTACATGGTCTTTGGTACCCAGAGCAGAGCATAAAAATGTCATCGGTACCAAATGTACATGGTCTTTGGTACAAGTTTGTTATGTTAGAAGATTATGATGGAGGTTATGTAAGATTTGGTAATGATGCACCATGTCCAGTGAAAGGTAAAGGATCTATAACACTTCTTGACAATGCAAGATGCAATGATGTTTATTGGGTTGAAGGTTTGAAATACAATTTGTTGAGTGTAGCACAACTAAACAATACAGGTTACCGAATAGAATTTCAGAAAGGGATTTTCAAAGTTCATGACAAGCATGGAAAGTTAGCTGCTACCGAGACACAAACAAAAGGTAACACATTTCATCTTGACTCAACTCGGAATAAATGTCTGTATGCAAAGATAGATGATACCTGGTTATGGCATAAAAGGTTTTGTCATATAAATTTTGATAATGTGATCAAAATAAGTAAGAAGCACCGAGTAAGAGGTCTACTGAGTCTTGAAAAGCCTAAGAATGCTATGCGTCGAGGATGCCAGATGGGTAAGATGACAAGATCAAGCTTTACAAGTAAGTCTTACACTTCTAAGGGAATTTTAGATCTTGTGCACACTGATCTTTGTGGTCCTATGAAAGTTCAAAGTTATTATGCTAATAAATATTTCATATTATTTGTGGATGACTATTCAAGGATGATGTCGGTAATGTTTTTAAAAGAAAAATCATAAGCTTTTCAAACGTTCAAATGGTACAAGGCAAGAGTTGAAAATGAAACAAGAAGACAACTGAAATGTCTTAGATCAGATAGAGGAGGAGAGTTCACATCTGATGAGTTCAACTTATTCTGCAATGATCATGGTATTAAAAGACAAGTCTATGCACCGAGAACTCCACAGCAAAATGGAATAGCTGAGAGAAGAAATAGATCTATTGTGGATTGTGCTAGAACACTGATGATTGAAAAGGAAGTGCCACAAACATTTTGGAGAGAAGCAATAAGCACAGCAGTTTACACCCTGAACCGAGTACAACTGAAGAAAGGTACTTTGAAGACACCAGATGAAATCTGGTATGACAAGAAACCTAGTGTAAGTTATTTTAAAATCTTTGGAAGTAGATGCTATGTACACAAAGACGATAGAAATAGCAAGTTTGATCAGAAAAGTGAAGAAGGAACATTTCTAGGTTATTCTTCTAGAAGAAAAACATTTAAATGTCTGATCAAATCATCTAACAAAATAATAGAAAGTGCAAATGTGAAAATTGATGAATTTGCAGAAAGAAATGATGAAGGAAATTCCAAGGAACCAAAAGACTGATGAATTTGTCTATGTTCAACCGACTTACCAAGAAAATTGTTGAAGAAAATGAAGAGAATATCCAGTTACCGAGTGATGAAGAAGATCATACAGAGCCTACCGAGCCTGTATTAGCCAAGTATGTCAGAAGACATCATGCACCAAGTCAGATTATAGGAGATAAGGATGATCTAGTGATGACAAGGAACAAATTGAGACAGAACACATGTTTGATATCAGAATTTGAACCAAGAATACTGAAAGAGGCATGTAACAGTGATGATTGGATAAATGCTATGAAAGAAGAGATTGATCAAATCAAGAAGAATAACACATGGACACTAATCCCAAGACCAAAGGACAAAAATGTAATCGATACAAAGTGGATTTTCAGAAACAAGTTAAATGAAAAAGGTGAGGTTATTTGAAATAAAGCAAGACTAGTTTGCAAAGGTTATGCTCAAGAAGAAGGAATTGATTATGGTGAAACTTTTGCACCTGTGGCTAGACTTGAAGGAGTAAGAACATTGTTGGCATATGCTACTTTCAAAAATTTCAAGGTATATCAAATGGATGTCAAATCTGCATTTCTGAATGGAGTATTAGAAGAAGAAGTTTTTATTGAACAACCTGAAGGATTTGTTGAAGAGAAGAATAAAGATCGGGTATGTAAATTGAACAAAGCATTATATGGTTTGAAACAAGCACCTAGAGCATGGTATGAAAGATTGCACTCTTATTTGATTAAGATTGGTTTTATAAGGACAAGTGAGAACAACAATATTTACATGAAGAATGATGAAAATGGAATACTGATCTCAGCCATATTTGTTGATGATATTATATTTTGTGGAAATGACTCTTTATGCAAGAACTTTGAAAATGAAATGAGCAAAGAATTTGAGATGTCATTAATCGGTGAGATAAAGTATTTTATAGGTTTACAAATATTGCAAATGAAAAATGAGATTTTCATTACTCAATCCAAGTACATAAAGGAAATCTTGAAGAAATTTGGAATGGAGGATTCAAAACCAGTAAGTACTCCTATGACTACCAACTATAAACTATCAAAGAATGATGAATCTGCATCTGTTGATGAGACACTTTACCAATCCATGATTGGAAAGCTACAATATGTTGTTCACAGCAGACCAGACATAGCACATGCAGTAGGTATAGTTGCAAGATTCTCTGCAGATCCTAAGGAAACACACATGACAGCAATCAAAAGAATTTTTAGATACTTGAAAGGCACTGAGGATTATGGCTTAGTATATCAGAAAGGAAATGATTTTGATTTAAAATTTTATACTGATGCTGATTGGGCAGGCAACATTGATGACAGGAAAAGCACAAGTGGAGGAGCTTTCTTTTTGGGAGAAAGACTAGTGAGTTGGCTTAGCAAGAAACAAGGATGTGTTTCACAGTCAACAGCAGAAGTTGAATACGTTGATGCAGCATTGAATTGTACTAATATAGCATGGATCAAACAACTATTGGAAGGTATAAATGAGAAAGTTACCGAGCCAATAACTATATTCTGTGACAATACTAGTGTCATTAACATTTCGAAAAATCCTGTTATGCACTTTAAGACAAAGCACATCTCTATCAAATATCATTATCTTAGAGAAGAAGCTCAAGAGAAGAAAGTGGTGTTGGAATATGTTAGCACAAAGGAACAAATAGAAGATATCTTCACCAAACCACTACCAAGGGACACTTTTGAATATCTCAAAAGTAAGTTAGGGGTCCTACCCCTATCTTCTATTCACTGACCAAGTTCAGCGAAAGCATCAATTCGATGACTCTACAGAATATCTTTTGGGAGTTGATGTTGATTTACACACTTTAGGATGTTTTCTAAAGGTGTGCAGGAAACAGTGCAGGATACAATACAGGGAATAGGAATTGAAGACAAAATGCTCTGACCGAGACTAAGTTGACACATTACAGCAGGAATTCACTTCATACAGGAAGAAATTATGTTTTAGTTCTTTACTTTTTGCCATTGTTGTCAAAGGGGGAGAATATTGGAGAAGACTGAAGAAAAAAGGGGAGAAGACTGGAGAAAAGAGGAGAAGTCTAATGTATGGGGGAGAAGTCTGATGACAGGAAGAGAGCATTTTAGAATCTCACAAACAACTTTCAGCAATCCGAATCAACTAGGTCAAACCAATTGGTTTTGCCATCAATGCCAAAGGGGGAGATTGTTGGAATTTGGCATTATAACAGACAATGGGAGAAGGTTGTTGATGATTATGGATATAACTGATTAAGGATGATTTATTGTCTTGATATTATTATTTTGTCATTGATGTCAAGAAATTGATTTTCTAATTCAGTATGATGTTGCCATATCTTGAGAAGTATGATTTGATGAGTATAAAGATGTCGGTAAAAGACACAGAAAGAATATGATGAATAAGGGGATGAATAAGGTATTCAATGGGCAACTATTACCAAGTCAAACAATGATGAGATCATGATGTTTATATTGTTTTGACATCATACATATGTTGTAAATTGTAAGGTTAATACTATACTATGTTACCGAGCAAGGAACCTAGTCGATAAACCCTAAGGAATCTAGTCAGTAAACCCTAAGGTTATCGCTATCGGTTAATGAAGGCAGAATGTCTACCGAGTAAAGTTTAGTATTCACCGAGTTGTTACCGAGTTGTAACTGAGCTGTAACAGAATACATTAAATGGTTACATGTGTTATTTAATGAAGGAAGCTAATGAGCTGGAACTGATTAAATGATTGGTATGTCATGCATGAAGTTTGTTAATGAATCTATGGAAAAGGAAAATCGGCATGAAGATCTACAACGCAGATTGAACCGCATTACCCTAGCACAAGTTCCAAGAAATGTATGCAAGTTCCTAGGTGAGGTGAAACATTTTTCAAATCGAAGGATACATTGAACCTAGACAAGTTTGAAGATCTGATGGCTATGATTGATCATGGGAAATGTGATCAAGGAGATTAAGTGGTTAGCTAATTGTTTATAAATAAGGAACTGTTGATAAACAATGCATGCAAGAAAATGTATGCACAGGGATGCTACATAGTGATAACCGAGCACAGAAGCTTGAAGACCTATTTTGAATAAAGAGAGTATAGAAGCCCAGCAGATGGACAAGATTAGTTCTATGTCTAGATTGTATTGAGCAAATAAGAATCTGCTTTAGCATTTTTGATGTGAAGTTGCAGATAGATTTTTATTACTGTTATTTTGTGAAGTGACAAAAAATCTCTTAACCGAGTGGACTTAACAGTCTTATTTGTAAAATCCTCTAGCAAGGTGACATTCTGATTGAGTGTTTGAAATCCTTTAACAAGGTCACTTCTAACAAGGTGAAAATCCTAACAGATCTAAGGGAAATCCCTTAACCGGGTCACATCTAGCAATGTGTTTGTAATCTTTAACAGGATTTTCTTTTAACCGAGCATATTCTAGAAGAGTATATTTCTTAATGGGTCCGAAATCCCACAGTGGTTTTTCCCTATTTGGGTTTCCATGTTAAATCTGGTGTTATGAGGTTTATGATGTTTATATGCTTTTGAGTTTGCATGTTTAGCAGTTTTGGTTATATTATTGTATTATATGTTACCGAGGTTGAATCTGATGTTTTTATGGAAGATTAAGTTTGTATGATTCACACCCCCCCCCTCTCATCTAGTTGGCTAATGGATCTATACTTAAATTAAGTATTAGAACTATCAGATGGCATAGTGATTAGAAACAAAGCCAGATTGGTCTGTAAAGGATATGCCCAAGAAGAAGGAGAAGACTATGGAGAAACCTTTGCTCCTGTAGCCAGATTAGAAGGAGTTTGTATGCTTCTTGCATATGCATCTTTTAAAGTATTCAAAGTATATCAAATGGATGTAAAATCTGCATTCCTAAATGGTGTACTTGAAGAGGAGGTGTATATAGAGCAACCAGATGGGTTTTCCCTATCTGAAGATAGTGACATGGTGTGTAGGCTGCATAAAGCCTTATATGGTCTAAAGCAGGCACCTAGAGCATGGTATGAATGTCTGCACTCCCATCTTGTGAAGATTGGATTTGAGAGAACAAGCGAAGATAGCAATATCTACTTGAAATCTGAAGGAGATCAGATCCTGATCTGTGAGGTATTTGTTGATGACATTATCTTTGGTGGAGATGACAAGATGAGTCATAAGTTTGTAGATGAGATGAAGAAAGAGTTTGAGATGTCACTCATAGGGGAGATTAAGTTCTTCATTGGACTGTAGATTCAGCAGATGAAAGATGGAATCTTTATCACTCAGTCCAAGTATGTCAAAGAGGTCTTGAAGACCTTTGGCATGAAAGATAGAAAACCGGTTGGTACAGCGATGGTAACCGGTTATAAACTATCCAAAGAGGATGACTCGGCATTGGTTAATGAGAAGGAATACCGATCAATGATGGGTAAGTTGCATTATGTAGTGCATAGCAGACTAGACATTGCACATGCAGTTGGCATTACTGCAAGGTTCCAGAAAAGTCCAAGAGAATCCCACTTGGTTGCAGTCAAGTGGATTCTTAGGTATCTGAAGGGAGCTATTGATTATGGATTGTGGTATCCATATAGAAAGGATTTCAACTTGAAAGTATTCATAGATGCTGATTGGGTAGGTAATGTGGACGACCAGAAGAGCACAACCGGTGGTGCATTCTTTCTCGGTGGTAGACTAGTCTCATGGATGAGTAAGAAGCAGAGTTGTATCTCTCGGTCTACAGCGGAAGCAAAGTATGTTGCAGCTTTCATGAACTACACTCAAACAATTTGGATGAAGCGTGTATTAAATGGCTTCAAAGTTCCTGTATCTAAACTGGTAAGTAAATTTTGTGACAATACTAGTGCAATTAACATCTCCAAGCATCCGGTTTTACATTCTAGAACCAAGCACTTTGAGCTTAAGTATCATTTCTTGAGGGAAAAGGTTCAGAACAAAGAGATTGCACTGGAACATGTTTCCAGTAAGAAGCAATTAGGAGACATATTTACCAAGCCTCTCCTAAAGGCTACATTTATGTACTTAAGAGGTGAATTAGGGGTGTTGCCCCTTCATGAGGTGAACTAAAGGTATATGCTCCACATCAATCAGGTATTGCATAGTCAAATTTTTCTTTTTTAGGACTGATGTGTTGAAGGATGCTACTCCTCAGGGGAAGCAGCATAAAGGAACAAGGAAGCCTGTGCCTCCACTTTGGCATTGTTGTCAAAGGGGGAGAAGAAGTGAAGCGGAGAAGATATCTGCAGAAATTGGGGGAGAAGATGTGAAGTAGAGAGATATCTTTGTATATTGCCATCAATGCCAAAGGGGGAGATTGTTGGCATTATGTGAACCGATATGAGGACATGATGACATTGTATGTTGTCATTGATGTCAATATGTTGAAGAAGAGAGAACCGGTATATGTGGCAAAGTGAAGCGGTGTGTTTGTTCAAGGTGAACCGGCATGTTGATATGGTCACCGGTACATGGAAGCTTTGTATGACTACTGGTTTGTAGTCTCAACTTCAGGGTTTCTGGTTGAAGTGCTTCAAGCCTATGTGACTCAATCGGTGACTTTGTGTGATGAGTTAGCATTGTAATGATTAACAAATCATGTTGCCACGTCAATCTTGTGCACATGAAGGATCTTGTATCAAGGAGATTGTTCCTATCTACCTCAGGAATGTGTGAAGTCTATAAACGGTGAAAACACGTGATGGGTTATCAGCCGCAATGAAAGCAGTGGAAAACAAACGATGGAGAACATCTTGAGATCGGTTCAAGACTATTGCATTTAATGCAATGTGCTCAATGGTCAAGATTGAACTGTTTGAATTGCTTAACCTAATAGGTCTAGGGTTTATGCTACCAACCTATCTGTTTCCTATAAGGTCGATGTTGTGTTTCTTTCTGAGATTGTTGGCAAAAGTTGTGTGTGTGTATCCAAGTGAAGAGATACGTGATTCTTGCCAGACCAGAGGAGAGAAGTGATACCTGGAGAGTGTAAGTGCAGAAGGTGAAGAGGAGCTAAAGCGGATCTACATTGGCATTGAGTGTTGTTACCAAATCATTGTAATACCTGTTGATCTCTAACCACTTCAACAATTGGGAAATCCCTTAACAGGGTAGCTTTAACCGGCTTACTGTAAATCCTTTGATAGGGTGACTGAAAACCATTGAGTTCTTGAAATCCTCTAACAAGGTAACCTTTAATAGGGTTTAACCCTTAACCAAGTATTCTAGCCATCCCTTAACCGGGTGATCCCTAAAAGGATCGGTTGCTAACAGAACCTATTGTATCAGTCTTTAACCAGACAAGGCTCCTAACAAAGCGGACTTCTAAAGAGTTCAAAAATAGCTTATGGGTATTCATCCCTGCCGTGGTTTTTCCCAGTTGGTTTTCCATCTGAAAAATATGTGTGTCATGTGTGGTGGTATTCATGTGATGGTTTAAGTGATTTGTGTCTGAAGGTAAATCATGTTGATCTAGCTATTTATATATTTTTTATGATAGATTGCCTATTCATGCACTAGGGTGAAATGGAAATGAAGTATTGTATTGTATGAAAAGATAAGTGTCAACTAGTTTATGCTTGTCTCAGTTATTCTGGGTTTTGTCGGTTGTACTCTGTTTAAGACAGGTGTTACTATTTGTCTGCCAAAGCACAATGTCTGCTGACAAACCGGTTTTAGGAATGCGTTTTTGTCTGTACTGATTCACCCCCCCCCCCATCTCAATACCAGTTTGGTACTATTCATTCATCATTAAGTTATCACTCTGTCTAGTGATGTTGATTTAGATTTATTTATGATCAAGACTGATGAGGAGAGTACTAGTTATGACCCCGATCGTTGCATTGAAATACCTAAAGACTCTTGTCTCTTTACTCTTACACCTACCAATTTTGAACATACCAATGGCCTTCCCCTCATTCAACAAGGGTCTCCACAACTTGACACATTCCAAACTAATGAGACTTGCATTGACTACCTTGGAATAAGAGATGATCTTCCCATTGGGGACCTTAAAGTAGGATACATTATATAACTCAACAGTGTGGCATATTTTGGAGAGGGTGCCAAACCTTCCAGATGTAAAAATATAAAAAATCAAATCAAATAATGGGTCTCTTAGTTAAAACCACATTGTGGCACTTTTTGACCCCAAAAAAGTAAAAAGAAAGGACACATCTAATGGGGAAAACCTCTTTCAGGTGCTTGAGGATGGAAGGTTTGACACTCTCCCCATGACATCATATGAAGAAAAATTATCTATGTTGATTGAAGAAACTATCAAGACAAATATTGGGACAAAAGAGGTACCGCACAACATCTTTCTTTCACGATCATTAATAGAAATTGATAGACCAAAGTTCACACAATTTTTCAAAGAGATACAAATCAATTTTGCATGGTCATACACAGATTTTCCTTAATTAGACCCTAATTTAGTTACGCATCACTTGAGAGTTATTCCAATAACCAAACCAATTAAACATAAACTACACAAAATACATCCATGGGTGGCACTACTAATAAAAGTAGAACTTGAGAAATTAATGGATGTTGGCTTCATTAGACCAATTGATTATCCTAGTGGATTTATAATCTCTTACCTATCAACAAACCAAACAATAGTATAAAAATATGCACAGACTTCAAAGACATCAAGAAGGCTTGTCCCAAAGATAATTTTCCATTTCCAAATATTGATCTAATTGTTTATCTCATAGCATGCCATGCAATGTTATCACTTATGGATGGATTCTCTAGGTATAATCAGGTCAATATAACACCTAAAGACCAACATAAAACAGTTTTTACATGTCCTTGGGGTAATTTTTGTTGGAACGTCATGCCCTTCGGATTAAAGATTGTAGGTTCAACATATCAGAGAGCCATGACAACCATTTTTCATGATCTTATGCATGTCACCATGGAAGATTATGCGGATTATCTCTTGGGAAAATCAGTTACAAGGGAAGAGAATTTGGATATTTTGTTAGTGGTTTTTGATTGTTTAGAAAAGTACAAAGTCAAATTAAATCCTAAAAAGTGTGTCTTTGGGGTGACCTTCGAGAAACTCCTAGGATACATTGTCTCACAATGAGGTATTGAAGCAGATTTAACAAAAGTCAGAGCCATATTAGAAATGCCACCTCTGAAGAACATCAATCAACTCAGATCTTTACAAGAAAGACTTCAATCAATACATAGATTCATAGCACAACTCACAAATAAATTTCATCCTTTTCAGTATCTACTTCATAAGAATATCAAGTTCAAATGGGATGACAAGTGTCAATGGGCCTTTCAAATTCTCAAAGACTATGGACCTAAATCCACCAGTATTGATGCCACATATTCAAGGAATAATCCTGTTATTTTACATATCAACTACACCAACAACATTGGGGGAACTCTTGGTACAATGGGATCATGATGGTAAAGAAAGAGCTATTTACTACATCAGTCGCATATTGGTTAATTATGAGCTCAACTACATTCTAATTGAGCGTGTGTGTCTTGTCATGGTTTTTTCTTCGTAGAAACTGTGTCATTACATGCTAACTTGTAAAACAAAGCTTGTTGCAAGAATCAACCCACTAAAATACCTTCTCAACAAAGCAACTCTTAAAGGAAAATTGGCTAAATGGGTCATGACGTTGAGCAAATTTGATATCGATTATGTGGACAAAAAATCCATTAAAGGACAAGTCATTGCAGACCAACTTGTGGATGCACCTATGATTGATGACACTCCTATCATCTTAGATTTCTTAGATGAATCCATCTTTATAGTGATATACTCAAGATGTTGGTATTTATATTTTGATGGTTCATACACACCATGGAGCAGGTGCAAGTATACTCTTCATTAGACCTCAAGGAGATACAATTCTTAAATCATATCAATTATCACTTCCTTGCACAAATAACATAGCAAAGTATGAGGCATTAACAATAGGACTATGGATTTTAGTTCAATGGAAGATCCAAGAAATTCACATTTTTGGGGACTCTCAACTTGTGATTTGCTAAGAAAATTATGATTACCAGACTAAAGACGAAAAGCTCATTCCATATAAGAAAATGGTGGATGACTTCAAAAAGTACTTCACAGAGATAGTCTTTGAAAAAATTCCAAGAGATAAAAATCAAGTTGTAGATGTCATGGCTGTTATTGCTTCTTTGATCAGCATGCCACAGAATGAGACCTGCTATGAGTTCTTGGTGGATAATCTTTTGGTTCCTCACACAAGATCTCTTGTAATGCCCCGCCAAAAACCCTAAAGGAAAACAATACAACTAGGCAACTAAAAGGGCGTAATAAAATTTTATTTTATAAGATTAAGTGCATAATCATATCAATAGCACATTTAACGACACAACAGAAGTCTAACGTATGATTTCCTAAGGGTTACCAATGAATATTAATTCATAGATTATATTAACACCATGCTTAATCCAATTGTTCAGCTAATTGGGAAAATTAAATGCTTAAGATAAAATCTACACATACATCTAAATTCCATAATGAAAGAATCAAAGTACTCCAATGCATTCATTCCCTATAGATCATATATACAAAAGATTAAAGCAACTGAATTAACATACATTCGAATGATTCCCTTTTACAATATCCATAAATACATGGTCTCCAATAATACCACGGATTACAAAGTTACAATATCAAGGTTACATAAAAGTTTGATACAATGACCACAAGGTCTCAACTGAACAATGATCACGAACATGAGCTGTACATGAACCACGAACCAAGAAACACCAGCGAAGCCCTTCCTCACCTGAAGATACATTCTAGAGCATCTGATGGGAAGTGGCACTACCACCCGACCATGTGGTCCCGAAATGGAACCACCCCACCGTGCTAGGAGATAGTAAAAAACCCTCAAGCAAGCAAAGTAAGACAAGTACGAAAGAACTACAAGACTCCGCAAACATCCATGTGACTCAACTCACAAACACTAGTGACTCTAAGGAGAGAGTGTCATTGCATAGCTTAAGATGGATACCATGGTATAGCCTCCATAGGTCCCAACCCCCATTCTGGGTTATCCTGGTAACCTCTCCCGAACCTCCAGTTCCAACTAAGTCTCATGCGGACCCTACCAATCCTTCTGTGAAGACAAGGTGGTAAGTTTACCATTCCAAGACTACTCATAACATTATGAACCTTGTACTAGCACTCACCTATGCATGAGGTACATTATCTTAATTAATATTTATCTCACCCATCCCAAATCAATTATTAGGTTATCACTTTTTAACTGACTTTCGACGGGTTATCCTGTCATCCACTTCAGGCACAGCCCCCACTCGAAAGACAATCTCTCTCATAGGACACTATAGGAAAGGTCTCTCTATGAGAACTCTATGGTGAAACAGACAGCCATACCTAATCCTGACAAACTACAGGTGAAGGATACACAATCACTAACCCAAGATTGACCATTTGGACAAAACACACAATGCCTCACATCAATAAGGTTATACAACAACACCTGACCAAGGAGATATAACAACATAGGACACAATGACAACTCAACCAGAATTGCAACGGAATTTAAACTTGACTACAAACACCATTTACACAAGATCCTAATACAAGCAATCTTTTCTTAAAACAGCCAAATGCATAAATAGCTTGCAATTTAAGATTTCCAGAAAGTAAGAATTACAACTATATTAATACAAATAAATCAATGTTGTCATTTGTTGAGAAAAGAGGTAAATGTACCAGGACACATGGGAATATAGAGAGCTTAGGTGATATAAACTTAGAATTTTAAACCATAAGAAATGGATTGCACATTAATGATTTCCTTTCATTATTTCCAAAAGATTAATAACATATATTTAGTAACAACTAACATATGCAAAATCATATATGAAATAGTTCATTATATATAAAGCTTCTAATTTCACACTTCCTTATTTCAAATAATAACCAAAATTAAAAGAGATTCCGACCTCTTTGTAAACTTGAACTAGTTGAGAGACCTCTGGCACGCTTCCTCCAAATAGATCTATGCCTTCCTTGAACGCTTGCAAATCTATCTCCAATATATCCTATCACTCTATTCTTAAAACAATTCTCTTCTCTCTTTCTTCGATACTATAAGAGTATCTTATCTATTCCCTCTCATATTCTCTTCTTTCCTTCGGGAGTCTATCATTTCTCCTTGCTTCTCAATATATCTCCCCATCTTCCTATCTTCCATCTCTATTTATCCTAAATTTTCCTACGATCTCTCCCCATTCAAAGGCTCGATGATTGTCATTGATTTGGATTCTATTACTTGAGTCTTTGTTTAACTCTTCTCTCATCTCCATGTCTAACAGAGATGGCCATTCTTAATACAAATTCTGCTATTCTCGTGCATGATTTATCTACGCATTAGTTTCCTATCGCTGACTATCCTAGAATCATGGCACCACGTGCCTGTTATCTCATTACTTACTGCAATTATAGCCACCGATTTAGGTCTAATTCTAACGTGGATATACTAGTCGATTCCATTTCTACGTGGAATAAAGAGTTATCTACAGTTTATGGTGGACTTCTTCTCTCATTCACCGTGGATACTAGAGCAGATTACTCGCTCCATGGAGAGGTTGGCAAAGTGAAAGGTAATCACAAACACTTAAGTAAGTGTTTGTCTTTAGAGAGTTCCTTGTTTAAGCTAATAGGTCGATGGCCACGTTTCCACGTTGATACTACTCTTAGTTCTACGTTTAGTTGATAGCCTCTGCATAGTTAAATGCCATAATCTCCACGATAAAACCTCTAAATTTTCGCATCCAACTAATGGTCTATGCCTACGTGCTAGGTCTGCATTAACCGATAGTTTATGCCTAGGTTTGAGTTAACCGATAGTTTATGCCTAGGTCTGAGTTAACCGATAGTCTAATCGGCCACCCAAATTGCCATGCGACATAGTCTCTATCTTATAACAACTAAACCCGCCACCTTTCTAATAAAATATATATAACATGCGACTATATTATAATTTGCAAAGTAAATATTAAAATTAAACATTTAAAGAAATAATATAATATTATAATTTATATAATGTGAATATTCATAAATACATTTTATGAATAATCATGTTTGTAGCATAAGACGATGATCGCATAAATTTAATTTAATTATTCTCCTCAAAATATATACGTATTTATGTGTGTTTGATAAAATCAAAGTTATTAACTACCATGTATATCTAACTTGCATCAATATAAAAACAAAACGATCATTAAAATCCAATCATTCAACTTATAAATAATCATATTAAAAATAATCAATATAATTAAACATGAGCCATATTTACCTACTATATACATGTATATGATCGAGTCCTAGTATTTTTACATAAAATATGTACAAATATTGTTTAATTTCGAAAACCAAACATTAATTCTAGTTTTGGTGATTCACATATTTCTACACAAAAGACGTTAAATCATAGTCACTTTTTAATTCACATTATTAACAATTTTTTCACTAAAATTTAAATAAAATATATTTCTAATATCATGCAGCTTGCAACTTAATTTAATAATTTCTTTTAATTAATTAAATTTATAATCTTAATGCATAAAATACATAATTCCCCAAACATACCAATAATGAGATAACTTCATAAATTTAATAAATTAATTAAAACCACTAAACACACAAACTGAGCAAACCTCGAGCAAATACTCATAAAAGATCAAACAACAAAATACGAAGGCCGAACAAACTGATAGGACGACCAACTGATGACACTCACATGAGTGTAACTGAATAAAATAGGGTCAACTACTATCTCCTCCACTTCCATCAGAAAATATAAGGCATGCTCAGACCTGTGAAGCCAGGTGGAGACGATACCCTGTACCTACCTGGTACTTGTACCTGCAATATCGTGCATCACCGAACCACACATGCATATATACAATATAGAAAACACGACATACATACCGATGAAGGAGAATCATGATGTTCCCTATCTCGCTGAAATGAGTGAAGGAAAATTGTCCCCTTGCATCCAATACACTTGCAGACACACAACATATAATTCCACATTGCATAGATAAAGTAAAGTGTCAGTACATAGCAATAATCCATAAAATGCCATAAATCACAAGTACTGAAATACTGCAAATAAATTATGCATCTCATATCCAAATAAATCATGAAATAATGTCATATAAGTCTGAATAACAAATCATGGTAATGTATCCACTAAAAACAACCAATAATAAAATATGAGTCCAATGAGTTCAAACAGGTAGGGGTACTACATCTCTCCAACAGAAATGATATGTGTTGTTGGTCCCAATTCCCCTTGGTATGGTAATATTTTCACTTATTTTCATGACAATATCCTTCCACCTAACCTTTCCAACAATGAAAATCGTACTTTCATTCACCAATCCTTTTTTTATATCATCTTAGCCCATACCCTTTACCGACGGGATCTAGATGGTACTCTCGTTAGATGTTTAGAAAGTGATGAAGCTCAAATTATGTTATGTGAGGTTCATGAAGGTATATGTGGTGCTCACTCTAGTGATCCAACCTTAGCTAAGAAAATCACGAGGATTGGATACTACTAGCCTATTATGGAAAAGGACTCATACCAGTTTGTCAGAAAATGTAAGTAGTGTCATATTCTTGGAGATCTTATTCATGCACCAGCACAAGAACTTCAATCGATTTCCACTCCATGGCCCTTTTGTCAATGGGGACTCAATCTCGTAGGCAATATTCACTCTCCATCTTCAAATGGCCATAAATTCATAATTACAGCCATGAAGTATTTCATAAAGTGTATTGAGGTCGTTCCTCTCATCCAAGTCACCAAAATGCAAATCACAACTTTTATCCTTAACTATATCATTTATCGATACAGTGTTCCCCTTTTCATCATCACAAATAATGGGCATCCCTTCAAGAATTAGGATGTTTGCGAGCTTTGTGGTTGATTCCATATCCATCACCACTTTTCCACTCCATATTACCCCCAAGGTAACGATTAAGCTGAGGCATCCAACAAAACCATTCTCATAATTCTCAAAAAGATAGTTGATGACTCTGGCCGTAACTGGCAAATCTAACTCAATCCTACACTGTGGACCTACTGTACAAGTATCCACACACCCACTGGAACCACTCCTTACTCACTTGTCTATGGTGTTAAATCCATCTTTCCTATTGAGGTTGAGTTACCATCTTTATGGGTCTCTTTGTGCGATCTTATCAGTGATGAATACTACAAGGTCTCTCGCTTACAAGATTTGCAAATTCTTATATGAGCATATAAAAACTGCATTTAATCATCTCAAAGCATATGAGCAACATATGAGTCGCAACTACAATCACAAGGTAAAAACTCACACATTTGAGGTGAGTGACTTTGGTCCTCAGAGAAAACCCTAAAAATCAACAAGACAGAGAGAAAAAGGGTAAGTTTGAACCAAATTGGCTTGGACCTTATCTCATCAGAGTAGTCTATGGATCAAGCACATATTAGTTATCAACATATATTTTCAAAGTATCCTAATAAAAAATATAAAAAATATAAAAAATATAAAAAATATAAAAAAATAAAAAAATTGTCACTTTGGTGAAAACCTGGTAAACAAACGCCTTGTGACACAAAAAAAATTGAAAAAGGTAAAGAGAAATAAATTCATCCAATGTTGAAAACCACTTTTGTGGTACCCTGGGCAAGTACCATGGTGAAAACCAAGTTACTGACATCATGTGTAGAGACTTTTTCTCCTCCCTCCTTCAAGATTCAGTTTTGCCCTTTCACTTTGCACACACTCACAACCTACCATTCCATAATAAACTTGTCCATTCCCATCATGACTTGTATCGATCTATCTAAGATTGGTTCACCATCCATAATAAACCTTTCCATCCCTTCCCTTCACCCATAATAAATCAAGTCATATCTATAACTGGGGGCAGATCCTAAACGTAGTGATGGAAGTGGAACCTTGGCATCTCATGTTTTGAGGAGCATTGTTTTTTTGTTCCTTCCTTCTTTCCACACACAATCCACAACAAACGATCACTTGCATTGTCGACTTGTAATAAAGTTTTTGCTCTTGTCTGATATAAAAGTATTAGTTTCATGAAGTCAGTTTCAGATGAGAAACAAGTAGCAGTGACCTTTCAACAAATTAAACTTTCGGCAGGCTTTGACTACAACATTTCTTCCAGCATTATGTATCCTTTATCAGGATGACAACATTGTGACCAGATCAAACATGTTAACATACTGGCAAGGTACACTTATAACTTGAGGATTTCAATTTATGTTGGTGTCAAGTCTTTAATTTTATTTTGATTTTTTTTATGGTGACATGTCCTTTAGCTCTTCCAAGATGTCTCTCACTAGAGATTTTATCTCCAGGATGCCTTTGACTAGAAAAGAAAGTATGGTGTATATTCACCTTTTTGTTGTTTGTGGATTGTCTTTTGGTAATACTATGGCTTGTGCACTTCAAAAAAAATTGCACCAAAAAAGGAGCAAAAATGAGCAAGATATGGCCTTCCAAAGTTGAACTACAAAATTGAAAAGCTCAATGAGAGGGGGGCAAAAAACAAATTCAAAAATGATTTCACCAAAACACAAGGTTAAATTTGATGGTCGTCTAGCCATTGAAAAAAAATTGCCTCCCTACCTGTGTGGCATCCGTACGATACAGACAGATGACATGGACTATCCTGGTGATGAGACATGTCATATGAAATCTGAGGTGGCAGTGACTATGCAATTCGTACAGTATGCTTAGTTGACGTGGCGGTATGAGTCTATTGAGTTGTCACTATTGACTGTGCAGAGACTGTCCTTGTGGCCCAATGTAGAGGTGCTAGTATCTCCATCTACTTGTTGTGTGGCCAAATAAACTCTTGCCATGTGGTGCATTCTAACGGGAAGTGGAGGGTTTGCATGGCATCTAATTATACAAGCTCTGGAAAATAACAAAAAGCCAAGTGGCATTGCACAAAACAACACATCTAGAGAAAATTGAAGTTGGGAGGTTAGAGATTGTCGGGAAGTAAAGCCTGTGTCAGGAAAAAAGAAGCCTGACAGAAACACTAGTTGTCGGGAGTGAGCATCTGTCGGCGAGCGAAAAATAGACGTCGGAGTGAAGAACTCAGCTGGTGCCAAAAGTTGTCAGTGCAGTGGCAACAGCCAGAAAGGTGCTAGGCCTCGGAGGCGATCAGAGGTTAAGCAGCCGACAGTGGTTGGCAAGGTTGCCGTTAGGGTTTGGTCAATGAAAATCGCAGGTAGGCGGTACTGTGGCCGATGAGAGTCAACACACGTCACCAGGGACGGAGAACAGGTACGATGGCCAATGTCTATACAACCCTGCAACTTCTACAGCCAGGTGCAGTACGGGGGGTGGGATCAACGTACCACCCCCCCCCCCGGTAATATATATATAATTTTTGAAAATTAAACATTGACAATCAATAAAAATTATGAAGTATTTTTTTTTTAAGATATTGAAAATTAAAAAATTATTTCACAAAAAATAATAATAATAATAACAATAATATTTTTTAAAATCCATACCACAAAGCCTAATAGGCTGATTTTTTCCTCCAAAGCCCCAAATCTGATTTTCACCCAATATAGGCAAATTTATAGTCAAAATTCATGGAAACAGCCGCTTGGACTCAATGGGAAGGTCGGATCTAGTCTAGGACACCTCTATAAGATGTTGCTCCTTAGATCTTCCTCTTGACCTCCTTCAAAGATGCAATAAAATCTCTCCAAAGGCTATGCAAAGGTGCTCCAACCGCTCTGATACCATGTGAGATTATGCTTGAAGCAACCAAGATCAAAGAGACCAAAAGATAGCACAATGACAAAAGAGATAAAATATGACAAGAATAAATTGTATTCCTATCAAGATGCAAAAGAGATCAACTAGATCATCAATCAATTACATACAGTGTAGACGAGCCTTCTTATAAAGGCAAGGCTAAGAGACAAGAGAGCACACAATGATGACATGTGGCTCAATGAGATGCAAGGGTAGGTAGGAGAAATAGTAAAATATTCCACATGAGGTGGATCACCCATTGAAGGTGGAATTATCATCCCACAATAAGTGGATATGATAAAGTAACAACAAGATCACGCCATAAAAGGTGGAAATTCTCCTACATACACACTCCCAATTTATGCACATCTCCCTAAGTGTCTCATATGCAAACTACAATATTATGCATGTACCTAAGTAAACTTAAGTAAAGTGTAATTTTATCCAAGATGAATAAATAATTACACCAAGACCCCCCATTAAGTGCAACTTAGGGGAATGCACTTAAGTCTACAAGGCAACTAAGCAATGCAAGATGGGTCCCGGCTACAAGGCCATGTTAGGTACCCATGTACAAATGAAAATGCAATCTCCCATAAAGCGGGGAAAGAGAGAAAAACCCAATGGGAAAAAATCTCCCCCAAAAGAGAGATTAAAACTATACAAAGATCTCTCAAAGATGTATGAGAAGGACAAAACCCCATGTGAGCAAAAAGTCCCCCCCATATGAGAGAAGAAGAGAAGCCATGAAGCCCCTCTCAATGTAGAATTTGCACCAATGGTAGAAGCTCGAAGTTGAATGAAGAAACTTCTCCATGAACGTCAAACAACATTCCTCCCCTTAGGAAGGAATAAAACCAAAGGTGTATCCATAAAGTTTCCCCAATCATGAAGGGAAGATGTAGGAAAAAATCTCATGATGAATGAAGTCTCTGAAAACTGCTCAAGTGTCCCCATGTTGATGTTGAAAGTTACCCCCTCCAAAGGTGGTGTACTAATCCACACTGCTGAAAAAGGCACTCCAAGATCTAGTGGAGATGAATGTAGAACATGATCCAAAGAATCACATGTCTCCTCTAAGGATAAAGAGACCTCCTCCAACTATTGTACATAAGAATCCATGATCATGTCAACCTCGAAAGAATGATCATGTAGAGAATGAACAAGAGGGTCAGAGTGTTACCTCACAACAATCAAAGAATGATCATCTTCATCAAAGAGAAGATGAATATCATCAATGATGTCTACCAAATCTATAATGTAGGACTCCACAAACAAACCTACAATGTCTATCAAGTAGTCATCCCAAGAAACTGAAGCTGGAAGACAAGATATATCTTGTTGTACTGAATCACAAGAAGGAAAAACTGATGCACTATTTGCATCATCAAGTGCAATAGGTGATGTGATATCAAGAGGAGGATATGAAATGCAAGGCTCAAGAACAGGGTCATATTTGTGAATCCCCAAGTTCAAGTACCCAAACTTCTCCTCAAAATCTGAATCATCACAAGAAGTGTGATCATCATATGTAAAATCATCCTTATCAATAGGAACAAATCTGAAAATGAATATAACTGAGATGCATGATCCACCACCCCAATCACAATGATAGGTCTACTCTCCAATTCTCTAATGATAACTGACTCGAGTGTGAACTCCACATTTTTCTTTGTTTCCCCATGTGTGATTTGATAGGTGGAAAGAAGATTGTTTGTCAAATGGGGTACACACAACACATCATTGAAGGATCTATCCCTAATGGAAATAGATCCTTTCCCAATCACATCCATGTTTGTATGATTTCCCATCAAAATTTGTGGCATAGTGCAAGGCTCAAATGAAGAGAACATAGATTGTGAAGATGCCATATAATAAGAAGCCCCTGAATCTAGAAGCCATCTCCCCAAATCATGACTTATAGTAACACAAAGAGCTTGTCTTTTTCTTGTCCCAAAAGAGTGAGTCTTCCCACTTGTTTTTGCCATAAATGCTTGTCCTTTTCCCTTTGATTATGAGGAAGTGGAAGGTGATGAATCCTCCTTCTTGTAGGCATTAGGCAAATCAATGTTGTTCTTTTTGAGGATATGGAGGAGCTCATCAGTCTTCTTAGAATGGCAACGATGCTCCTCATGACCAACCTTTTTACAATAAGCACAAGTAGTTATCTCCTTCTTTGGTGAATTGTCCTTCTTGGAAGAGGATGAATCTCCTTGTTGTGGAGAAGGTGGTGCTTTGTCCTTAGGCTTTGATTTCCATTTCTTCTTGTTTGAGTTGTCCTTTCTTTGATTTCCTTTATTCCCTTGAGTTGCCACATATGATTGAGACTTAGAAGTCTTAAGAATGCCCATGCTTATCAACTTAGTTTTTTCCATAATCAACATATCGGTGAAAGCATAAAATGTCGGCATTGTGTAGCTTGAACCCATTGTCATCCTATGGGTTTGGAAACTAGAAACAAATGTTGCATATTCTTGTGGAAGTTTGCCCATCAAATTGAAGATCAATTGAGTATCCTTCTTATCAATGCCACAATCCTTGAGTTGTGCCCTCAACTCTTTTGCTTTAGTGACATAATCTTGTATTGTATCGAATTTATTGGGATCTAACATGGTAACATCACTATCAATTTGATATCCCCTAATCTCGTCAACTTGACCATACAAGTCTTGAAACTTTTGCCAAGCATCCTTAATTAAAGTACATTTCTCAATATGAAAGATAAGATCTTTTGATACATAATTTCTTAAGGTATGAATTGCCATGATGTTCTTAGTGAGCCAATCTAAGTGACCATTGGGATCATCCTTAGGATCAGTAGGAGCAACAATAGTTTCATCAATGTAATTAGTTAATGTTGGCATTTTTGATGATTATGTTGTGATTGTCATTGATGGACACACACTTGCTATGAGATCACTTTTTGTATGTATGGGTTATGCTCAACCGATATTTGTTTCAAACCGGTATTATGTTATAGTCTTCAGACTATTGGTGTCTTGCAGAAAGTGTTTACCGATCTCAAGCAACATGAGGACCTCAAGCGGTTCAAGGATGTCAAGTAGAATAGAGCAAAGGAACTAGAAGCACCAGTTATCATTTTCCCACTCTTCGTTAATGTCAATCGGTAATCTGCTAAACCGATATTACTATTGAGTTACCAACTGGTAATCGGTAAAGTTGTATAAACTGGTAATACTCTGTGATGAGTTACCAACCGGTATATCTTTGTGATGAGTTACCATCCACCGACACTTTGATAATGATTTTGTGTCGTGTTACCAAATGTGTCTAGATACAATGAACCTAGGAACTTGCAATATAATCCTATTGGACCGACATGAAATCAGATTCCTTTTAAGGACATCATGTCTAGGGTTTTAGTAGGAGTGAAGAATAGATGTTAGGGTTTGGAGTGGTTGATGAGTTCTAGTATGTGTGATCTTAAAAGAAAAGATCAAGTCTGTGTACTGCAAGAGAGTGTGGATTTACTGAAGACTGAAGTAATGCTGAAATGCATTAGCAATAATCTATCATGGATCTAACCAAGCAGATTGTGCTATTTGCTAGATCATTAACTTGTTGATTACTCACATCTTTGACAAGTTAGAAACCCTTAACCGGGTAAGCCCAAAAAAGCCTTTGTAAATCGTCTAACAAGGTGGTTCACATCTGTGGATCTAAAATCCTCTCACAAGGTAGTCTTTAATCAGACTTATCTCCTAACAGGATTTGTTCTGGTAAAGAACATTGTATGACCTTAACCGGTCTGACCTTAACCTGTCTGGTTACTATTCTGTAGATAGTTACTTCTGAGTTTCATCTCACCGTGGTTTTTCCCATTTGGGTTTCTATGTCAAAATATCTTGTGTTATGGTGATTGTGCTTATGTGGGTGAATGCTTTACTTGTTGTTTGGTTTGCATTTGTGTTAACCGATTTGTTAGTTAAATTGTTATACTAGTTTATTGCTAGACTAATAAAGTGTTTGAGTACAATAATTTTTGGTATACTAATTCACCCCCCCCCTCTTAGTATTCATCAATTGGTATTAGAGCCAACCTTTCTATAAGTCTAACCACTTGGAAAGAATGATGAACTTAAAGTCAAATATAAGGCCTCTTAGGCAAAAAGAAGAGAGCATGCTGAAAAACTGATGGAGCTAACTGAAAACAGTTCTTCTGATGAAGCGGACATGGAAGCCCTAGTTCAAGAAGTTGAAAAACTATATGAGTCCAATGCCAACCTAAGAAGGGAACTTGAAGGACTAACTATCAGAATGTGTCAAGAACTTGAGAACCAGAGGAAAGCTGAAGATCTGGTAAAAGACAAAGATCATGAGATCTCTAAGCTGAAACAAGAGACCAGTGCACTTACAGCTCATCTTCATGAAAATAAAATGGAAAAGGAAGAAATGCAAGGTGAACTACACATGGTTGTTTCTAAGAATGCAACCTTGAAGGAATCCAATGCTGCTATCACCAAATAACTTACTGAGTCAAAGGAAATACTTTCCAAATTCAATAAGAGCACTGTCAAGCTAGAGCAGAAGCTTGAGTCAGCTAAACCGGTAAAGAATACCAATGGACTTGGTTTCTCTGAATATGAGGAAGGTGAGACCTCTCGAACAAAAGATGGAGCATCAAAGAAACAACCGGCACCAAAGGATAAAGGTAAGCAAAATTTCAAACCTATTTGCTTTAATTGTCTCAAGGAAGGACACACTGCCAATGTATGTAGAAGTAAGGCTTACAATAACTTTCCTTATTTTCTAAATGATAAGCCTAGACCCAATAGATTCAATGGTAATTGTTATGCATGCAACAAGTTTGGGTATAAAGAATTTGAATGCAGGTCTATCATGAACAACACCGGAAGGTATCCTCAAAGGAGTAAAGGAGCTCTTTCTGAACCCTCAGGGAACCGGAACCCAAACCGGTTTAATACCTATAATTATCAGTCAGGAAGCAGTGGCTATCAAGCGACAACTGGATGGAGAGCAACCTGTTTGATTTGTCATGGTAATGGTCACACTGCTACAACATGCAGAAGGAAGAATGGAAACATGAACAATGGACCTTAGAGAGCACCTGGAATGATTTGCTATCATTGCAAAAAATCGGGTCATACAGCAAGATTTTGCAGAACGAGAAAGAATATATCGGATGATATACCGGTAACTTCAGAAGGAAAGATAGATATTGAAACCGTTCAAATGGATATGAAGAAAACCTGGAAGAAGAAGCCAGAAGAAGTGATTCAAGAACAACCGGTTTTTGCACCTAGTGTGGAAGTCACTGAACCGAAAAACTAAGCATCAGAAAAGCTTAGGGGGAGCAAATGGTGAAATATCTCGAACCCCCGGTTTAAACTGGTAAAAGACCTTAACCTGTAAGTGATACCTATCAACTGGCAGAAGACCGGAAATGGTAAAAGGCAAATTAGGGTTTATGCCCTAATAGTGGAGCATTTATTAGGTAGGTGGAGAACTTGCTTAAAAGGATTTTTCAAGTCATTTTTCACTTATTAGTTCTCAAGCGAAGAAGTTCGTTTTAAGCACCGAGCGATGAAAAGCAATTTGCATTATGATTCAAAGAATTCTCAAAATCTTGAAGAAGAATCAGAAGTGAATATCAATCAATCAAGTGTAGAGCACAAAGCGGTATTTCAGCAACCGAAGGAGTGTGTGACGAAGTGCAAATTGTAAGCCCTAAATTTTGAATTATGAAGGTATTTCTCAAATTTATTTGTTTATCATGGCTTCCGCATCACACTCTAGCCCTAGTGCACCTGTTGATTCAATAGACTTCATTCAACGAAAGGCAAAATATAATGCCCTATCTCAAATACCCGTTGGTGTTATAGTGGAGGAAGGCATTTCCGATTACATTGACTCCAAGATTGAAGACTTAGGATCTCTTGTAATCCATTCCTAATTGAGTTTGTTCTGCGGGAAGGACAAGAAGATTAAACTGGAATATAGCATCCTAGAAAAGAAGAAGCTTCACAATGCAGTCTATTTCCTTGAAGAGTTTTCAGATGATCACATCCGCATCATTCTGAGTAGAGTGCACGGTGATCAAATGTACTTAGAGCGGACACATGACATCACATCGGAAGCAATTCATGTCATCACCAGTTTCTGTAATGTCAGTGAAGTGCCAGCCCTAAGGAAGATCAGCAAGACAGAAATGACCAAGCTCACCAGTTCTGTGAGCGACTCACTAAAAATGACTGTCAATTCCATCAAGGAAAATCTAGTCAAATATGCATGTATGGTGATAGGATACCCGACATTCCACGCTAGCAGAATCAACTCTATCTTTGTTGTAGCGGTAAATGTTGCCTACCGGATGATCATGGAAGATGCATCATTTGACTTATGCACCTGTATGCAAAGGCAACTTCTTCTGAACCTAAAGTCAATTAAACAGGACAATGCCTTGAGATTTAAGTTTGGACAACTATTGGTTGGGTTGTTCTTCTACTTCCAAGGTTACTTCCCAGGAGTCAGAGATATTCAGTGGTCTGCCGACCAACCGGTTACAAAGCAAATCAAGGAAAGCCTTCAAGCGGTTGGAACCAGTTATCCAGAAGTTCTAAACAAATACTTTGATGAGTTCAGATGCAAAATGAGCCAAAGAGTGACAATATTAGGTGATATTGTCAAGAAATATGAACATGACATCTGCTTCACCATCGGAGTTGATGAGTGCATAAAGGAGGCGGTTGAGCCTAGACAGGAAGAAGTGGAATCGATGGGCTATGAGGTAATGTATGACATACTAGATGGGTATGCCTCTACCCTACTTGCCTCGCCCCTTGATCCAAAGGAAAAGAGAACTGGCACCTATTTGGAAAGGGTTACACCGGTTGAAGAACCATCAGTAAAGAAGGGAAAGGCAGTGCCTTCAGTATCGGCACCGATTACCACAGCAAGTCCTAAAGTGACCAAGCGGTCACCAGCAAAGAAGAAACTGGAAGTTGCACCCAACAAAGTCTTTGAGAGAAAGCGGAAGACAAAAGACACCACACTAGACTCAGAGGACACTGTGTCTAAAGAACAGCCTAAGAAGACTAGGCAAGCAAGGAAAAAGAAAAAGAATGAACCGGCAACATCTGCACCGGTAAATATTGATATTTCCTCCTACAAACCTTTGACACATTGTCAAAGAACTATTAAGAATATTAGAATAAAAGTACTTGGTGATTTGAAAGAGTTCTTTGATGATTTTAATAATGATGAAAAGAAGGAAGTTGAATAGGAAGTCATCAATTATTTATGTATTAATGACCGGTGGCCATCAGAAATTAAATCTGAGACACCTAATTCTTTGTATAATTCTTTAGATAACAAGTGGCGCATTTCCATAGAGAAGGAATAGGAAATAAGAGAGGAAGTATTTGCACAATACTTTCCTAATGTACCTAAAACTGAACTTTATGAAGTAGTGGAAAGATATAAGGGCCTCTTCTTTATGAGAAGAAGGAGACTTTTGTTGCTAGAAGGAAAAGTTCCTGAAGTGGTAAAAGATACCCACTCTCATGCCCAAGTCACTTTAAGGTTGCATCAAGTGGCTAAAGCCAACAGGAAAGCTGAGCAAGAAACGGTAACCAATAAACCGGATGAGGTATATGACAGTGAAGGAGAACACGTCACTGATCAAATGGATCCTATTGATGTTGATGCCTTGAATGGTGAAAATGTCACTCCGGGTACACCATCAAAAGTGATAGGATAGGAAAAATAGGACAAAGAAAAGGCTACCAAGGAGCAAGCGGAAAAAGAGAAGAAGCAACAAGAAGTTGAAAAGAAGAAATGGGCAGAAGAAGAGAAAAAGAGAAAAGAGGAAGAAAAGAAAAAATAGGAGGAGAAAAGGAAACTAGATGAGGAAAAGAAAAGAAAAGAAGAGGAGAAGAAGAAACAAGAGGAAGAGAAGAAGAAGAAGAAGGAAGAAGAAAAGAAAGAAGAAGAGAAACGGCAGGAAGAAGAAAAGAGAAAGGAAGAGGAGAAGAAGAAGCAGGAAGAGGAGAAGAAGAAGAAGGATGAAGAAGAAAAGGAGTGGAAAGAAGAAGAGAAGAAGAAGCAAGAAGAGAAAAGAAAGCAAGAAGAAGAGGAGCAAAAGAAGGCAGAAGAAGCTAAGTTAAGAGCCAAAGAGAAGGAGGAAGCGGCACAAAGCACACAAGTGGAGACCCCAAAGGCAACTGGTAGTTAAGTCAAATCGGCTAACTTTACCAGTCCCATTGACCTCCAATCTACTAACGAATCAGAGCTACTACAAAGCATTAAGCTTTCTCAAGAATGCCTAGAGGTGATAAGAAGGAAGAAGGAGTAAGATGTGATCCAAGCTGCAGTGGACACTCTTACCGGTTTGATACCCGATACCAACCTCCCCAGTACCGATTCCTCTCTGGCCCAACTGAAACTTTTATGCATAGTTGTGGAGGACCAGGTACAAAGCCTGGAAGAGGTTGTCGAAGCACATGCCAAGAAGGAGCATCAAAAGGCTTTGAACACTGCCTTGGTGAAAAAGTTACATGAGCATCGGTTCGATCTGCAAAAGGCACGGAAGGACATCAAAGATGCAATGGATGAGGGGAAATTGCTGCTCAGTAAGATATGTCTACCCCATCTATTCTGTGATGATGTGCTTGCCCAGAAAGACAAACTACAAACTGATTTGCAGACATTTATAAGCACCTTCAAGACCCCATATGACTCCTTTACCGCTTATGGGCAAATCGTTCACCAGTTTCAACTTCAGGTTGCAAGAATTGATTTGGAGATCAACAACCAGACCAAGGATTTGTAGGAACTACAACTGGTTCTACTACCAAGACTGTAAATACTTCAGAAGTGCTATCTCAATCTGGATGCCTTGACGGTTACTCAAGAGATGAGTACTTTGGATGCCATGGAGGAACAGGTATCCTAGATGCAAACAGAGAGTGAGGTTGCTACCTTATTACTTGAGTCATGGTCCTTATCCATGAAGCAATTTATGTAGGAATTTAAATCAGTTTTTGACAAGTTTCACTCTTTATCATCATAAACATTTATTCAGCTAATAGAAATAGGGGTTATTCAGCTGTATTTTGTCATTGTTGGCAAAGGGGGAGAAGTATTCTAGTATTTAAAATTTTGATGCATGCTATGTATACTCATGTTTATCTTTGTAAGGAAGTAGTATAAATTTTCTTTTCTGCAAAGGGATAGTGTATATGCTTAGGGGGAGTATTTTTTCTTATGGCATATTTCTTTTGTAAAAACACTTAGACGTCAAAATTTTTCCTAAATGTTGCCATCAATGCCAAAGGGGGAGATTGTTGGCATTTTTGATGATTATGTTGTGATTGTCATTGATGGACACACACTTGCTATGAGATCACTTTTTGTATGTATGGGTTATGCTCAATTGGTATTTGTTTCAAACTGGTATTATGTTATAGTCTTTAGACTATCGGTGTCTTGCAGAAAGTGTTTACCGATCTCAAGCGGCATGAGGACCTCAAGCGGTTCAAGGATCTCAAGCAAAATGGAGCAAAGGAACTAGAAGCAGCAGTTGTCATTTTCCCAGTCTTCATTTATGTCAATCGGTAATCTGCTAAACTGGTATTACTATTGAGTTACCAACCGGTAATCAGTAAAGTTGTATAAATTGGTAATACTCTGTGATGAGTTACCAACCGGTATATCTTTGTGATGAGTTACCATCCACTGACAATTTGATGGTGATTTTGTGTCGTGTTACCAAATGTGTCTAGATACAATGAACCTAGGAACTTGCAATGTAATCCTATTAGACCGACATGAAATCAGATTCCTTTTAAGGACATCATGTCTAGGGTTTTAGTAGGAGTGAGGAATAGTTGTTAGCGTTTGGAGTGGTTGATGAGTTCTTGTATGTGCGATCTTAAAAGAAAAGATCAAGTTTGTGTACTGCAAGAAAGTGTGGATTTACTGAAGACTGAAGTAATGTTGAAATGCATTAGCAATAAGCTATCATGGATCTAACCAAGCAAACTGTGCTATTTGCTAGATCATTCACTTGTTGATTACTCACATCTTTGACAAGTTAGAAACCCTTATCCGGGTAGGCCCAGAAAAGCCTTTGTAAATCCTCTAACAAGGTGGTTCACATCTGTGGATCTAAAATCCTCTCGCGAGGTATTCTTTAATCAGACTTATCTCCTAACAGAGATTGAGATTCCTAAGAGGATCTGTTGTGGTAAAGAACATTGTATGACCTTAACCGATCTGGTTACTATTCTGCAGATAGTTACTTGTGAGTTTCATCTCACCGTGGTTTTTCCCATTTGGGTTTCCATGTCAAAACCTCTTGTGTTATGGTGATTGTGCTTCTATGGGTGAATGCCTTACATGTTGTTTGGTTTGCATTTGTGTTAACCAGTTTATTAGTTAAACTGTTATACCAGTTTACTGCTAGACTGATAAAGTGTTTGAGTACAGTAATTTTTGGTATACTAATTCACCCCCCCCCCCACCTCTTAGTATTCATCAGTTAACCCTTTCTCCATTAGTTAACTCCATGCATCAATTTTCCAGGTAGCATAATTATGTGGAGTTAAGAGAGGAAACTTAGGAGAACCCATAGCAGAAAAATGAAAGAACATAAGAGAGCAAGAGCATAAGAGACACACCCCTCCCCCAAATTCACTCAATCAAAGTACCCCCACAAAAATGATGATTTTGGCACTTTATATGTAGTGCGTGTACAATAGGCCACTTGCAAATAATGATAAAGTGGATTTCTCATTTTGTTTTACAATTGCCCCAATATGCTTAGAACTACAATGCAAAAGACCAAAAGTATAGATCTATGCAATACAAGTGCCAAATTGGCCAAAAAAAAACCATATGCTAAAAGTACAATTTACACTCAAAATCACTGCAAACTGATAGTAGATTATGAAAGTAGATGAAAAGTCATGCACTTTCAAAAAAAAAGGCACCTGAAAAGGAGTTCGTATGAGCCCAAATGGAGTCCCGAAAGTTGCAAAAATAGGGATTGGATAGGTAGAATCACAAAAAACTGAATTTTCTAACAAATCTGTCCACCCAAATCAAAAATAACACCACCATGTGAAAGTACACATAAAAATCAGCCCATTTCAAAAAAATTGCACCAAAAAAGGAGCAAAAATGAGCAAGATATGGCCTTCCAAAGTTGAACTGTAAAACTAAAAAAGCTCAACGAGAGGGGGGCAAAAAAAAAATATTCAAAAATGATGATTTCACCAAAACAAGAGGTTAAATTTGATGGTCCTCTAGCCGTCGAAAAAAATTCACCTCCCTACCTGTGTGGCATCTGTAAGGTACAAATAGATGATGTGGACCAACCTGGTGATGACACGTGTCGTACGGAATTTGAGGTGGCAATGACTATGTAGTTTGTATAGTATGATCAACTAACATGGCGGTACAGGTTTATTGATTTTTCATTGTTGACTCTATGAAGACTATCTGTGTGGCCTAATGTAGAGGTGCCACAAGTCTTTGTCTACTCATTATGTGGGCAAATAAACTCTTGCTGCGTGGTGCGGTCTAACGAGAGGTGGTGGGTCTGCGTGGCGTCTGAGTATACAATCTCTAGAAAATAACAAGGTGCCAAGTGGCCCTGCACAAAACAACACAACCAGAGAAAATTGAAGTCGGGAAGTCAGAGATTTTCGGGAAGTAAAGCCCGTGGCTAGAAAAAAAAAGTCCGACAGAAACGCCAGTCACCGGGAGAGAGCAGCTGTCGACAAGCGAAAAATAGTCGCCAGAGTGAAGAACTCAGTTGGTGTCAAAATTTGTTGGTCTTGTGGTGGCAGCTAGAAAGGTGATGGGCCTCGGAAGTGATCAGAGGTTAAGTGACCGGCGGTGGTCGGCAAGGTTGTCATCAGGGTTCGATCAACAGAAATTGCAGGTAGGCGGTATGACTGCCGATGGGAGGCAACACACATTACCAAGGACAGAGAACAGGTACGACGGCCAGTGTTAGTATGACCCTGCAACTTCTACGGGCAAGTGCAGTATGGGGGGTGGGGTCAACGTACCCCCCTGGGTAATATATATATATATATATAATTTTTGAAAATTAAACTTTGACAATCAATAAAAACTGAGAAGTATATTTTTTTTTAAGATTTTAAAAATTAAAAAATTATTTTCCAGAAAATAATAATAACGTTATTATTATTTTTGAAAAATTTGTACCGCACAGCGTAATAGGCTTATTTTTTCCTCCAAAGCCCCAAATCTGATTTTCACCCAATATAGGTGAATTTATAGTCAAAATTCATGGAAACGGACACCTAGACTCAATGTTGAGGTCGGATTTGGTCTAGGATGCCTCTATAAGATGTTGATCCTTAAATATGCATCTTTACCTCCTTCAAAGATGCAATAAAATCTCTCAAAAGGCTATGCAAAGGTGCTCCAACCGCTCTGATACCATGCGAGATTATGCTTGAAGCAACCAAGATCAAAGGGACCAAAAGATAGCACAATGACAAGAGAGATAAAATATGATAAGAATAAATTGTATTCCTATCAAGATGTAAAAGAGATCAACTGGATCATCAATCAATTATATACAATGTAGATGAGCCTACTTATCAAGGCAAGGCTAAGAGACAAGAGAGCACACAATGATCACACGTGGCTCGATGAGATGCAAGGGTAGGTAGGGGTAGGTAGGAGAAATAGTAAAATATTCCACATTAGGTGGATCACCCACCGAAGGTGGAATTATCATCCCATAATAAGTGGATATGATAAAGTACCAACAAGATCACACCATAAAAGGTGGAAATTCTCCTACATACACACTCCCAATGTATGCACATCTCCCTAAGTGTCTCATATGAAAACTACAATGTTATGCATGTACCTAAGTAAACTTAAGTAAAGTGTAATTATATCCAAGATGAATAAATAATTACACCAACATAATTCACCTCCATATCTTCTACCTTCCATCTCTCTTTTTCTCTTTATCCCCCATCTTCATTCCTTGATTCCCTATAGTCCGAAATCAAATCAAGTTGAGCATAATGACACACCAAAAACATTTTCATTTCATGTAGTGTCCATTTGCATCGTCACATGTAGTTAGATGTTTTCTTGAGCTACTTGGGTGTCTACTTTGGATGTTTTCTTGTGTGCTTCAGCTACCTGTTTGTTTGGTTGAGAAGCCTATGTGTGTGCTTTAGTTGGTTGGATGTCTTCTTCAACTGGTTGTCTGTTAGCTTGAGGTGCTTACTTTTTTGTTTTGGGTGTAAACTTCATAGATTGCTAAATCAGATCTTGTCAGTCTTATTATAGCTATGTGCTTTTTCATATGGATACAAATTTTGAGTTTGCTTCATTGTAATTAATTTTTAAAAGTGTCAAATCTTCTCTATCGGCACTTGATAGCATAGCTTTCTTTATTTGTGTCATTACTAGTCTATGCTCATTACTTCTCACCATGACTTCATTTTGTTAAGAGAATAATTCTTTTCAACCTTTGTCGATGTGGATACTTTTGGTAGCTTTGTAACATTTGTCGATGTTTGCAAGAATCATTTTCTTTTTTCTAAAGGCTACCTTTCTTTACCTTAGCGTTATATTTTTGGCAGATGATTTTAAACATGTGTGAATTTTATTATGATGGTGTAATGTCCTAAAATTGCACCCTTTACAATTTTCGACTGCGTTTGGGTCTTCACCTTAGTGTTTGCGCCCCTCGACCTGATCAGAGACCTGAATATGCTCATTCACATCAAAAATACATTGCAATTCAACATAGCACTCTGTCTACACCTTGATCCTACCCCAAAATAGGGAAGGACCAGGGCATGGCACCCTTGGATCCCCTATTTGGGACCTATTTTGGGGTCCCTCCCTTTGGCTCATCTCAAATTGGACCGGGAAAATCTCCCTATGTTAGCCCAAGTCAAAAAAACAATCAATTAAATCCCACTAGCATTTATATAAGAGGGATTTCCCCTCTCATTTGATGATATCATGAAATTCAATCAAGCATTCGGGCATTCAAGAGATCAAGCATTCAAGCATTCAAGAGCAATTGATCATTTTCAGTCTTCCTTCAAGCTTTGGAGTAGCAATAGAGACAAGATTTCGAGTATTGAAGAGGAGATCAACATTCTACTTCATGAAACCCTAGTTCCATGTGGAGGCAAGAAAAACTTCACAAGGAGGTATAAGCATTTCATTTTCAGTCAATTCAACATCCCCTCAAAAAGGAGTCATTTCATTTACATTACTTCAACCACTTGGTTAATTCCAAAATCAAGGTTTGATCTAAAGACAAACCCCTATCCCCAACACATTTTTCTTTCTTTCTTTGTGCATAAAACAGGTACGCAGTTGTACTTCTGGAATTAAGTTTTATTCACAGAGATGAAAAAAATCATTTTTGACGCGTGGAAAGTTTAGAGGACCGACAGGAGGGTGCCCTTGTCCAGACACACGGTCACTACAACTTTTGTCGGATTTTGCAGAGCAACTCCGAATCATCTCAAACTTCTCTGATCCAGGTGCATGACTAAATCCTAAATTTGTAGTTCGTTGTTTTCTCATACTTTGTCTTCATTTTCAGCATTTAGTCTTAATTCAACTTGACAACTTACATAAGAGGGTCAACTGCATTTCAATCACAATCAATATACTGAGTATTCAATCCTTGCATCCTTTGGGATTGGATCTAGTAGACTTATCCCTTCCTTTGAATGTAAAATATCCCCAAGTGAAAATTGAACCTTAGTAAAGTTCCCCTCTTCTTTCAAGTGGCGAATTTGGCTAAGGTCACCAATTTTCCACTTTACATTTTGGTGAACCCGACATGAAACACCCTTAATTCTTATTTTTCATTTTTCATATTTGAGTGTATGCAATTTAAAATTCAAATTTTAATTTACAAGTTTAATTTCCTTGAAAATTTAAAAAATTTAGAGGTTGAATGCACAAAAACCCTAATTTTTAGATTCGAAATTGAACTTGTTATTTGTCTAAATTGGATTGATTGTTTCAGATCTGATAAATCTTCAATTTTACAATTCAAGTTTTCATTTACACTTTCATTTTTCAAAAAATTTTAATTAAGTGGTTGAATCACAAAACCCTATTTTTTTAATTTTAAAATTGACATTTTGGATTTTGTAGATCTTGAATTAATTTTCAAATTTGAGTCTAGGCTTTACTTTCAAATTCATTTTCCCTCCTCCCAACTTAATTTTTTTTAAATTAAGTGGTTTATGCAACAAACCCTAATTTTTAAAATTAAATTAATCTTATGCAAATTCAAATTTTCCTTTAAGCATCTAATTGATTCAATTAAATCTAAAGCCTCTTGTCTTTCTTCCAAACATCATAAAAGTCAGCCCTTAAGTGTGCCCTTTTTGTTGTCCTTTCAATTAATCTTTTTATCAAACATTCTAAGTGTGTCCTATTTTGACCTTCAAGGCTTAATTTTGCATCTCTCAATATCTCCAATTTCCATATCCTTCTAGAACTCGCATAGAGATCACAATATCTTGCTTCCTCGAAAATTTGAAAAAAAGTTGGTCGGACCATGTGTTTGGACCAAGTCGCTACCTACTTGGTCCCAACTCTTTCTGCTCAAATTTTGGGAGCTTGTTTTGACTGTATTCTACTACACAATTCCAAAGATTTGTGAAAAATTATTGATTTTAGATCACCCTTAGGTTGAAAGCAAATATGAATTTCAACATTTTCATTATCAATTTGAATTTTAAAATTAAGTGGTTCACTACACATACCCTAACTTTTAAGATTAAATTGATTTCTTCAATATTTGAACATTCCAAAATCTCAAAATTTTAATTAAGAGGTTAAATTTGGACAACCCTAATTTTAATTTTGGTTTTCCCTCCTTTGAAACTTTTTAAATTTTAAAATTAAGTGGTTCACTACACATACCCTATTTTTTAAGATTAAATTGATTTCTTCAATATTTGAACATTCCAAAATCTCAAAATTTTAATTAAGAGGTTAAATTTGGACAACCCTAATTTTAATTTTGGTTTTCCCTCCTTTGAAACTTTTTAAATTTTAAAATTAAGTGGTTCACTACACATACCCTATTTTTTAAGATTAAATTGATTTCTTCAATATTTGAACATTCCAAAATCTCAAAATTTTAATTAAGACGTTAAATTTGGACAACCCTAATTTTAATTTTGATTTTCCCTCCTTTCAAACTTTTAAATTAAGAGGTCATTTTCAACCTTAATTTTAAATTCAAATTTCTATCTTCTAGGGGACAATTTTAAATTTAATAATTCAAATTACTAGAAGATTGCATTATTCTTTCTAATTTCTTTTCCCTATTGCATGAGTTTTACTACTATTAGTCCTACTTATAGTATCCCTGTTAGAAGAAGTTGTAGAATTAAGGCTGGCCAAGGTTTAATTACCGAGGAAATCAGGCCTAATTTGGCTAGCTTTTTCAACGAGGATATTGTTGCTTCTTCCCATCCTTCATATATTCATGTTTATCCTCTTGATAATTCTCAAAATGAAGAGGAATCACTAACTAGGGTATTTGTTGATCAATTGGAAAAGATGGACAATCAATTTGACAATCTTCAACAATGGATGAGTCAAGAATACCCGAAAAGTGAATCTCTCCCATTCATTGAAGGAATAAAAAGAATGATTCAAAGTGATAAATATGGTGTTGATATCTTGCGTGGTATTGCTCATTTGTAGATTCTAATATCACGCCCATGAAAAGTTGTGCTGAAAACCTAGGTTATACACAACCTCCTAGTCAAGTTAATCATTTTATTCCTTTGACAACTTCCATGACTAGTGTTCCTACCTTCACATCAAACATCATGGCCACTTCTACACAAAATGTCATACCTACAAATGTTAGTCATGGGGAAATACCTATTCTTTCATTCCTCCTATCATGAGTGTTTCTCTTGGCCTCAATCATATTCACCACCTATAAATGTTAGTCAAGGGGGCAATGGTGCAAGAGCACTCCTGGAGACAAGGTGGACTAGGGTCACTTATAGGCCTTAATAGAGAATCAAAGGACAATGAAGTATAAAAGGTCTTTAAGGTATTAAAATAATGTAATAATGGCCAATAGAGCCTAAATATGCAATGAAATGTAATGAAAAGATCAAAAAGTGTAAAATTGTCAAATGTTGGCAATTAGGCCTAAAAAGGGCTAATTTTGGATTTTAAGGGTAGGTTTGAGTTTTTAGTCAATAAAACATGTTATAAATGTTTATAAGGTCATTTGAAGACCATTTTGATAGGTTAGGAGGGTTGGAGTTCAAGTTTGATCATATTGACAACTTCATGTGTGCAACTTTTATTGTCAAAATTGCAAAAAAATGTCAAAAAGGGTAGTTATAGGTGGTTATTAGTTACATTTCGGCCTTAGAAGGCTTGGAGAACTATAAAATGATGAAATTAATCCATTTTGAGAGAGATATTGGATGTGGAGGTCGAGATTTGAGAAGTGGAGCAATAAAATTATATTTTTCCTTGTATTTTCTGAGTTTTCAACGTGTGACAGACTGAAATTTGTTCATTTTCAAATTGATATGCATTTTTTTGATTAAGTTATCTTACTAGGATGAAAGTGAAATGAATTAAAATTACTTTGGTTTTTATTTGGTGCAATTTCATTATCATTTGTGGAAGATATTGACATTTGTTTCAAAACTGTCAAAACCCTTACTAGGGCATCCAGTGGCCTCATAAATGTAATAAATTTTATCTAGATGTTTTTCCAAACCCCATTTTGGGTAGAGATGAGGTTAAGGATGTATTTTACTTGTCCATGGTGTGTGTAGAGTTCCATGATGGATTTGGCACGTGCTTCATGAAGGTTTCAGACTAAAAAACAGTCAGATTTGGGGTGTGACTACAACAGTCCTGATGCGAGGGCAATATCTCATCACTAAACCATTGGATCTTCTTAAATTTTGGATATGTTATTGAGAATTAATTTTTTAAGAACCTCACTGAAGATATTGAGTAAATAATGTTGTGTTCAAAAGTTATAGATCTCTGAGTATGGGTCTATCAAGAAGGACAACAAGAAGGTATATTTTGTTTATTTAGTTTCAAAGTTGTGTTTAATGGTTCAGTGGAGTATGTATGGAAATGGATAGAGCCTAAGGGGATGTGTGAGTGTCTTGATTACATTGGGAATGTGTGAGTGTGGGTAATATTCCTTATGTGTTTGGGTAAGATCCTCCTACCCTCCGCATCAGGCAACTCCTTCAATCACAATTCCTTCATTCCTCCCATGATTCTTCCATGTGCTACCCAATCTTCTCCATTACCCACTTATCATAGTGTTTCACCTCCTTATTCTCAATATATTCCTTCATTCAATAATATTACTCCACCCTCTCAATCCAACATGTCTAATTCCAATCCTTCTATTGAAGCTACAATCAATAGTCTAGCCCAAATAGTGTCTTCCTTACAACAACAAATAGCTTCTATGAATCAATCCAAGTATAATGTTCCCAAATTTGATGTAGAGAGCCCATTATCCAATGACATTGTTAGTGTTAGCAACAACCAAGAAGAAAGACTGAGAGGGGGGTGAATCGATCTTCACTAAAATACCAAACTTAATCACAAAACACAAATCTAATAAATTGTAGTAATAAGAAAGATAATCAAATTGAAATCACAATACACAACACCAATATTTTCGCATGGAAAATCCAACTAAGGGAAAAACCACGGTGGGAACCTACCCACAGTAAGATAATACTCTACAGTAGTATGTGAAATATTACAATGGGGAAAGTACATGCATTCAGGCACACTGCCTAGAGCTCACTACTCAAAAGATAATGGCCCAGAAGGATACAACCCTTAGGTAAGTCTCATTGACTTACAACAAGATTCAAACTACAATCCGAAAGAAATGAACTGAAAGAATAACATCTCCAAATGCCTGATTACAGTTCTGGTTAAGTACAGATGTCTTCTCTGCAACACCAATCTCTCCTCGATCACAACACCAAAGGATGAATCACTTGTTCACACATAAACCTCTCTCTGATAATGTAGACATAACATCGACACCTAAATTACATGAATATGCCACCTATATATACAAATCATCAACCTTGACAACAAGATCGGCTAAACCCTCAACCCTCAATTAAAAAATAACATCATATGATACAAAGATCGACCACCGGACCAATATAATGGTTTACATAGCATAACATGGTCCTAACACAAATTCCCACATGCTCAACATCATCGGAAATCACGCCAAGATCAACTACAACATGCTACACCACTAGGAAAACCGCATAACACGAAAATCATCACCGGTTCATAGAAACCACCAATAAATTGCACAACGATCAATACGGATCACCAAAACAAATAGGACACAGCTAGAAAACACCAGCAAGAATGTTAGAATCATCAGGAAAGTTGCACCAACACCACTTATCAAATCTTCATCGGTCAACATCTGAAGACTCAAGCACACAACCAATCAGCAACTGTACTAAGAAATATAACTTGCAGAGCACCAAATGGAGATCCATCTGAAATAAAGATACATAAGACCATCCCAAGCAATATCCCAAAAGATCATCACAAGATCTAATCACACTGGAATATACTGGAGCATATACCAAGCTCTGTAAAACAATGATCAACAAAACAACACCACAAACCGGATCATAAGATCTTCCCAATCTGCAATCACTGGAGAAAATACAGAAGTATACTAACATCAATGACAACAACATATCCTAGCAGCAGCAATAACCAACAATATCCAACAATCTCCCCCTTTGGAATTGATGGCAACATATGAATGTGAAAAATAGTGATGCAGGAGCATCCCCGGTTCATAGCAATCTTGCATCAACCAAAAATATTCCCTTTTTGTTTTGCTTTATGTTTTTAGTTTCAACATTTTTTTTCTATCTGTCCTGGATTTGGCTCACCGGAACTTGTGGAGTTTTATTTTTCTTGAAGACCTCATCATCTTCCTTATTTCCAAACCGTGGAGCATTTGGATAATTTTCCGACAAGTTATCACTACCAGTTTCTGAGATAGTTTTTCTCTTATCGGTTGCCTGGACCTATTTACATTGGTGATCTATCAGATCCCTTCCATAGCTTGCAGATCCTTGAATGTTGATTCTGATGTTCCTTAGCGTGTGGTTGACTTTTTCCCGTGATCTACACTTCATCCTTTGGATTTTTCGGAGGAATTCTTTTGGCGGAGGCCGACTTTGTTGGTTTTGCACGTTAGGTCTTGTTCTTCTGGTTTTGATCCCTTTTTGGGCTGATCGGATCCCCTTTGATTGATAAATCATTGTAATATAGAATTAGAATGTAATCAAGAAGTTAGACTGGGTATAGAAGATAGATCTTAAGATTTGAGGTCTCGTTTGTGACTTGTTATGTATTTTGAGCATGTTTTAGCAGGCCTGTGAGTCGGTTTCTGTAACCCGGTTGTTACCGGTTGGTTGTAAATAGTTTTCATGATATAATTCAATCTATTTTGCATTTCCTCCATCATGTCCCTACATTTCCATTATGTTTACGATTGTTGACCGGTCTGGACAGATCTCTTTGAGGTCCCTCCTAGCCGATGTTTGATGCAGGAGCTTCCCCGATTCATAGCAATCTTACATCAACCAAAAATATTTCCTTTATGTTTTTCTTTTTGTTTGCACTTTCAATATTTCTTTCTATGTGTCCCGGATTTGGCTCACTGGAACCTATGGAGTTGGATTTTCATGAAGACCTGATCATCTTCCTTATTTCCAAACCATGGAGCATTTGGATCATTTTTCGGCAAGTTAACACTACCATTTTCTAAGACAGTTTTCTATTACCGGGTGTCAAGACCTATTTGCATTGGTGATCTACCAGATCCCTTCCATATCTTGCAGAGCCCTGAGCATTGATTCTGATGTTACTTAGTGTGTGGCCAACCTTTTCCCATGATCTACACTTCATCCTTTGGATTTTCTGGAGGAATTTCTTTGGCGGAGGCCGACCTTGTTGGTTTTGCACGTTAGGTCTTGTTCTTTGGGTTTTGATCCCTTTTTGGGCCAGCCATATCCCCTTGGATCATATAAATCATTGTAATAGAGCATTAGAATATAATCAAGAAGTTAGACTGAGCATAGAAGATAGATCTTAAGATTTGAGGTCTCGATTGTGACCTATTTTGTATTTTGAGCATGTTTTAGCAGGCCTGTGAGCCAGTTTTTGTAACCCAGTTGTTACCGGTTGGTTGTAAACAGTTTTCATGATATAATTCAATTTGTTTTGCATTACCTCCATCATGTCCCTATTTTTCCGTTGTGTTTATTCTTGTTGACCGGTCTGGACTGATCTCTTTGAGGTCCCTCCTAGCCGGTGACTACTTCAAGTGGTATCAAAGCGAGCTTTCGTTCTGGAGATTGTGTTGTCCTGAGAATTTTGTTGTAGGTTGGCTAACTTTGAATCTGACCTACAGCTACAGAGGACTAGCATAAAGATGGCGCGAAGAGGAACTAGAAATGGTGGAGCGCATGGGAATGCAGACCCTACTACGATGGAAAAATTGTGAGGAATAGCAGCTCAGTTGGAAGCCGTGGAGACAGCCCAAAGAAGAGGCCAACACATTGAAGATGTAAGTGAAGATGAAGGAGAAGAAGCCTCAGAAAAACAAGTAAACCCACTAGTAGTTGATTCGGATGAGGAAAGGTTTTTGAAGGTTTTGAGTAGGGAAAATAGTAAACCTCATTTTACCCCACCAGAATAAGATGGAAAGTTGGATTTGAATGAATTGATGGATTGGATCTCGGAGATGGAGAAATATATTGATTTTGAAAACACTGCAGAAGAAAGGAAGGTGAAATATGCTTGTACCCGGTTGAAAGGTCATGCATCTCTTTGGTGGGAGAATTTGCATGTTGATAGACAAAGAAGAGGTAAAGAGAAGATCAAGACATGGGATTGTATGGTTGCTAAGATGAAATCAAAATTTATTCCAATTGATTATCAAGTGAATCTATTTTGGAAGTTGCAGAATTTAAGACTGAACGAATCTAGTGTGAAGGAATACACTGAAGCATTTTACAAGTTGAATATCAGATTTGGAAATGTTGATGATGAAGTTGAACAAGTTGCAAGATATTAAAATGTATTGCGGGTGTCTATACAAGACAAACTCAATTTGATCAAACTACGGTGTTGAAGAGGCTTACCAGTATGCCTTGAATGCAGAAGAGGAGATAAACAAAAGACATGAGCAGAGGCAGAGAGGCAGAGGTGGAAGGTTTTCCTTAGGAAAATTTCAAGGAGGAAGAGGATATATCAGAGGTAGGGGAACTTGTACGGATCTGAACAAGGACAAAGAAGTGAGAAAAGAAGGCAATTCATATCGGAAAGATGATAGAAATTTCTACCGGAGGAGAGAACCAGATGGCTACAAGAATGAGAATTTTGGAAGATAAGACATGAGGGCATTTAGAGGAACTTGCTATAAGTATGGAGGAGAAGGACATCATGCTTTCGAGTGTAAGAAGACAGAGAATACCGAAAGAACAGTAGTGGTGGAAGAAAACCCCATTGGATCAGATAATAAACCAGAAGATGGAGAACTATTGATGATGAGGAGAGCTTTGTGTCATACTAGGAGAGATGAAGAGCCCTTGCAGAGAAAGAATTTGCTCAAGACCAGATGTAAGGTATCTGGTAAGTGTTGTAAAGTTGTTATTGATAGTGGTAGTACGGATAATCTTGTTTTAGAAGAGATGGTGAATAAGTTTAATTTGGAAAGATTGAAGCACCCTAAGGCTTATCAAATAGCATGGATTCAGGATGAACATAAGTTGTTAGTAAGAGAGAAATGTTTGGTGAAATTGAAAATTGGGAATTATCATGATGAAGTCTTGTGTGATATTATGCCTATGGATATTTGTCATCTTTTGTTGGGTATACCTTGGCAGTTTGATACATAGGCAATACATGATGGGAAGAAGAATACAAACACTATTGTGGCCAATGGGATGAAGCAAACCTTGTTGCCCTTGGAGGAACCTTTGAAGAGTGAAGTCTATATGAATGATAGAATTTTTTTGGTGGATGGAAGGGAATTCCTGATGAATTGAGACATGAGAATGTGTGTTTTGTCTTAGTTCCTAAGAAGACTGAGAATCCAGAGCATGAAGAGGAACAACCGGAAGAGATAAAAGATTTGTTGATAGAATATAAAGACATCATTTCAGATAATGTGCCTGATGGATTGCCACCTGTGAGAAGTATTAGTCATTGCATGGACTGTTGGCATTATACACTCAAATGAGAATGGTTGATTTTTTCATTGATGAAAACCAACTGGTAACATGGTTCATAGGCTATACCGGCAATAGACTTCACCTACCAGCACCGGCAGTCACAACAAAGGTTATTCACACTGGCATCCAGTTACATCGGCAGTAGATTATACCGACAGTCCAAGCCGACTTGGAAATAATATTGTTTATACGAATTGTATTGTAATGTAATATCATTTTTGTATAGCTGACATGATGTATTGTAAAGAATCATATATGTATGAGATCTTGTAGGTCATTTTGAAATGTAATTAGGTAATCTATGTAAGCGGTATATGAGAGTGAATAATTGTATATGCACTTTGATGTAATTATCTTATGAGCGAATAAGAAAAGAGTAGAGCAAAGAAAGGTTTATGGCAAAGGTATCAGATAGAGCTTAAACCAATACTAAATCCAGCATTGTCGATGCTATTTTGAGCAGTACATTGTTATTGGATTTAACCATCCAATTGTAGTCAGTGGGACTCCATTTTTGTTGTAGGAGTGAGCTCTAGGCAATTGGCCTTCCTGCATGTGCAGGCCCTATTGTACTAAGTAATATTTATTCATATTGGCCAATGAGTAAATATTGTGGGTCACAAATCCCACCGAGGTTTTTCCCCTACCGGGTTTCCTCGCCAAAAATATATGTGTTATGGTGTGCTTTGATGCTTATTCTTTTGTTTCTCTTTACTGCATTATTATTTGCTTACTGCTATATTAATTTGGGTTGTAAAGTTGTAAACAAGTTTAAATATTTCATCTACCGATTAGACTCTGATTCACCCCCCCCCCCCCCCCCCCCCTCTCAGTGTCTTTGGGACTAACCTAGTATCTAACAATTGGTATCAGAGCCTAGTCCTCTATTTGCAAAAGCCTAACAACTTGAGGAAGGTTATGAAACTGGTACCGATGGAAAGTTTGAGACAATAGTTGGAAGGAGCTCTTGAATATTTTGATGCAGAAAAATTGAGGAATATCAAACTGGAAGATGAACTTAGAATTGTTAGGGAATTCATTCAAGCACTTCAAGATAACCTGGTTATAGCAAAGAATAAGATAAAAGAATTACATGTGCAATTACAAAATCAAGATGATGAAGAAAAGGAAACTCTCAGAGATATTGCAGAGAAACTGAGACAAGAGAACAGTAACATGAAGAATGAGATGCAAGATTTAACCATGAGATTATGCAAGGATATTAAAGATAGAAAGAGGAATGAAGAAGATTTGGCTAGAAGACTTAATGAAAGATTAGATGAATATCTAAGGCTTAGTTAAGAAAATGATATGCTTAAAACAGATTTGATTTACATGCAACATGACAAAGAGGAACTTATGAGACAAGTTAGCACTTTGGAAGGTGAATTCGTCACTGCAAATGAATACAAAGACAAATTCAAGAAGAGTTCAAACAAGCTTGATGATATGCTGAAAAGTCAAAAACCTGATGGAGAAACAGTTGAACTTGGATTTGAACATGGAGAGAGTTCTGGAACTGCAAACAATCATGATCACAGCAAACCAGTAAGGCAACCTAATGCTTATAAATTAAATGGGAAATGTTTTAATTGCAACAAATTTATTCATAGAGCAAATCAGTGCAGATTTAGAAATAATCAGAATACAAACTCATCCATCGGTCAATGTTCCAAATGCAATAAAAATGGTCATAACTCAGACAATTGCAGAATGAATGTGAAATGCTATGTTTGTGGTAGATTTGGACATTTATCTAATCAATGAAGAACTCAAACCGGTCAAGGTTATGGAAAGGCTATTCAGAGAAACAATGTAACTTGTTATGTATGTAACAAGATTGGGCATATTGCAAAATTTTATAGAAGCAAGAGTGTACCAGCGAATAATAAAGTATCTAATGACAAAGGCAAAGAAAAGGTAAATGAAATCAAGCAAGAATTCACTAAACAATGGATCAGGAAGAGAGATTAGAGGAATGATGAATCTGTCTCTGCACTGGCAAAAGATTTTTCATCTAACTAAGGAATAATCCTTAGGGGTAAGGCAACTAATTGAAGATCATGCATTTACCCTCATTTGGTGGTAAGAATTTATATTTCTTTTTTATCGGCAAACATGTTGAGTTACAATGAAAATTTACTTCACTAGTGAAGCATTTAATGCGGTTGTAAGTTAACTTTTTGGTTATAAAGCACGGTAATTTCTCATTTCAACTTACCAAAGCATTCAAGCATTTGAAGAGCGCAAAAGTTGAGCACCAACATTCACGAAGCAAAGCAGGAAAGGATTTTCAAGGCATCCAAGGTTTTTCAGTTAAAAGGTATTTATCTTATGAGATGGCATCTTCATCTTCTATTCCCGAATTCATTGCAAACCCCACTATTCTGGAAAATGTCAAGTGACCTAGACCTCTCTTCAAAATCATCCCTAAGATAGCTAAGTTGGATGACTCCATAAGTGCATTTTCAAAAATTTCGAAGGGAGTCACATTTGCTGAAGACCCTAGGACATACATTCATTGTAACATCGAAGATTTAGGGTCCAAATATTTAAAGAATATGTTCATAAATGTTATTACTAACAACCAAGGTATAGTCAAACCGGAAGACAAGATTGTTGAGGATTTAGGGTTCATTGACATCCTTCATATGCCTAAATTCTCAGATGAGATTATCCGTTATGTTCTTAGCAGAGTTCACGAAGAATTTTTGTGGTTAGATTCATTTTTCAAGATAACTAAGGAAGCAATTAAGGTTGTTACTAGTTTACCTTCTACCGGTACTAGGCTTGGTAAGAAAAAGAAAATTCCAAACAAAGAGGTTATGAGCTTAACCAGAGCTACATTTGATAACAGATCACTTAGGGTTAGTGATATAACTGACAACAATGTTAAGTATGGTTATTGGATACAAATTTACTCACACTAATAGGTTGAATTCTATATCAAGTTCATACATTAATAGTGCCTATGAGATGATTATGAATAATGCAAAAATTCACACTGTGAATGGTTGAAAGATGAATTGTTGGAAAATTTGCACAAGATCAAAGGTGACAAGAAGGGAACTTTCAAGTTTGGGAACCTGATTGTGTTCCTAATGTTGTATTTCTCAAAGGTCATTCCTGGTATTGGACACAAGGACTTTGCCTATGATATTTCTATTGGAAAATAGATAAAGGAGGCAATTACCAGCATGGGCTCAGATAGCGAAAACTGGTAAAAGAGTATTTCAAGAACTTTCAAGCAAAAATGAGGCAAAGGGAAAGGATTCCTCAAAACATTGTAGAGAAATATGACAAAAAAATATGCTTTGTGATTAAAAGAGATGAAGTATGGATGGAGGCAGTTAGACTTAGAACTATCTAGATAACAGAGATGGGCTATGAGGTCAATTCACACATCTTGGATTCATATGCTAAAATACTCCTAGATGCTCCACTGGAACCGACAAAGGAGATATTTGGTAATGCTGAAACTATAGAGAGTGGTGTTGCTATGCAGAAGAAAAGGAAGAAAAGAGAAAAAGAAATAAAAGATACTTCTAAGTTTGTAGAAATTGTTAAGAAGGGATTATTGAAACTAGATCTGATGAGAGGTGTTGTTGAACAAGAAAGAAAATCATAACAACAACCGGTAGCACATATTTCTCCTATGGCTACCTCATCTGATTCTGACAGTGGTAAGGCAGCTGAATTCAAAAGGGTGGACAGAAAGAAAAGAAAACCCTCACCGACACTTGCTCCATCTCCAAAGAAATCAAGAACACTCGAAAAGAAACAATAGGTTGTAAGAGAGCCCAGTGGTCAGAAGAAGAAAGTCACACCAAAGAAACAACCAGGAGAAAAGGAACCAGATACTCTTTCACCGGAAGAATTGGTAAATGAAATTACTCAGGAAGGAAATCTTAGTAATATTAATAAGTTTTATCATTCTTTTAAGGATTCAGATAAGGATACTATTGAGGAAAGCATTATTTTGTATCTTGATATATATAAGAAAGTTCTTATTGAAGTTTTAGATGTTCTTCCTAATGATTTATACTTAAGACTTGAAGCAAAGAGAATGTTTGTCATGGAGTTAGACAAGAAATTGAAGGTTGAGGCTATGTTAGTCGTTCATCCTGTTAATTCAATGCAAGAAATAGATGACTTGATATCTGAAGCTAACAGGACTATTTTTGTGAGTGGTCACCGACAAGTTATTCTTATGGCCGACAGAGTTAAAGAGATTGCAGATGAAACAACTAATAAATGGGATATATTCTTTGTTGAGAAGGAGAAGAAAGAAGAGAAAGATAGACAAAAGATTGATAAATCATTTACTAAAGTATATCAGAAGACAGATAAGGGTAAGGGTAAGGTTGGGATATTCAGTTAAGGACAACTTACCACCACCGGAACAGGACACCCCACCAGTAGTATCAGAGGCACCAGTAGAAAAGGAAAATGAGCTTGAAGAAAAGATATTAGAGGAAGTGAAAACAGATAATGTTGATTCTGAGTCAAACATTCTATTCACCATGAATGTTGACACTCAGGATATCAATATTGTGTTGGATAAGGATACTGTAGAGGAAAATAAAGTTGAAGCTACAAATGTTGAGATCTCTAAGTCATTGGTCAACACTGTTGACAATCAACAGAACATTGAGATACCGGCAAAATCAGAAAAGGAACAAGAACAGAATGTATTTGAACCGAAAGGGAATGAAAATAAGAATGAAAACAAGAATGAGAATAAGGAAGAAAAAGTGGATAAAGAAGAGGTTAAGGATGGAAGAAAGGAAGTAGAAGTGATAAAGGTAACTAGACAGATATCTAGAGAAGAGAAGAAAGTTATTACAGATCCTAGCACTCCTCCCAGTACTTCTACTATGGACTACAGACTGACAAATGTAACTGATGTATTATTGGATTCCATCAAGAAGATAACAGAATGCAATGCCTTAGCATTTAAGGCTATTGATGATTCTTTACCAATTTTGCAGATGATTGCACTGGCGTGCAAGGTTGATCACATAGATGGGTCTATAAGTAAATTGGAAACATTGTCTAAATTCATTTCTTCTAACATTCAGACTATAGATAAGATAAATGAGGAGACCATTAAGGAAAGAGTTAATAAGGAGAAGAATGAATTCTTTGATAAAACAATAAAGGACTGTACAAGACAGATTGATTCTTTATTACCGACACTGAATTCCACCATTATGGAATACAAGGAATTGTACAAGGAAGCATGCAAACCACACCATTTAACAGAAGATATTTATGAGCAAATAAAGAAGACATAGAAAGAAATTGATGAAATTGCTAACAATATGATTGGTTCTTCGAAACTCACATCAGTTTTAGATCAAGAGATGGCAATTTATGAAGAGAAGATTGAGAAGTTGGAAAGGGAAAAGGCAAGGTTGAGAATGAAAACCCAGGAGTTCAAGGAAGGTCCTAGATTGGATAATTTGTTAACACATCGGAATGAGCTATCTAAGGCGACTATTCAAGGACAAAGATCATTGGAGCAACAAATGCATTATCTTGCCTGTATGATCCGGCAGACAAAGACTATAATTTCTGATAGTGCTAAGTTTTTGCAAGGTCTTAACTTAGTTTTGGCAGACATTTTCCAGACTGTACATAACCGGCTACAAGGTTCTAGGTAATTTTTGATACTTTTGACATCCTTTGTTATTGATGTCAAAGGGGGAGTGGTGTAATGAGAAAAATGTACAGAAGGAGATCATTTGCTCAGGGGGAGCACTCTCAGTTTTTGGATTTCATTTTGGATATCAATTTTTGGATTTTTCTCATGAGTATTGCCATCAATGCCAAAGGGGGAGATTGTTGGCATTATACACTCACATGAGAATGGTTGATGTTGTCATTGATGGAAACCAACTGGTAACATGGTTCACAGGCTATATTGGCAATAGACTTCACCTACTGGCACCGACAATCACAAAAAAGGTTATTCACACTAGCATCCAGTTACACCGGCAACAGATTATACCAGCAGTCCAAGCTGACTTGGAAATAATATTGTTTATAAGAATTGTATTGTAATGTAATATCATTTTTATATAGCCGACATGATGTATTGTAAAGACTCATATATGTATGAGATCTTGTAGGTCATTTTGAAATGTAATTAGGTATGTATGTAAGCAGTATATGAGAGCGAATAATTGTATATTCACTTTGATGTAATTATCTTATGAGTGAATAAGAGAAGAGCAGAGCGAAGCAAGGTTTATGGAAGAGGTATCAGATAGACCTTAAATTAGTACTGAATCCAGCATTGCAGATGCTATTTTCAGCAGTACATTGTTATTGGATTTAACCATCCAATTGTAGTCAGTGGGACTCCATTTTTGTTGTTGAGCAGTGAGCTCTAGGCAGTTGGCCTTCCTGCATGTGGAGGCCCCTATTGTACTAAGTAATATTTATTCATATTGGCCAGTGAGTAAATATTATGGGTCACAAATCCCACTGAGGTTTTTTCCCTACCGGGTTTCCTCACCAAAAATATATGTGTTATGGTGTGCATTGATGCTTATTCTTTTGTTTCTCTTTACTGCATTATTATTTGCTTACTAGTATATTAATTTGGGTTGTAAAGTTGCAAACAAGTTTATATATTTCATCTACCGGTTAGATGCTAATTCACCCCCCCTCCCCCCCTCTCAGTATCTTTGGGACTAACCTAGTATCTAACATAGACCTAGTTCCCTAAGCTAGTTTGTCTAACAAATCTGCACACTGGATGACACCGAAAGAGAATAAAGAGATGAACAAAGAATTGCAGGAGCTTTTGAAGAAAGGTTTTATCAGCGAAATTATAAGCCCTTGTGTAGTAATAGCATTATTAACACCTAAGAAGAATGAAGAGTGGAGAATGTGCATCGATTCCAAAGCAATAAACAAGATCATAGTGAAATACCAGTTTCCTTTGCCTAGGATGGATTACATAGTGGACTGTTTGAGTAGAGCCAAATACTTTACAAAGATAGACTTGAGGAGTGGATATCATCAAATCATGATCAGAGAAGGACATGAGTGGAAGATAGCATTCAAGACAAATGAAGGACTATATGAATGGTTGGTGATGCCTTCTGGGTTAACTAATGCACCGAGTACTTTCATGAGGCTGATGAATGAGGTATTGAAGAAATTATTGGGTAAGTTTGTTATTGTATATTTGGATGACATTCTGATTTTCAGTAAGACAAAAGAGGAGCATTTGTTGCATTTGAGACAAGTTTTGCAAAGGTTGAGGGAAGAAAGTTGTTGATAATTCTTAAGAAGTGTACTTTCATGAAAGATGAATTAGTCTATTTGGAATGTGTGATATTTGAGGATGGCTTGAAGATGGACCCTGAGAAGGTAAAAGCAATTGTTGAGTGGCCTACATTGGAAAGCATTGGAGATCTAAGATCATTTCATGGATTGGCTAGTTTCTACCGGAAGTTCATCAGAAATTTCAGTTCAGTTTGTAACCCTATGACTGAGACCATGAGGGGAGATCAGAAGGAATTCAAGTGGACCACCAGAGCAAACAAAAATTTTGAACTGTTAAAATAGAAAGTGACTGAGCAGCCTTTGTTAGCTTTACTAGATTTGAATAAAGTAGTTCAAGTGGATTGTGATGCAAGTGGAATAGAAATAGGAGTAGTCTTGAGTCAGGAAGGGAAAGTAGTAGCTTATTTTAGTAAGAAATTGAATGATGCCTGGAGGATTTATTCAGTGTATGATCAATAATTTTATGTCATAGTTCAATCCTTTAAGAAGTGGAGACATTACCTATTGCCTAAGGAGTTTGTGTTGTATACGGATCATCAAGCCTTGTAGTATTTGAACAGTCAAGGTAAGTTGAATCAGAGACATATGAGATGGGTAGAATTTTTGCAGAGTTACACATTTGTAGTGAAGCATAGAAGTGGGAAATCAAATAAAGTTGTTGATGCATTGAGTAGAAGGAATTTGCTGACAGAGATAAGAGTGATAGTATTAGGATATGAGGAATTGAAGACCTTGTATGATGATGACCCGGATTTTGGAGAACCTTGGAGAGCATGTAGAAAACCAGTTACGGTAGATAGAAGCAAGTGATTGGATTTCTTCATTCAAGATGGGATGTTATTCAAAGGAATACAGTTGTGCATACCTAAGAGTTTTATGAGGGGGAATCTGATAAAGGAGAAACATAGTGGAGGATTAGCCGAACATTTTGGTATTGACAAAACAGTAGCATTGGTGAGTGAGCATTACTTTTGGCCCTAGATTCATAAGGATGTTAGTAAATATGTGCAAAGTTATAGAGTTTGTCAATTTGCAAAGGGTGGTAGTCAAAATGTGGGATTGTATAAACCTTTGATGGTACCGGTAAGACCTTGGGAGGATATAACATGGATTTCATACTTGGATTACCTAAAACATGGAGAAGGAATGATTCTATATTTGTGGTAGTGGATAGATTCTCTAAGATGGCTCGTTTCATACCTTTTAAGAAGACATCAGATGCATTACATGTAGAAAACCTATTTTTCAAGGAAGTAGTGAGATTGCATGGATTACCTAAGAGCATAGTTTCAGACAGAGACACTAAGTTTGTTGTCTATTTTTTTAGAACACTTTGGAAGAAGATGAAGACAAATTTGAAGTTCAGTTCTACTTTTCATCCACAAACTGATGGACAGACAGAAGTAGTTAACCAAAGCTTGGGAAATTTGTTGAGATGTTTAGTTAAAGAGAAAATCAGAAGTTGGGATTCGATTCTTGCACAAGTAGAGTTTGCCTACAATAATTTAGTAAACAGGAGTACTGGAAGAACACCTTTTGAGATTGTTACCAGAGAACACCCTAGAGGTATATCAAAATTCAGAGATATTAGCAGTGAAGACCGGAGAAGTTTAGAAGCAAAAGAATTTGCAGATCACATGAAAGACTTACATATTCAAGTTAAGCAACATTTGAAGGACATGAATAGAAATTATAAGGAGAAGGCATATGAGAAGAGGAGACATAAGGAATTTAAAGTTGGTGATGAAGTGATGGTGTATCTAAGAATAGAAAGATTCTTGGTTGGAACTTATAACAAGGTGCAGATGAGAAAGTTTGGACCTTGCAGGATCTTGAGAAAGTTTAGTTCTAGGAATGCATATGAAGTGGAGTTACCAAATAGTTTGAGTATTTCACCTGTGTTTAACATTGCATATATTCATGATGGTATGATGAAGAATAAGTATCCGGTCAACTACTGAGAGGGAAGGGTGAATCAGTAGATAGAAAAATTGATAATAACTTCACCAATCTCAAAAATCAATCTCTCAAAGTAAACTTAGAACTATCAATGTAATACCACTGTCAAGATAAAAATTCATGAGATAAATCGGATGACTGTTACAACAAATTAATAGTAAACAACTTCTTCATTTCTCAATACTTCCGGTTATCATGACTTATCAAAGTAGTTAAGTAGTTAAGTAAATCAACCATACAAACATAACCACAAAAACATTCACCACTTGAAACAAATAGTTTTTCGACGTGGAAACCCAAATAGGTAAAAACCACGGTGAGATGAGACTCACAAGATAAATATCTTAACTCTTCTAAATTTCGCCATGTTAGGAGCCTAGCCTGTTAAAGCTTTACAAAAGTATTGTTAACAACTGATCCTGTTAGGAATCACCTGGTTAAGGGATAGACTACAATACCTTGTTAGAAGCAATAACCTGTAAGGGGTGATCTCGGTAGAAGATTTGAAAATCCAAGCTAATGGATCACCCTGTTAGAGGATTTGAATAACACCAAGCTTGTTAGAGCTTACTAGATTAGGGGATTTCAATTCTATTATAATTGTTGGAAAACAACAGGAGTTTGTTGATCTGTCTGAATAGCACTACACTTGCTTGATCAAATCCATTCCATGCTCCTATCTGTCTTTACTCAAACTATAGATACATCATCTGGTTTGACAACCACACACTCAACTGATCTTTGCTAACTCTTTGCCAACTCATTAAACTAAACAACTTCATCGACCTTATAAACAAATCAATTAGGTCGATAACACAACAAAAACCTAATTCTCATAGAGATTACAAACAAATAGGTTCAAGTATGATCATTGGATTACATAGAAATCTCTGCACATCAATCAAGAAAACCTTGATGGCTCCTTGATCACCGCTTCATCGAACTTAGTAACTCATCATGAGCTTTGCATTAGATGCAATACATTTTCTCATTCCCTAGACAAAAACCGTTACAACTTGCCAAAATCTCTTGATATTATCTTCATACAATAATCATATGTGTCATAATTATTACCTCTCACCATCAGATCATAAACCAATATAACCAATTCACCAAACTTAATTGGTTAGGGTTTATCAAAAACAACAGGTAGGGTTTACACCGGTTACATCAATAGATAGGGTTTACACCTATTACCGATTCACTCCACAAATTCTTCCTATACCGGTTATAGTTTCCTTCACTTGTTCATCCTACCGGTTATAAAACAATAATACAACAATATCATTACCAGTTAATTGACATCAATGACAACATAACATATCATTAATGCAATCTTCATGAAAATACCAACAATCTCCCCCTTTGACATTGATGGCAATACAAATATCAATACCATTGATTGTTGCAGTGATTGTGAATAGGAATCCCGATTTACATTACCAAGTATTCACCATGTTCTCCATGTCTTCTGCTTGTCGCTAGTTCTTCCCATAATCACAAAATTCTTCTCCCCCCTTGACAACAATGCCAAATTGAAAGTAAAACATGTAATGTCAAATTTCACTGTGCATCATCAATAATCTGTAACTTGATGCTCCCCCTGTGGAAAAAATCAACTTCTACACCAATCCTTCTATAAAATTATGCAAGTAGCTCTGGGATTGATGTAATCTACATCATACTTAACTGACTTCATGAAGAGGGACAACTCCTAGCTGACTTCTAAGATACTCAAAAGTGGTCTTAGGTAGAGATTTAGTAAAAATATTTGCAAGCTGCTCCTTGGTAGAAACATGCTCTAAGATCACATATTTACTTTGTACTTTTTCCCTCAAGAAATGATACTTCAATTCAATATACTTGTTTCGTGCGTGCAAAACAGGGTTCTTGGAAATATTTATGGCACTTATATTATCACATAAAATCTTTATAAGTTCTTAAATCTTCATCTTAAAACCTTCCAAAATGTGCCTCATCCATAGATAGCCTGAGTACAATTCATGTAAGTTGCAACATACTCAGCTTCAGCAGTAGATTGTGAAGTACAATTTTGCTTCTTACTACTCCATGAAACAAGTCTTCCTCCAAGAAAAAATGCTCCACCGATTGTGCTTTTCCGGTCACCAACATTTCCTACCCAATCTGCATCTGTGTACACCTTCAAGTCAAAATTTCCTCCATATGGATACCATAATTCATAATCAACGGTACCTTTCAGATATCTAAAAATTCTCTTGGTTGCTATCAGATGTGTTTCCTTAGGATTCTTCTGGAATCTAGCAACTATGCCAACTGCATGAGCTATGTACAGTCTGTTGTAAACAACATAGTGCAATTTTCCAATCATTGACCTATATTCCTTCTCATCAACAGATTTGGACTCATCTTCCTTAGACAACTTACAACCTATAACCATTGGTGTCCCAACTGGTTTATAGTCACTCATGCCAAATATCTTCAAGACCTCTTTCACATACTTAGATTGTGTGATGAAAATACCATTCTTCATTTGTTGTATTTGTAAGCCTATGAAATTTTTTATTTCTCCCACTAAAGACTGTAGACACCTAAAATTGTCATGTCTAATTAAATAAATATCTTTATTTATTTAATTACTTTAGCCTGATTCTTCTTTTAATTAAATAAATTCTTATTTATTTAATTAATTCATTTATCCTCTTCTAGCCTTATTTCTTATTTAAATAAATACACTTATTTATTTAAATTGTCCTTTTCTTAAATTAAATAAATATCTTATTTATTTAATTGATCCCACTTCTTCTATTAATTAAATAAATCTTTATTTATTTAATTAATTCATTAACCTTTTCTACCTATGACACATGTCATTCATCTCTTAATTCCTACACTACCTACCCTCTCATTATTTTCTTATTTTCTCTACCTACCCTTTAATCATAGCCGACCATTTATCTTTTACACCTCTCAATCTTATCCCTCCATTTCTTATGGTGTCTTCTATATAAGAAGATGCTTCCTTCATTATCAACCCTAACTAACTAACTCAATTGCACACTCGACTACACTACGCCTTTTGCACTTTCATATGTGATCCTACTTGCAACCACATTTCCTTTCTTTGTTGAGCTCTTGTGCACATAAAATCTGAGAGCAACTATATCAAGCAAGATCAATGGAGATAGGAAGAATGGAGATCCAAACCCTATTGGACATGTGATGGTATAATCTTTGTGATTTCATTTGATTTGCATTGTCTTAGGTAATCTTCATATGTTATGGTGGATCTTTGTTGTTGTTAGACTAGGGTTTTGTGGTTGAATTCATTTGGTCTTTCAACATCGTTGTTATCCATTTTCAACATAAACATTTTGGCACGCCCGGTGGGACATGGATTTTTGTTAGATCTGTGTTTTTTGCAGGTTTTTCTAACCCTATATTGTTGTTTTGTAAAACAATTTGGAGAATAACCTTGTGCAGCTAGGGTTTTGGACACAAAATCAAGATCTTGGAGAGATTTGATCTGATCTCACAAACAACTAAGAATTTTTGCACCAAATTTTTTTTTCAAGTTGAGGACAGTATTAACAGCTCTCAATCCAAAATTCAGAATTTTTGGAGCATATTTGCATTTTCCATGATTTTTTTTATGATTTTTCATAAAAAATTAATTTTGAGAGCAAATTAGCAAATTTTTCAGATTTTATTATATTTTTTAAAAGATCTTTGATTTATACACATGATCTATTCTTTGTGATTTTAATTTTGATGCAAAATATTTCCCTAAAAGTCGGATCTTTCAAAATTAGGGTTTTTCATTGTTTTGATTAGATCTCTCAAACGGCTTTGAATTTTGGCATCAAATTTTTTTTACAGAAATTATTTTATGCAAGTTTGGAAGACCATCAGGACTCTCCAGTAAAAATTTCAGATTTTTTGGATCAATTTTGCATTTTATATGAATTTTTTATGATTTTTCATAAAAAATTAATTTTTGGAGCAAATTAGCAAATTTTTTGGATTTTCTTACATTTCTGGAAATCTCTTGAAATTTTACAGGTGGTCTTTTTTTATGATGTATCGGATATTTGAATTGGTCAACAAAATGCATTGTTGAAGGCCCCTATTTCACAAAGTCGTTTGGATCTAAAATTTACCTAACTTGTGTGCTTGCAGGAAGGGGTGATCATTTCAAACAATCCAAACTACTAACAAATCTTTGTTGTAGAACCTTGACAAGGATTTTCTTTTGATCTTTATTGTGTGCCTTGTTTTCATAGATTATCAAACACTTCAATTGGTGCACTAAAATTGAACCAGTGTCCTTTGTGTCTTGGGCAATATGCTCTTTTTGTTTAATCTTTAGAGGGCATGTCTCCCCGTGTGGTCATTAGGACTACTAGTGAGGAGAGAACGACCCAAGTGGTAGTGAGGAAAACCCACCTCTTCTGAAACACTATAAACAATTGTATTCATGGTGAAAACTATGGATAATGTGTGCTGATTAATTCATACCGACACTATGTCTCCCCATAAACTTGTTTGATCAAATTTATTTGATCAGTTGTAGGGCGTAACCCCTACCGGCTGGGAGCCTTCTGTATTTACAGAACTGAAAGTGCCACATGTATGGCCACACGAGTGGATGCCCTTACTAGCACCTTTTTGTTTTAGAAGCCAAAATCCTTCTAGTTGTTGGGGTAGGAGGTCAGACCTCTGGAGCGGCCCACACACATACGGTTCTTAGTAGAGATACAAAGTTCACCACGGGGAGTTTTCATGGGGACTGATGCTTGGTTGCCCTGAGAAGTGAGTGTCGAGGGTGGAGCCAATGGGGTCAAGCATCTAAGTATCCACTCTGAATAGTGTAGCCTCATGTGGGAATCAACAACTATTGTCTTAGCTAGCCATAAGAATTGTGCTTGACTTATTTTAAACAATCAAACATTCAAGACCAAACACCAAAACATTGTGTCTTTTGTGTCTTCAAGTGTATGCAAAACATTTTTACATCAAACAACACACTTTTTTTTGGAGTCATTTTGGAGTCTAAACACTTGCAAACATTGAGTCCTCATCAACATTGTGTCCTCTTGTCACGAAAAACAGTCAAAATTTCAGATTTGGTCACAACAAAACAACTTCACAAATTGGAAAAATTTACAGTCCAGCAAACAAGAGCAATTAGTTTCAAAATTCTTGAGCTTCCTAAGTTATTTATCTAGATTTTCATCTAGAATTCAACCTATTTTTGGGTCTCACAAAGTCCATCATTGCTTTACACCTTACATTACATACACATTTGTCTAAACTTGAGTCAAAAGGTCACTTGCTTGTCCTCATCATACTTTGTCAACACACTACATACAACAACATTTTGCTAAGTGGTCCCTCATCAAGGTCTATCACCTTTGGGTCTCATTTGGTCTTACTTAGAGTCAAGGTCAACTTACCTCATCAAGAGAAACTATCATCTCTTTGGAAGCCACACCTACTCTACTACATACATACTTGGTCTTACACTTTGGACATTGCAAGTAAACCTCAGATTCATTTACATTCCATCCAACTCTTGGTCTTCCATACTCTTTCCATTTTCATCTAGTCTCAAACATCTCGGTCAATACCTAGTTCATGGTTGACACCCATTTCCAAAAATCTAGGAGAGAAGCTAAAGAGGCTCAAGAGTCCACAAACATGAGTGCCTATGAGTATGACAATGATGTCTTTTTCAATTCTGATCATACTACATTACCTGGCATGGATGCCTATAGAAACATTCCAAATGTTGAGAACATGGACACTATAAACAACAATGATACACACAATGACAATATGGACAACATTTCAATACATTCAGCAAAAGTGGAAGACTCCATTATGGATCCCCGTTTCAATAGATTCGTTGAGGAAATAATGAGGAGAGATAGACAATACTTCTTACAAGTGATGGCACAAAGTGGAGCCAAGATACCTCATGATTTTGACATGTCTCAAATAATGGAAAATCGACCTTTGCAACAAACTCACTCCAACATGGATCAAAGGAGGCCTAATAGTGGAGGCAATAGAGGACCACATCTTGTTCCTGAGTCACCATCATCTTTGTTTAAAAAACTAGAGGTCCCATACACACATGGTCAAGCATATAATACTCACCTTCACAGACCATTATGGAATTCTTATGCAAAAAAATATGCTCAATCACATACCAATGCTAAGGATCAACCACCAAAGCAATTGGATATTCAAAGGCATGCTCAAAATTTGGACACAAGGAAACCCCGCATCAAATTTGGGGGCAACACACTAGAACAAACTCATGACATTCCTATAGAGTATGGTATACATGGACAAAGCAGACATTCCATTCCTCAACATGACTCTATACCAAGTGGTCCATATACGCAGCATCACTATAGACCTTCTCCATATGAACATGTGTATGATAAATATCATCCATATATGCAACATGCTCCTCCTCCACTCGGTGCTTCAGGCATGGGGTATGGTCCAAGAAGTCAGTCTCCACCGAAGACCAATTTGGAGCAACAAATCAGGGACTTACAAAAGAAAAAGGAGGACATAAATACACCAAAGCCAATATACAAAATGAGAGACATATGTCCTTATCCATTTGACAAGAGCATTCCAATGCCTCCTTTTCCTACACACTTTGTGACACTTAAGTTTGATAAGTATAGAGTAAAAGGGGATCCTAAGGCACACATAAGACAGTTTTTCACAGCTTGCATTGAGGTAGCAGCAAAAGAGACATATTTGATGAGATTATTCCCACAAAGCTTAGGTGATCAAGCTATGGAATAGTTCTCTCAACTCCCACCTAGAATTAAGTCATGGGGTGACTTAGCAGAGGCATTTATCCAACATTTATCCTACAACATAGAGACAAACATATCAATCACTACCTTGTGCAACACCAAGCAAAAGGATGGAGAATCGTTTTCATCATTTTTACAAAGATGGAGAAATCTAGCAAGCAGATGCTCTTGTGAAACTCCACAAAAACAAATGGTAGAGATGTCCACCCAGAATGTCAACAAAGACATTGGTTATGACCTACGAAAAGCTTGTTTGTCCACCTTCAAGGATGTCATTGAAAAAGGCTTAGCAACAGAGAAGGTCCTAATTGAACAAGGAGTCATTAAGATATTCAAAGAAAACAAAGAGGACTTTAAAGGAAAAGACAAGCCAAGATTTTGGATTAAAAACAAGAACACAGTCAATGATGGTGTTGTGGATGCCAATACAGTGTGACCTAAAATCATTTTTTTCTGGATCAAGCTCTACAAACAATCAGGTGAATACTCAAACAACTTCCAAATCATGAAGGAAGTACACTCCATTGGGAGAACCACTAGAGTCTGTTTTCAAAAAACTAGTGGCAAACAAAATAATAACAATTCCAGATTTGCGTCCATGTGAGCCAAAGGTCAAACCAAATTGGTGGAATGATGATGAGTATTATGAATTTCATAAAAGCAAAGGACACAAAATAGGAAATTGTCATCGACTGAAGAACATCATACAAGATCTCATTGATAGAGGTGACATTGAAATTGAAGGACACTCATCCAACCAAGAATAGGAAATGTTTAAGGAACCATTCACAAAGCATGACAACGGAAAAGCTAAAGCCATAGATGATCAGAACAACTATACCAGAGCATCTTATAACTATGATTCAACTGTCAATCACATTTCGATGGACAATTATGTCTCTACCATTATCATCAAGGGCAAAACACCTGAAAATTCTACCCAAAGACCCAAGATTGTCCTAAAAGGCATCGGATATTCTTCTGAACCTACCTTTGAATGTCATGTTACAACTTGTCGAGGTAAATTCACTTTGCAAGGTGCTCCAGCTAAAAACATTGCTTCCTCATCAACCAAGCCTGAGTATGACCTTGTAGAACAGTTAGGGAAGACACCCGCACTCATCTCCACCCTTGAGATCTTACGCATATCCACTGCACATAAAGCCATTCTTGATAAAATCTTGAGAGACACTATTGTTCCTACTGATTTGAACGTGGACCAGTTTCAAGCCATGGTGGGATACCTTTCCATTCCACACTCCCTTACGTTCACAGAAGCTGACGATGCCTTCGTAAGTCAGCCACATATTGCACCATTACACATTGAAGCCTTCATACACAAACATCAAATAAAATGAGTCCTAATAGATGGAGGAGCAGGTCTAAACATTTGTACATTGAGCACTATTAAACAATTGGGATATTCTGACAAGGCTGTAAATTCTACAAACAAAATTACCATCAAGGCATATGATGATGAAGAGCACTCATCCAAGGGCACAATCACCTTACCTCTCAAAGTTGGGCCAGTTTCAAAGGATGTGGTTTGTCATGTCCTTGATCTAGAGCTAACATACAACATATTGTTGGGACGCCCATGGATTCATGAGATGAGCGCAGTCCCATCTACATATCATCGATGTATCAAGTTTCCACACAATGGAGTTGAAGTGACTGTCAAAGCTTACCCAAATCCATTCATATATTGCAACAATCTGTGACATAGATCAGAAATAACAATCCCAGTCAATCGAGAAGCTATTCCTTCATCAACATATGTGGATCCAGGATCCTTGAAATCTTTTACACCAAAACAAGTAGAGATCAAAGAAAAGTTCAAGAATAAAGACCTGGGATGTGGTGAGTATATCTTTCATGTTGATGAACTCCCACTATCTCCTAAGGTATTCAGTCGACAGGAAAAACCTATAAACAATTTGCAATATCAAGGAATTGGGTGTGAACCACCTAGTGTTGTGGCTACTAAGTCCGAATGCAAATCTCCTCCAGTGGTGCAAGCATCTCTTGATATCAATAGTCCTAAGAGTGGTTCCAACAAAGAATCTATTGAGCATATCGTCAACCCTCTTGAGAAATCACATAGCTTTACCATATCATCCACTCATTCCATTTCTACTCCTCTCCCAGACTTAGATCAACAAGAATTAAAAACTCCCTTACTAATTGGGGATCAAGAATCAAGCTTTGAAAAGAAAAATCTAAAAGTCAAAAATAAAGAAAAGTCCTTTAGTCCAAATCAAAATCAAAAGCTACTGGACTCCACAAAAATCAAAGTCAAGGATAAAAATCATATGAAGAAAAAAGAACAAGAGTTGATCTCCCCTAATATCAAAATAACTGGGGGCAAAAGTTCTACAATTTCAAGTCAAAAAGAATACTTCATGTTGATCCTAAGTCTCCATCATGCTATCCTACTTTCACTTTTTTTCACAATCATAAGCCTTCATAACTCATCCAATTGTTCCACACATCCTTTCCATTCTGGCGATACATCATGGACCTTTAATGGAGCTTCCTCGAAGGACTTTGTTATCAGGGATGCCCAAACTTCTTTAGGTGACACGCATATGGGCCTACGTAGTCCACACATTGGTAATTCTATCTCAATTCCTTTATCAAGGAAGACAGTTGCTCGAGCTACATATCATTCAGTCAAGGAACGTCATAGCTACTATCATAAAGTCAAGCCTCGCACATTTGAGGTAGGTGACTTAGTTCTCAGAGAAAATCCTAAAAATAAGCAACATAGAGAGAAGAAGGGCAAGTTCAAACCAAATTGGTTTGGTCCTTACATCATCACAATAGCCTATGGATCAGGTGCATATCAGCTCTCAACCACATAGGGTGAACCTTTGGAGGATCCTATCAATAGCATGCACCTTCATAGGTTTTACACATAGCTCTTCAGCATATCCTAATTCAAAAAAAAAAATCATAAAAACATAAAAAATCATTACTTGGTAAAAACCTAGCAAACAGGCGCCTTGTCACACAAAACAATTAAAAAAAAAATTGAAAAAACAAAAAAACATTTCGTCCAATGGTGAAAACCACTTCGGTGGTGCCCTGGACAAGTACCATGGTGAAAATCGGGTCACCGGCGCCATGTGTAGAGACATTGCTCCTTCCTCCTTCAGGATTCACTTTCCTCCTTTCACTTTGCACACACTCACAACCTCTTCATCCATAATAAACTTACCCATTCCCATCATGGCTTGTTATTGATCTACCTAAGATTGGTTAGCCATTCATAATAAACCTTCCTTTTCACCCCTTTCCATCCATAATAAATAGGTCCTATATGTGGCTAAGGCAAATCCTACGTCTAGTGATGGGTGTGGAACTGAGAGCATCACCTATTCCAAGGAGTACAGTTTCTTCCACTTTTCTTCAGTCTATCTGCGCACAATCCACAATAAAGCAGCACTTGCAACGCCAATCCGCAATAAAGTTTCACTTTCTCTGCAATAAAGTATCAATTTCATGGATTCAGTCAGTTTCAGATGAGACACAGTAGCAACAATGGGCTTCAACAAATCAAATCTTTCAACAAACTCAGACAACATTATGGTTCGATGCTATCTATCCTTTTATGAAAGTAAACATTGTGACCACAATCAAATAAGACTACAAGAGACACTAAAACTTGAGGACTACAATGGATGTTTGTGTCGAGTCTTACTTTTCTTTTGATTTTATCTTTTTGGTGGCATGTCTTTTAGCTTTTCCGGGATGTCTCTGACTAGAGATTTTATCTCCAGGATATCTTTGACTAGAAAGGCAAGGATGGGGTATTGTCACCTATTTTTTTGTTGTTTGTGGATTGTCTCTTAATAATGCTGACTTGTCCAAGGATATGAGGATACTAAGAGTCTAGTATGAACTGGGGCATTCCTTGTTTGCAACTGTCTTATCTCCATGCAAATAGGTACAATGACTTTCTGGGTCGAACATATACCTCGATTGTCATAACCTATTTTTCCATAATAAAGCTCAATGATGATAACACACAAGAAGCTCTTTTCACTTTCATATCTTCTATCTTCCATCCCCTTTTCTTGATTGACCTCCATCATCCTTCTTGAGTCTGTGTAGCCTGCTATCACATGACTGAGTATAATGACATGCCAAAAATATCTGCATTTCATGTAGTTGCACCTGCATTACCACATATAGATATCACAATTGCATCACATCCTGCACATAACACATAATAGCACATTTTACATTTTCAGCATATTCATCTGCATTTCATACATTCACATTTACATTGGCATAACATATTCAAAACATAAAAGAACAAAAAAATATTGCATTTCATCATGTACATATTTACATCCATATCATAAGCATCACATAGGTACACATGCATATAGCTGCCGCAAAGGTGAATCATCTCATATATATAATCATAAGTGTCATGATACAATGATGTCAAAATACATATGGCTACAAAATCACCTGAAGGTGTCTACATCATCATACAAAATGGTACAAAACAGATACATAAGAACCCACTGATCACTCCTACCAGCACCACCGCTAGCGCCAATCCTGTCTGTGTCATCATGTCCCATGCCACGTTTCCAGCCCTCATCTCCAGTCCTGGACCTTGAAACACTCGTCTCAATGCATCCCTATCTCCATCTCGATCGTAAGGAACTAACTCCCCATCAATCAGTATCCTCATTATCCTGTACACATCCTCTAAAGTGATTGTCATCTCACCCATCGACAAATGGAAAGTACAAGTCTCTAAGTGCCATCTCTCAGCTAGCTCAATCAGCAATCCCATGTTCGCCCGAAACTCAGGCACATACAAAATGAATCTCAAACCCATAACCTCAATGGTAGCTTGGTCCTCAAATGTCAGCTCCGGTCGTAACCTTTGAGTCGATGGGAATCTCTCTCATGACTCCAGTATAGATAGGTACTCCTATAGTCAAGCAAATTGATCATGTTAGTCAAAGTAACACGCACTGTTCATCACAAAGTGTTGCTATTTATCCTAGTGGTACTCCCTGTTCATCATAAAGTACTACGTGTTTGTGCACTCCCTATTCATCACAAAGTGTTGCTCATATTAGTACTCCCTATTCATCACAAAGTGTATCAATCTATCCTATCCTAGGTCCTCTGCTTGAGTGTATCCTCTTGAGTAGTTTCCTAATTGGCAACGTATGTTCTATCACAAAATTGTCAATCCTAGCCCTATCTATTATCCATAGTCTTCCCTAGAGGACCTGCTTGAATGTATCCTCTCAGCAGCTTATCCAATCGACAGCGTATATTCATCACAAAACTGCCAATTTGGCCTTGAAGACATACACGCACTTACATACTGCATAAACGCGCCTAGCTAACCCAGACGCGCCTGGCACCAATGCAGACGCGCCTCAATGTTTTTGACATTTTTTTGACATTACCTAAACACACATTTATTACCCTACCTAATATGCATTAATGACAACATTTATTACAACAAAGTATAAGGAGGTTTTGCGGTACTTACCAGCTCTCCTGCATCTGCTGGCCTCTGAAATCGGCGAATGTGATCGAATCTGTGAACCAAAGCCATTGTTGCTGATTGTTGCTGCTCTATTCTCTCTCTACACTCTAATCTCTTGGATGTGCAAATGAAAATGAGGATGTATTCCCCTCGTGGTCTATCTTATAGACTACCCTAGCCCTAGCCCTAGCCCTAGCCCTCGTTTCCCGAATCAGTCTTCATTATCTCGTGACTTTGTCACTCTATCCAGTCAGTCCATTCTAGCCTTTCTTTCTTATCGAGAGATTGTCTGCGATCTTTCCAAACATCTTCATCCAATCTCTCAAGGGGGCATATCATTCCCATCTTGGGGCAACTTTGTATCAGTTCATCTTATCTTCTTTGAAACAACGCGACAAGCTGCATTGTCTCAAAGAGGGGCAAAATGTAGACACCTAAAATTGTCATGTCTAATTAAATAAATATCTTTATTTATTTAATTACTTTAGCCTAATTCTTCTTTTAATTAAATAAATTCTTATTTATTTAATTAATTCATTTATCCTCTTCTAGCCTTATTTCTTATTTAAATAAATACATTTATTTATTTAAATTGTCCTTTTCTTAAATTAAATAAATATCTTATTTATTTAATTGATCCCACTTCTTCTATTAATTAAATAAATCTTTATTTATTTAATTAATTCATTAACCTTTTCTACCTATGACACATGTCATTCATCTCTTAATTCCTACACTACCTACCCTCTCATTATTTTCTTATTTTCTCTACCTACCCTTTAATCATAGCCGACCATTTATCTTTTACACCTCTCAATCTTATCCCTCCATTTCTTATGGTGTCTTCTATCTAAGAAGATGCTTCCTTCATTATCAACCCTAACTAACTAACTCAATTGCGCACTCGACTACACTACGCCTTTTTCACTTTCATATGTGATCCTACTTGCAACCACATTTCCGTTCTTTGTTGAGCTCTTGTGCACATAAAATCTGAGAGCAACTATATCAAGCAAGATCAATGGAGATAGGAAGAATGGAGATCCAAACCCTATTGGACATGTAATGGTATAATCTTTGCGATTTCATTTGATTTGCATTGTCTTAGGTAATCTTCATATGTTATGGTGGATCTTTGTTGTTGTTAGGCTAGGCTTTTGTGGTTGAATTCATTTGGTCTTTCAACATTGTTGTTATCCATTTTCACCATAAACAAAGACATTTCAAACTCATTTTTCATTTCATCTGCAAACCTGTTGCTCATTTCATCATTACCTCCAAATATGATATCATCAACAAATACTTCGTTGACTAGTATTTTATCTCCTTCAGATTTGAGATATATGTTACTATCATCACTGGTTCTCAGAAAGCCTATCTTCATCAGATGTGTATGAATCCTTTCATACCATGCTCTCAGTGCCTGCTTTAATCCATATAAAGCCTTATGCAATCTGCATACCATGTCTTTCTTATCAGTTAAAGAATAACCATTTGGTTGCTCAATATATACTTCTTCTTCTAGTATCCCATTCAAAAATGTTGACTTAACATCCATTTGGTATACATTGAATTTCTTATGTGTTGCAAATGCAAGTAAAGTTCTGACACCTTCCAGTCTTGCCACTGGTGCAAAATTCTCACCATAGTCTTCTCCTTCCTCTTGTGCATAACCTTTGCAAACCAACCTAGCTTTGTTGCGAACTACAACACCATCTTCACTCAACTTGTTCCTAAATACCCACTTAGTACCTATCACATTTTTATTTACTGGTTGGGGTGCTAGGGTCCATGTGTTGTTCTTCTCAATTTGATCTAATTCCTCCTGCATAGCTTTAACCCAATGATCGTCACCAAATGCTTCCTTAGCAGTTCTTGGTTGAATAGTGGAGATCATGCAAGAATTCTCTCTGATTCTTCTTCTGGTTAGTACTCCAGCATCCTTACCCCCAATAATATGTTCAGGATTGTGATTCGGTCTCACATATCTTGGAATAACATGATCATTATCTTCAGGTTCAGCTTCTTCATTATCATCATCTTCTTTTGAATTTATCTATCCCAGTTGAACTGGTACATCAATATTTGCTTTGCTGGTTTCAGATTTCATAGTCTCTAGTTCCAAAAACAAAATGCAAGGATCTTCATCCTTTTTCTCCAAACTGGTTTCCTTCGAGACTTCAAGATATTCATCCACTCTAACATCAACACTCTTAATAATTCTTTGTGTCCGGTTGTTAAAACACTTGTAGGCCTTACTCTTGGTGGAATAGCCAAGAAATATACCTTCATCACTTTTAGCCTCAAATTTGCTAATATAGTCACCTCTCTTAATAAAACATTTTGTTGGTGTAAATAATTATTCATCATGGATATTATTACACTTACTTAAGTTTACTTAGGTACATGCATTTAATAGTAGTTTGGGTATGAGACACTTGGGTGTTTGTGCCACATTGGGATAGTGTGTGTAGGAGAATTTCTACCTTTTATGGTGTTGATCTTATCTTGTTGTTACATTCCACCTAATGTAGAATATTATATTGTTTCTCCTACCTACCCACACCTATTTCCTACCTACCCTTTTTTCTTATTGAGCCACATGTCATGTTTGTGTGCTCACATATCTATAAGCCTTGCCTATATAAGCAGACTCGTCTACATTGTTTGTATGGGAAATCAATCAACATCATGTAATGATCCAGTTGATCAGTTTTTTCTTGATAGGATACAGTTTATTTCTATCATCTATTTTGTTCTCTCTTATTTGTGCTTTCCATTGCCTCTAGATCTTGGCAAAATCTCACACATTTGCTTCCAAATATTTTGAAATAACTAACATCAGGTGATCTACCAACCAATATTCATAAGGAGTCTTGTCCTTACCTCTCTTTACCAAAATCCAGTTCGTAGTGTAGACAGTTGTACTGACAGCTTCTCTCCAAAAAGTTTTTGCTACACCTCCTTGTATCAACATCATCCTAGCAGCTTCAACAACTGATCGGTTATTTCTCTCTGCAATACCATTTTGTTGTGGTGTTCTCGATGCAGAGAGTTGTCGTTTGATACCATTTTCTTCACAATACCTAGTGAATTCCTCAAAAGTAAATTCACCACCTTGATCTGTCCTCGGACACTTTATCTTCTTGTCGCTCTGCTTCTCAGCTAAGACCCTGAATGCCTTGAACTTATCAAAAGTTTTAGTCTTATCCTTCAAGAATGTGACTCACATCATCCTTGAGCAATCATCAGTGAAGATCATAAAATATATGTCACCTTGAATACTTTTGTCCTTATTGGTTCACAAAGATCTGTATGAACCAAATCTAACAAATGTTCTGCTAAAAAAGATTTGCTCTTGAAAGTTGAGGATGCCATCTTTCCCAACTAACATTCTTTGCATAGAGCATTAACCGGCTTGTCCAACTAAGGCAAACTTATCACTGTCTTGGACTTACTCACTTTAACAATGTTATCAAAGTTTATATGACAAAATCTATTATGCCAAAGCCAACTATCGTCTATCTTTGAAATTAAACAGTTGTTGACTTTAGAATTAAGGTGAAATAAGTTACCTTTAGTTTGCCTCCCTGTTTTATCAATTCACCTTTGTTGCCATAGATTTTTCACATACCATTTTTAAACTCCAATGGGTATCCTCTATCATTGAGTTGTGCCACACTCAAAATATTGTTCTTTAGACCTTCAACCCAATAGACATTATCTGCACTACTCTTTCCACTAAGAGAAATAGTTCTCTTACCTTTAACCATGCAAGGTGATTCATTACCAAATCTTACAACTCTGCCATCAAATTCCTTCAAAGAAAGAAATTTGCTTTGATCACTGGTCATGTGATGTGAACAACCACTATCAATGATCCAATCATCAGAGTTATCCATCCTAGATACTAATGCCTTCTGGTCTGATATATCTTCTTTAATAGCTACGAACGCAATGTCTTCATTAGCATCACCATCAAATTCCTCATCCATGATACCACCATTAACAACAATAAGACAATCTCTTTTTCCTTTACCCTTATACTTCTTGAATTTCTCTTGTTTGTGCTCATTATCACCATTAGGACAGTTAGTAGCAATGTGTCCAATCTTATTGCATGCAAAACATTTCAAAGGTAATTTACCTCTATATTTACCTGTACCTCTAGGCAACCGCTTGGCCAACAATGCTTCAAGCTCAACTAAACTATCTTCATCATCAACTTCTCTATTGGATCTAGGGAAGCTGGATCTGGATTCATAATAGTGACTGGCATCTCTACTTTTCCTCACATATGGGTTAGAAATAAAATCTCTAAATGCAGACTTAAATTTTTGTACACTACAATCATTATCATTTAATTCAAAAGCAGTAAGCTTGCCAATGACGGAGTCAAGAGTTACCTTAGTTTTGACAATGGACTTCAGCTCCTAAATAGCTACAACTCGGATAGCGTAGACCGATAGTAGGGTTCTAAGTACCTTACTAATCACTGTGGAATCTTCCACGTTAGCTCCTACACTCTTAATTTCACCGACTATCTCCTTTATCCTTTGACCATACTATTGAATATTCTTACCTTCAGCCATCCGCATGTCATCAAACTTTCCTCTTAGACTTTCTTCTTTAGCAATCTTAACATGTTCATCACCGTTATAAATCTCTTCAAGTTTTTCCATACCTCATATGCAGTCTCAAGACCATGGACATATACATACTCTGCATCAGACAAAGAACTGATAATAGCCTCTAATGCTTGATGATTTTCTTTTTGCTCTTTCTTCTGATCATCAGTCAACATCCCAGTAGGTGCAATATATTTAGTATCGACATGTTCCCAATACTGGCTTCCCAGACTCTTGATATAAATTTTCACTCTGTCACTCCATATCTTGTAGTTCTCTCTATTAAACTTTGAACTTTCCATCTTCATCATGATTTGCAAGATCTTTAGCTCAAGCTATTAGGCTAAGACCTTAGAGGACCTGATAAGCTCTGATACCAATTGATGGTATGATGAAAGAATAAGTATCCAGTCAACTACTGAGAGGGGGGTTGAATTAGTAGATAGAAAAACTGATAATAACTTCACCAATCTCAAAAATCAACCTCTGAAAGTAAACTTAGAACTATCAATGCAATACCAATGTCAAGATAAAAATTCATAAGATAAATCGGTTGACTATGACAACAAATTAAAAGTAAACAACTTCTTCATTTCTCAATACTTCTAGTTATCATGACTTATCAAAGTAGTTAAGTAGTTAAGTAAATCAACCATACAAACATAACCACAAAAACATTCACCACTTGACACAAATATTTTTTGACGTGGAAACCCAAATAGGTAAAAACCACGGTGAGATGAGACTCACAAGATAACTATTTGAACTCTTCTGAAGTTCACCCTATTAGGAGCCTAGCCTGTTAAAGCTTTACAAAAGTCATGTTAAGAACTGATCCTGTTAGGAATCACCCAGTTAAGGGATTGACTACAATGCCTTATTAGAAGCAATACACTATAAGAAGTAACCTCGGTAGAGGATTTGAAAATCCAAGCTAATGGATCACCTTGTTAGAGGATTTGAATAACACCAAGCTTGTTAGAGCTTACCCGGTTAGGGGATTTCAATTGTGCTATAATTGTTAGAAAACAACAGGAGTTTGTTGATCTGTCTAAATAGCACTACACTTGCTTGATCAGATCCATTCCATGCTCCTATCTTCCTTTACTCAAACTGCACATACATCATCCGGTTTGGCAACCACACACTCAACTGGTCTTTGCTAACTCTTTGCCAACTCATTAAACTAAACAACTTCATCGACCTTATAAATAAATAAATTAGGTCGATAACACAACAAAAACCTAATTCTCATAGATTTTACAAACAAATCGGTTCAAGTATGACCGTTGGATTACATAGAAATCTCTGCACATCAATCAAGAAAACCTTGATCGCTCCTTGATCACCGCTTCATCAAACTTAGTAACCCATCGCTCCTTGATCACCGCTTCATCAAACTTAGTAACCCATCACGTGCTTTGCATTAGATGCAATACATTTTCTCATTCCCTAGACAAAAACCGTTATAACAACTTGTCAAAATCTCTTGAAATTATCTTCATACAATAATCATACATGTCATAATCATTACCGCTCACCATCAGATCATAAAACAATATAACCAATTCACCAAACTTAATCAGTTAGGGTTTATCAAAAACAACAAGTAGGGTTTACACCAGTTACAGTTTCCTTCACTTGTTCATCCTACCGGTTACAAAACAATAATACAACAATATCATTATCAGTTAATTGACATCAATGACAACATCACATATCATTAATGCAATCTTCATGTAAATTCCAACAATTCATCAGTATCATGAACCAGAATTCAATGAGGATAGTATTGTAGACTTGGAGAAACAGTTGCCCCAGAAGGAGCCAGATCAGATTGAAGACATTTTAGATAGTAGGATTGGGCATAATACCTGGAGCAGTTAGCATAAGGAGTATCTTGTGAAGTGGAAGGACAGACCAGTTGAAGATTCATCTTGGATTTCTTGGGCAAAGGTAGACCGCCTTAGTTTTCCTCTGACCCCAACAAAGTGAGATTCTCACTTTTTTTTCAACAACCTTGGATGTCTAATGCAGGAGCATCTCCGGTTCATAGCAATCTTGCATCAACCAAAAATATTTCCTTTCTATTTTTCTTTTTGTTTGTAGTTTCAACATTTCATTATGTGTGTCCTAGATTTGGCTCACCAGAACCTATGGAGTTGGATTTTGCTCGAAGACCTGATCATCTTCCTTATTTTCAAATCATGGAGCATTTGGATCATTTTTTGACAAGTTATCGCTACCGGTTTTGAAGACAATTTTCTCTTACCGGTTGCCTAGATCTATTTGCATTGGTGATCTACCAGATCACTTTCGTAGCTTGTGGAGATCTGAGAAATGGTATTGATGTTCCTCGACGTGTGGATGACCTTTTCCCATGATCTACACGTCATCCTTTGGATTTTCTAAAGAAATTTCTTTGGCAGAGGTCGACCTTGTTGGTTTTGCACGTTAGGTCTTGTTCTTTAGGTTTCGATCCCTTTTTAGGCTAACAGGATCCCCTTGTATTGTATAGATCATTGTAATAGAGAATTAGAATGTAATCAAGAAGTTAAACTGAGCATAGAAGATAGATCTTAATATTTGAGGTCCTGGTTGTGAGTTGTTCTGTATTTTGAGCATGTTTTAGCAAGCCTATGAGCCAGTTTTTGTATCCCGGTTGTTACTAATTGGTTGTAAACAATTTTCATGATATAATTCAATCTATTTTGCACTGCCTCCATCATCTCCCTGTGTTTCCATTGTCCTTAATCTTGTTGACCAGTTTGGACTAATCTCTTTGAGGTCCCTCCTAGCCGGTGACTGCTTCAAACAGTCAATGCAAAGAAAGAATATATCTCCAACAAACTCCCCCTAAGATCAGGACATATGAAGCAGTTTTTCACATGATCTCTCTCTCCCTTTGACAACAATGCCAAAGATCTCAAAACAAAAAACCAAAATTACTCTCCCCCTTAGAATATGAAACATGAATATCTCTCCCCAAAACACAGACTACTCCAGTAGAGGAGCAACACCAACTCACCAATCCAAATAAAAAGATAAGACTGTGAAGTCCACTAGATTGGTGCAACTTAATGTATCTAGTTCTCATCAGGAGGGGTGGATACCCTTAACTTGTCTCTCAAGTAGAAAAATGTATCTGCAGGCAAAGTCTTAGTGAAAATATCAGCTATTTGTTCCTTTTTAGATACATACTCCATCTTCACCTTCTCTTCACTGACTTGATCTCTCAAGTACTAATATTTGATTGACATATGCTTAGTCTTTGAGTGTTGCACCAGATTCTTTGACATGTTAATAGCACTAGAATTATCACAGCATATAACAATAGGCTCATCATAAATAACTCTGATATCCTTCAACATTTATTTCACCCAGACTACATGAGTGCAAATACTAGCAATGGCAATGTACTTAGCTTCAGCAGTAGATAAGGACATTGAATCTTGTTTCTTACTAGCCCATGAAACTAACTTCTTACCCAAAAAGAATGCTCCACCGGTAGTGCTCTTTCGATCATCAACATCACCACCCAATCTGCATCAGTGTAGGCACATAGCATGAAATCATCATTCCTCAGATACCATAAACCATAATCCATAGTTCCTTTCAAGTATTTGCATATCCTCTTCATAGTAGTGACATGACTCTCTTTTAGATCAGCTTGATATCTACCAGCCATACACACAACATGCATAATGTCCAGCCTAGTCTGAGTTAGATATAGCAGTCCACCAACCATAGATCTATACAAACTCTGATTAGCTTTCAGAGATTCATCATTCTTAGACAATTTACAACCAGTCACCATAGGAGTTCCAACCAGTTTGGAGTCATCTAACCCAAACTTCTTCAGTAATTCCTTCACATACTTAGTTTGAGATATTAGTATACCTTTTTCAGTCTGTGAAATCTGCAAACATAAGAAGAATTTCATCTCACCTATCATAGACATCTCAAATTCTTTCTACATATCACCAACAAACTTCATGCTCAAGTCATCATCAACTCCAAAGATAATATCATCAACAAAGACTTCAACAGTCAGGATGTTATCATTTTCTATCTTAAAGTACAAATTACTATCAACAACACCTTTACTAAATCCTATCTTCAGCAAATATTTACCTAGTCTATCACACCATTCTCTAGGGGCTTGCTTCAGTCCATAAAGAGATTTCTTCAGCTTACATACCATGTCTCCATCATCTGATAGTGAAAATCCATTAGGTTGCTCAATGTAAACTTCTTCCTCAAGATTACCATTCAAAAACGCAAATTTGACATCCATCTGATATACCTTGATATCTTTATAAGTAGCATAAGCAAGCAATGGTCTAACAACTTCAAGTCTTGCAACCAAAGAAAAAGTCTCCTCATAATCAATTCCTTCTTTCTGAGAATATCCTTTGCAAACCAGTCTATCTTTATTTCTGAAAACTTCATTGACTTCATTTAATTTTTTTTTGAATACCCATTTAGTACCAATAACATTCTTATCCTTAGTTCTAGGCACAAGTTCCCAAGTATCATTCTTTTCAATTTGATCCAGTTCTTCTTCCATAGCTCTCATCCAATTTTCATCTTTACAGGATTCAACAACATCTTTAGGTTCAACTCTAGAAATCAAACATACTTCTTCAACAACTAACCTTCTTCTAGTAATTACACATTTATTCTTATCACCAATAATATGATTTTCATAATGATTTAGTCTAACATACCTCGGAGTCTTCTGATTGTTCTGATTATCAGGTTCCCGCACTCCTTCACCAGCAGTAGCAACATTTGGGTTAACTGTCTCTACCAGATCATTCTGCTTAGGCTCTTCACTCTAAATAGGAATTAAAACAATATGTTGTCCATCATCATAATCACGTGCTCTTATCTCTTTTCCAAGGTTCTCATCCACCTTCACATTTGCACTCTCCACTATCTTTCTCAGTCTCCTATTGTAGCACCAGTAGGCTTTGCTCTTTGTAGAATATCCCAGCAAAATTCCTTCATCACTTCTAGCATCAAACTTTCCTATATCCTCATCTCTCTTGATATAATATTTGCTACCAAATACTCTAAAATATCTCACAGTAGGAACATTACCAAACCATAGCTCATAAGGGGTGTTACCGGTATCACCTTTGATGTGAACTATGTTGAATGTGTAAATAGCAGTGCTAATGGATTCTCTCCAGTACACCTTTGGAACATTCCCTTAAATCAACATAGTCCTTGCATTATCCAAGATAGTTCTATTCTTCCTTTCAATAACTCCATGCTACTGAGGGGTTCTAGGAATAGATAATTGTCTTCTAATCTCATGCTTCTCACATAATCAATTGAACTCACCGAAATAGAATTCCACACCTCTATCAGATCTCAGACACTTAACCTTCAATCCAGACTTTGTATCAACCTTTGCTTTGAATATCTTGAATTTGTCCAACGCTTCTGATTTCTCCTTCAAAAAGACAACCCACATCATCCTAGAATAATCATCAATTAGTAGCATAAAGTATCTATCACCCTGCACACTTCTAATGTTTGTAGGTTCACATAGGTCAGTATGCACAAGATCTAGCAATCCATCTGATGTATATTATTTTCTCTTGAAAGAAATCCTTGTTTTCTTACCCAACTGACATTCCTTACATACCAGATTAACAGGCTTAACAATCTTAGGCAGATCTCTAACAACTTGTGTAGAACAGATCTTAATCACTGAATCAAAATTTAAATGACACATTCTCCTTTGCCACAAGCAACTCTCATCAATTTGAGAAATCAAACAACTTTTCTTACTAGAATTCAAATGAAAAATATTACCTTCAGTCTTATTTTTAGATGCAATCTCTCTACCGGAGGCATTTAAGATCTTGCATTTTCCATCCTTGAATTGTAGATCATAACCTTTATCAACCATCTATCCAACACTCAAAAGATTATGCTTCAAACCTTCAACATACAAGATATCAACAATATTATGCTTACTATCAAAAGAAATAGAACCTCTCCCATGAATCACACAGGCTTTGTCATCTCCAAATCTAACTATTCCACCATCATATCTTTCCATGCTCACAAATTTTCTTTTATCACCTGTCATATGTTGTGAACAACCGCTGTCAATTACCCATTCATCTTTCTTTTAAACTTTAGCAACTAAAGCTTTCTCCTCAATAGTACAGCTAGTGGAATCAACAAGTACATGTCCATCTTCCTTAATGGAAAGGAATGCAACTTCATCTCCTTTTGATTCTTCATTTGTAATACTTTCATCAACAACATAATAACAGTCCTTCTGATTCCTATAATTCTAGTTAGGCTTGTAGGGCTTATCATATTTCTCATGCTTGTCATATCTATCATTCCTATCATGCTTATCAAACTTATCATGCCTATCATACTTAGCCATTCTCTTTGTGCATCTAGAAGCAAAATGTCCTATTTTATTACAAGAGAAACATTTCAAAGGCAACTTTCCAACATACTTACTAGAACCTTTAGGCAATCTACGAACAATCAGTGCTTCAAGTTCATCCAACTCAATTTCTTGATCTTCCATCTCTCTTCTCTCTCTCTCTCTCATATCTAGATATTTTGCACTCATCGGGATCATATTTATGCTTACCAAATACAGATGTAGATGCTCTGAATGCAATCTCACACTTTCAATGTGATTCTCCAAACTCACTTATCTCAAATGCAGCAAGCTTTCCAACCAACATATCTCTTGTCAATGTAGTCACACTTCGGATCTGATCAATAGCAGCAACCTTATGTTTATTTGAAGGAGGCAAAGATCTCAGCACCTTAGCAACAATTTCATCTTCCTCAATGGTATTACCAGCACATCTGATACCTAGGACAAGATCATTCACCTTAACCATGAAAGAGTGTATGTTCTCATCATCTCACATCTTTAACATCTCATATTTTCCTTTTAAACTCTGCAACTTAGCAACCTTCACCTGTTTATCACCTTCATACAGGATCTCAAGCTTTACCCAGATATAATGTGCGATCTGAAGTCCCATTACATTTGTCATCTCAGAATCAGTCAGGGCACTAAGCAATGCTTCCTTTGCTCTAATATTATGTTCAACTTCCTTGATCTTGTCAGGAGTAGATGATCCATTCATAGGAACAATATAAGCATTCTTTGTAATCTTCCAATAATCTTCACCAAGACATTTCAAGTGCACTTCCATCCGGTCCTTCCATATAGCATAGTTACTCCCATCAAATCTTAAATTGTCCTTCTTAAAGATTACACCTTGAGTTGTCATCTCAGATCTCCTCAAGCGATTAAGCTTCTACCAGAGGATCTAGCTCTGATACCAATTGTTAGCAGCAACCAAGAAGGAAGACTAAGAGGGGGGTGAATCGGTCTTCACCAGAATACCAAACTTAATCACAAAACATAGATCTGATAAACTATAGTAATAAGAGAGATAAGAAAAATGAAAGCACAACACACAACACCAAGATTTTGACATGGAAAATTTGGTTAAGGGAAAAACCATGGTGGAAACCTACATTGTTAGACACAATGTACCACTAAGAGGGGGGATGAATTAGTGGTTCACAAACTTTTCCCTTTAACTGTCCTATGCGAGTATACCGGTTATCAGATATAACTCAATGCAAACTTACCAGTTAGAAGGGAGACTAATCACAAATGCACTCACACATAAAAGGACATCACATAACACCAGCATATACAAGGAAAACCCAAGATGGGAAAAACCTTGGTGAGAAATGTTGTTGGAGTCTATTGGTCCAATCCAGCCTCACAATGAATCTCTGATTACAATGTTTAGGGCACCAACCCCTGATTTAGGGCACCAATCCAAGGAGCACCAACCCCTAATTTAGGGAACCAACCCAAGGAGCTACAACCCCTGCACTGAGCTCCAACTCAGTGATTAAAAAACATAATCATTCACAAGTTAATAGCCTTGTTACAAAAATATTTTGTAACACTTCTACAAATATCTTTGCTTGATCTTCTATCCAGTTCACTATCGGTTCCACACTCTGCCTATTGGTTCTGCACTCTGTCGGTTCTCTCTTCTCTCTGCTACACTGTTGCTCTCCACCGATACTACACTTTGTCGGTTCCTTGCCTTCTCTGCAGTCTTCTGCAACTCTCCTCTACCAGTTTGACCTCTGTTGGTTCACTCCTCTGTCAAACTCAATGGTTGACTGTCGGTAACCTCACTAATGCTGGTTGAAAACTTCAACTTTGTTCTTCCTCGCACTCAGTACTTTCTTCTTCTTCTTCTTCTTCTTCTTGATGACCACTTGACCAATTTCACTCCTTCAACAGCAATACTCCCTCATCCAATGGCAGCACTCAACGATTTTGGCTTGCATATTTATAACATGGTTTTCCTGCCGAAAGACAATTCAAAATTCAAGCAGTTAGGGTTTTCTCATCAACCTCATGACAAATCAAATCCAATCATATCTCTTTCAATCTGATTTCTTGGATTGATGAACTATAACTCATCAATCAATCCCGCCATTTTCGTGCCTTCCTAATCACATCTTCTATTTTTGGCAATCTGCTTTTGACCTGTCAGCTGATTTCTTGGTCGATCACCAAGATTGGTTTTGCAGTTTCCTTCACTTGCCTCGATCTCCTCAATTAGTCTGAGCTGACTCTCTATTGTCCTCCAGATCTCAATCTGCAAACCTCTACTTAGCATCCTGTGAATCTTGTAGTCAACATAAATGTCGACTTGTCACCATCTACCTCGTCGCCTGACACTTCACCGACTCAACACACTAACTTGTGCATGCATGCCACTTCATCTCCATGTGGAAACTGTGTCGGCATCCACCTTTTCTTGATCATCTGTGTCAATATGGATTGGATCACTGACAAACTCCATTATCGAGTTCATCTACCAACTTACTAACCCTGTTGGTTAAACCCTCAAACTGGTCTGTCATCAACCTTGCACTCTATTTCTCTTTCTGTGGAACACTCAACCGATCAGCACTCTTGCTAACCTTCCTTATGCACATCTTCATCAGATGGGAATCTTCTGCATTTGCAACTTGTCCATATTACTGGTGGGCCTACATACCGGTAAATACTCTTGATGACACAATGTCATCAACCTTCAACTGACTCCATCTTCAATCCGGCCATTTGCTTCTCAGCCTTGCCTTCTTCTTCATTATCCCAGACCATATCTCAACCAGTTTGTCAAAGTGACAAACCCATCAAACTTCATCTGTTCTGGCAGCTCAACATGCCTTTTCTATTAGTCCAGTGCATATCCCTGATTTCATGCACTTCAGGCATTCCTTTGATTCACCAATAGATCCAGTGCGAGCCTTCAAACACCTGCCTTTACCTCTTCTTCCTTATCTCATAGAACTATAATGCACACTATGCATAATAGGAGATAAGCTCCACTTACTGGTGGTAGTGAATCCTTGTCATCTGCATCCTGCAATGCACTCATGTGGCTTCCTTGTTTGTGTAGCATATCTTCAAATAGACACATGTGATCTGGTGTGGGCACATTCATTGTCAGTCATCTCTTCATATGGTGACTGCATCTTTATCCGGTGGGAGTCTTATTGTTCTACATCCACATAGCATGTTGGTGACCTGTACATCCTTCTCCTCCCATGTTGATGTGATTTAGGTAGCATTCTGCCTCTTCATCACAAACAACTCAAGCACCTTGCTCATCTTATTTGTACACTGGTCATAAGATTGCTAGTTGGCAACTACTCACTGTCAACACAACACTTGCCAGTTGACATCCTTTCCTTACCGATGACAGACTATACCAGTAACCTTCCCATCTCTTCCCTAGAAGTCAAACACTAACTTGTGTACTAGTGACTATAGTGATCATTCCTTTGAATGACATTCTCTTCCTTATCGGTGACCTGCAACACTAGTTGACATCAATGACTGCACATCAACTGTATTCCCATACCGGTTGTCCTTCTATATTAGTTGACATCAATGACGACACAGTGCCAACAAACTCCCCCTTTGGCATTGATGTCAACACATGTAATATCTGGCATACTACATAGTCTCTCTCCCCCTTTGTGTGATCCAACTCTCCCCTTTTGTATAATCAATGGATTCTCACACATGTAGTATTGCATGTAGTATACGATATACTACAAAATATTTATCCCCCTTTGACAACAATGGCAAAGAGCACTGTGAGGATATCATTCCTCCTTGTATCTACCAGGCACTGATAGAGATCTTTCTCCACCTTTATCTTTATCGGATGCATCTCCTCTTTTGATACCACTTGCTACATCTTCTCAAGGAGCAGCACTTGACATGGGGAGCTCAACCACCAACTAACACCAATTGAGTATACAAATTTGACACCATTTGTTAAAGCACTCAATTTGCAGAAGGGTGTGTTAGTGAATGCTTCTCACTTATCGGTCCGACTTCATCACCTCCCGTTTGACCCCAAATTTCTTTAGAATCAAATGTGATTGTACTATGAGTACAACCAACCAAATGAAAAGTAGATACCCTTAACCATGAAATTCTCCTGGGTATTCCTATAGCAATTTAAATCATCTGCAGTTTGGGCAGTCAGTATCCTCATAAGTTCAAGCATGTCAGCTCTGCTTCAAAAAAACTTGAACTCCCCCTGAGTTATGCATCTCAGGTCCACATTGCCTATTAGGTCCAATATTGGGGTCATCTTGCCCTTTAAACCAATTGAATTGTGCCTATGTGATCATCTGATGATCTTTCAAATCCATTATATTCACCATGGCCTATGACATGATCTAGGATGTACACAATGCCATACAATGTCATCATCATGCCATAAATTAAATTGGTTAACCCTAAACATGCATGCATGCATGATCAACAACTAGGCCAACATATGTCATTCAGGTCTTTATCAACACCACCTGAGACATAAATTCCTATTCATGCTGGTAACATCCTACACATGTCGATTTCTTATACCGGTCCATCATCACTATCGGAGCACCTTCCTGTAACTCCTGACATTTATTGATCCATCACTGATCTGTAGGTGTGTAGCCAAGGCAGCCACTACACACATTTATCTTCTCATTTCCATCCTTCATACCGACAGCATCTTTTTCTTCCAAGTGGCCTTCTTCACTAAGGGGGTGAATGATCTAGTCAATAGCTACTCCCCCTGAGGTAATGCATCTCCTTTAGGCCTTAGGAGATATCACCTATGCATTGAATGCATAGTGTCGGTCCATGGTCTTCTTCCTCCATACCTTCTTGGTCTCATTCTTCTTCCTATTTTCAATCTTGGGAGGAGGTCTTTCCTTCTTCTACTGATGGGTCCTTTCATTTCTGGACTCTGCATTACAACCAGAAGTAGTGCTATAGTAGCACACAACATCCATCCCAACTTCATGATTGGGGAATCTCTTAACATGTCAGTTTGACCATTTTCTTCTGGTCATGTTGTTGTGACTGGAAACCAAAACCGATGGACCTCTTGCTCCTGTAGGGACATTTCTCCTTTGGTTCCATGTAGGTCTCTGATTTCCATATGCTCTATATTCATTTCTAAGTTGAGCATAGTTACTATACCGACTTCCACGTGACTGCAGGTCCTTCTTCCTGCATTCATAACTTCTATGGCTAATTCTATTCTAGTTATAACAAACAATATTTGCATAACCAGGAGAGGGGATATGCATGTATCTACTCCTTGATACATTTTGCTCATATGCATTATTTCTATGAGATCCTAGATTATTCCTTCTAGATCTCTTTCTACATTATTCTATCCTATGGCCATGACCATTACATGCAAAGCAATAACCAGTAAAGGATGGCATATGACTTACAAATTTATTTTGCCATGCATGAGGAGATCTTACCGATTTAGTATCTCCATTTCTACTTCTTTGGGGATGGATCCTAGGTTGTCCATTTTGTGCAGCTCTTTCATCTAAGCTCTTCTTCTCCCACACTTTCTTTGTCCAATGGGCAGTAGAATTCCTTTGTCCTCTACCGGTAGGAGGTCTTATTTGTTGTCTTTTCATGTTCCTGCTTCAGGTGAAGTTGTCTTCTCCCATCTTCCCTTTTCCTTTGGGATCTGAAGTGTTCCTTCTTCTTGTAGCACTGGTCCTCATCCTTGTTTGCATGTCTTCAATGGTTGTGGTTAGATCAACCTTCTTCTGGGGAGCATTTCTAACTGTGAAGGTATGTCCCTTGTTCTCTCCATTTGAAGAGACAAATAAAATGTCATTGTTGGGGACATTCTTGTTGGTGGATCATTCACCTGCACCACTTCCTAATCCTTCAGTGTCCTTGGCATTATTTTTCTTTTTCAACATTTTGTCCAAGGCATTACTGCTACCATCAAACCAGATTCTTACCTTGAGCTCATCCTGACATTTCTCAAGGTCATTTCGGAGAACCTCCATTTCTTTAAGTAGCTATTGATATTATTTATCTTTTACTTATAGCTCAAAGGCTAGATCACTGCACTGACACTCCTTGGTGTTCTCCTCTTGAGTCTTCAACTATGAGATGCATTTCTTAGATTCTTCAAGGCATTTTATCAACTAGTTCTACTCCACTATTACAACATTCTTGAATAACTTGTATTCATTTCTCACTCTACTAAGTTATTCAAGAGCATTTGTAGGTTCACCTTCAAGATCAACTTTTGCTTCATCTTTTTCTTCACCTTCACTATCACTTCCAAATGATTCTTCCTGGTAGGAGTGATCTGCATGATCATTCTCAAATGTGTGCCTCTCATCTTTTGATTCTTGAGCCATGAAGAGATGGTTTCCTTCATCATCATTGTTGCAGCTGCTAGCAGATCTACCTTTATCATTTGTAGATACATGAGATGCATTTCTCATTCTATCTTCACAAGTTAGTTCTGCAATAGTAGGCTCATTTCCACAGAGCTTCTTCAATCTATCCCACAAGATTTTTGTAGATATGCATTTGTCCACCTGTGAGGAGACATCATTTGTTAACCCACAAAGTGCACTGGTTTCTTCTTTTTGCATCTAAATCAGTGGGAGGACTAACTTTACTAGGGTAGCCATTTACAACAGACATCCAAAAATCATATCCTAGAGAGGATAAGTGAACTTCCATTCTGCAACTCCAAATGGAATAGTTAGACCCATTAAACACTAGAGCTAGGATTGACACTAAACAAACCATTATGTCCTTAAGCCAAAATCTACCCAAGCTGGAGAAAGCTTATCAACCGGGAACCTAGGCTCTGATACTAATTGTTAGACACAATGTACCACAGAGAGGGGGGTGAATCAATGGTTCACAAACTTTTCCCTTTAACTATACTATGTGAGTATATCGGTTATCAGATCTAACTCAATTCAAACTTACTGATTAGAAGGGAGACTAATCACAAATGCACTCACACATAAAAGGACATCACATAACACCAGCATATACAAGGAAAACCTAAGATGGGAAAAACCTTGATGATAAATGTTGTTGGAGACTACTGCTCCAATATAGCCTCACAATGAATCTCTGATTACAATGTTTAGGGAACCAACCCAAGGAGCACCAACCCAAGGCACTACAACCCGTGCACCAAACTCCAACCCAGTGATTACAAAACATAATCATTCACAAGTTAATAGCCTTGTTACAAAAAAATTCTATAACACTTCTACAAATCTCTCTGTTGAATCTTTTATCCAGTTCACTGTCAGTTCCACACTTTTCCTATCGGTTATGCACTCTATCAGTTCTCTCTTCTCTCTGCCACACTGCTGCTCTCCACTAGTACTACACTTTGTCGGTTCTATGCCTACCTTCTTTGCAGTCTTCTGCAACTCTCCTCTACTGATTTGACCTCTGTCGGTTCACTCCTTTGTCAGACTCAATGGTTGACTGTCGGTAGCCTCACTAATGTCAGTTGAACACTTCAACTTTGTTCTTCCTAGCATGCAATCTCTTCTTCTTCTTAATGAGCACTTGACCAATTTTAGTCCTTCAACAGCAATACTCCCTCATCTAGTGGCAACACTCAATGATTTTGGCTTGCATATTTATAACCTAGTTTTCCCGCCGAAAGCTCAAGGATTTTCTCATCAACCTCGAGACAAACCAAATCCAATCAGATCTCATCCAATTTGATCACTTGGATTGATGAATTGTAACTCATCAATCAATCCCGCCATTGTCGTGCCTTCCTGATCACGCCTTCTATTTTAGGCAATCTATTTTTGACTAGTCGACTGATTTCTTAGTCAATCACCAAGATTGGCTTTGCGGTTTCCTTTACTTGCCCTGATCGCCTCAATTAGTCTAAGTTGGCTCTCTGTTGTCCTCTAGATCGCGAGCCACAAACCTCTTCTTAGCATCCCATTAATCTCACAGTCAACATAAATGTCGACTTATCACCATCTACCTCACCACCTGACACTTCACCAACTCAACACACCGACCTGTGCATGCATGCCACTTCATCTTCACATAACAATTGTGTCGGAATCCACCTTTTCTTGATCATCTATGTTGGTATGGATTGGATTACCGACCAACTTTGTTACCGGGTTCATCTACCGGCTTACTAACCCTTCCGGTTAAACCCTCAAACTGATTTGCCATCAACCTTACACTCTGCTTCTCTTTCGGTGGAATACTCAACCATTCAACACTCTTGCTAACCTTCCTTATGCACATCTTCATCAAATTTGTCCATATTACCGGTAGGCTTACATACCAGTAAACACTCTTGATGACACAATGTCATCAACCTTCAACTAACTACATCTTCAATCCAACCATTTTCCTCTGTCTGCAGCTACTCAGCCTTGCCTTCTTCTTCATCAGCCCATACCATATCTCAATCGATTTGTCAAAGTGACAAACCCATCACACTTCATCTATTCTAGCAGCTCAACATGCCTTCTCTGTTGGTCTAGTGTATATCCCTGATTTCATGCACTTGAGGCATTCCTTTGATTCATTGGTAGATCCGGTGTGAGCCTTCAAACACCTACCTTTACCTCTTCTTCCTTATCTCACACAACTATAATGCACACTATGCATAATAAGAGATAAGCTCCACTTACCGGTGGTAGTGAATCCTTGTCATCTGCATCCTATAATGCACTCATGTGGCTTCCTTTTTTATGCAATATATCTTCAAACAGACACATGTGATCCAGTGTGGGCACATTCATTTTCAGTCATCTCTTCACATGGTGACTGCATCTTTATCTGGTGGGAGTCCTGTTATTTTGCATCCACACAGCATGTCGGTGACCTATACATCCTTCTCCTCCTATGTTGATTTTATTTAGGTAGCATTCCACCTCTTCATCACAAACAATAGCTCAAGCACCTTGCTCATCCTATTTGTACACTGGTCATAAGCTTGCCAATTGGCAACTACTCACTATCAACACAACACTTACTAGTTGACATCCTTTCCTTATTGGTGACAGACTGTACCGGTAACCTGCTCATCTCTTCCACATAAGTCAAACACTAACTTGTGTACCAGTGACTAAAGTGATCATTCCTTTGAATGACATTCTCTTCCTTACCAGTGACCTACAACACTAGTTGACATCAATGAATACACATCAACTATATTCCCATATCGGTTGTCCTTCTATACCGCTTGACATCAATGACAATGCAATGCCAACAACCTACCCATAGTAAGATGATACTCTGAAGTAGTACATGAAAATATTACAATGGGGAAAGCACGTGTATTCAGGAAAACTGCCTAGAGCTCACTGCTCAAAATATAATGGCCCGGAAGGCTACAACCCTTAGGGAAGTCTCATTGACTTACAACAAGATTCAAACTACAACCCGAAAGAAATGAATTGAAAGAATAGCATCTCCAAATGCTTGATTACAATTTCGGTTAAGCACATATCTCTTCTCTGCAACACCAATCTCTCCACAATCACAACACTGAAGGATGAATCACTTGTTCACACATAAACCTCTCTCTGATAATATAGACATAACATCGACACCTAAATTACATGAATATGCCACCTATATATACAAATCATCAACCTTGACAACAAGGTCGGGTAAACCCTCAACCCTCAATTATAAAATAACATCACACAATACAAAAATCGACCTCCAGACCAATATAATTATTTACATAGCATAACATGGTCCTAAAACAAATTCCCACATGCTCAACACCTCCATAAATCACGCCAAGATCAACCGCAACACGCTACACCACTAAGAAAACCGCATAACATGAAAATCATCACTAGTTCATAGAAATCACCAATAACTCACACAACGATTAATATGGATCACCAAAACAAATAGGACACAACTAGTAAACACTAGCAAAAATGTTAGAATCATCAGGAACAACTGATCCAACACCACAAGTATCAAATCTTCATCGATCAATGTCTGAAGGCTCAAGAACACAACCAATCAATAACTGTCAGGAACAAAGATAACTTGTGGAGAACCAAATCGTGATCCATCTGAAATAAAGATACACAATACCATCCCAAGAAATATCCCAAAACTCATCACAACATATGATCACATCGGAATATACTGAAGGATATACTAAGCTCTGCAAAACAGTGATCAACAAAACAACACCACAAACCAAATCATAAGATCTTCCCAATTTGCAATCACCGGAGAAATATACAAGAGTATGTTGACATCAATAACAACAACATATACTAGCAGCAACAATAACCAATAATATCCAACAGTTAGAGTCATCCCTCCTAAACATGTAGAAGTCCCTCAATTGGAACTTTATAATGGAAAAGGTGATCCCTTAACTCATGTTAAAACATTCCAAACTTTGTGTAGTGACTTTGCGCATGATCAAAGGTTGTCAGAAAAAAAATTTACTAGAACATTAAGGGATAGAGCTTTGTAATGGTATTTTTCTTTGCCTACTTATTCTATTAATTATTTTCAACAATTGGCTAATGATTTTATTCAACAATTTCTCAATAACATTGGTCCCAAAGTTACTTTGACTGATTTAATGCATTGTAAACAAGGTGTTAAAGAAAAGTGACTGATTATATTAGTAGATATAAGCATTTGTGCTCTTAGATTTCTTTTCCTATGCCTGATCAAGACATTCAAAATATTTTCATTGCTAATTTATAAAAAGACATTAGGGATAAACTTCTTTTAATTGAGTTTACTTCCTTTCCGCAATTGTGCGCAATACTTCACAATTATCAACTGACTGTGAGTCAATTGGAACAATCATCTTCTTCCATAGCTCTGAGTGATAAGGGTGTGTTAGGATAATTAGTGGACAACTAAGAGGGGGGGGTGAATCAGTTGTCAATATATTATAAAACTTTAAGCACACAAAACCTTTTATCAGAATAGCGGATATACTAGTTAAGCATAACCATAAATCATAAACCAAATACCATGCATCCACAACACATAACACCAAGAATTGTATGTGGAAAACTCGGTAAAGGGAAAAACCATGGTCGCAAACCCTACCCACAGTCAAATGATACTTCTAGGAAGGCACACAGCTCATCACAAAAGAGCCTCTGACTACATAAATCTTCGGACTACAATCCAAAAAGAAGAGTGAACTACAAGAATAGCATCTCCTATGCCTGAGTACAATTCCAATTAAGCTCAATACCAGAGGTCTTAAACCTCTTACACAAACCCAATTTGATCACCTATGATCGACCAAAACCTCTACATATTATTGCAACTTTATTCGCACATAGATAATCCTATAACCCATGATCGATGATCTACAAAGAGATCTTATATCATATTTATACAAACCCGGGACCTAAACAATTAGGTCGACCACCTAAAAGATAATACAATAAATCCATTACATAAACCCGCAAACCAATGATAATCCAAGTTGGCCTAAGACCAAAACAACATTAACCAAACAATAAGTCCAACCAGTAACACATCGGGAGCATCCACCAACACATTACATAAACTGATCCATAACCTAGGAGAATAACACTGGACCTAAAATAGGTCACCATAAGCCAAATGCAACACCACCGATCAACTAGAACACGAACATGACAACTATCAGCATCCTGAGAACCTTCTAGAAGCCTCACCAACACCACTTATTGAATCCATCAAAAGATCTTCAACAAAGCTCTATCGATAAAACCCTTACCGGTAACCAAAAGGCTTACTAGGACATATGATAGCTTCCGGATCACCAAATACCAAACCAACTGAATGTGACACACACATGAATGACCAAACCAAACCAATTCCACCAAACTGAACATACTAGAGAATAATCTCCTGATCATCATCACAACCCAACCACTCTACCGGAACCCGGTAGACAACCAAACAAGCTAGTGTTGACATCAATGCAACACATAATCAATTCCTCCAAATTGCCAATAGGGTGATGGTGCTCAACAACCGTTTGTGAAGTTCAAACCAAACAAAGGATTCTTCAAATTCAATGACAACATCAACATGGGTCAACTCGTAGGTGCTACAGTGTGCCTCCTTTGCCTAAATTCTTTAAAAGAGAAAAAGAGTTTACTCCTTTGAATGAACCTTTGCATAGTATTATGTATTAGTTAATACAGAATAATGTGTTAAAACTTCCACAAATCAAACCAATTGATCCATCTAAAATAACTTCCCCTTATTTTGATGCTAAATCCTTTTGTCAATATCATCGTCATCCTGGTCATGATACTGAAAAACGTTTTTCATTGAGAAGTAAGATTCAAGAATTGATTGATAACAATACTATATCTATGGCAAGTGTGAATGATAAAGGAAGCAAATTTGTAACTCCTCCTAATCAGAACCTTCAAGTTTTCATTGATCCTTTACCATCCCATTCCACTAATGTGATTGAAACTGATCATCTTGTTTTCTCTCCCAATGACATGACAATTGAATCTAATAATATGGTGAACCTTGTAGATCAACAAGAACCTCCTAAGGATTTGCGGATAACATTTGATCTTAGTGAGACGATTAAAGCACCTGATGGCCTATTATACATAAGTGCAAAAATCAAAGGTATACCCGCTAGAGGAGTCCTTATTGATCCTACTTGCATAGTGATACTCTGCAAAATGGACAAGGTTAGCAAATGACAAACAACACAAGACACAAGAAATCGTTAGTGTTAGTTAACCAAAAGCTAATCTAAACAGGCGTATCAAAAGAGATACTAAGAACACGAAAGAATATTTAACTAAAGAAGCAAATATGATGAGGCATCTCCAAATGCCTCCTAACATGCTCTTGGCTCCTTCTCCTTTGTTCCTCTCCTCTCCAAGTTCCAAAATAGTGTAGCTCTCAGCAGCTTTTTGTACTATGGATGATTATGGAGGATTGAGATTTGAGTATTTTGCTCCAAATGTAAAATGAAAAGCTAAAATACTAGATGCTATAAAAAATGATTGATTTTAACCAAAATAACAAGATATTAGTTTTCTATGCTAAATGCTCTCTAAAATGCCTATAGGTTAAATGCATACAAGTTTTCAGGATCTGGATTATGAAGAAATGAGCTCTATTTATAGAGAAAATGGAGCAATGGATGGTTGAGATTGAACAATCTCAACAAGGGTCAGGATTGAATGATTTCAAATCCATGTGAGGGATTTCAACCCAATCCCAAGATGACAAGTGTCAATGTGAGATAGGTTGAGAGGAGAGGGAATAAGCATTAAATGCTTGACATGACCTTGGGAGTTAAGGTCAAGGTTAGTTGAATGAATAAACTCTTTATTCAAAGAATAAAGCTTTTATCTAATCGATAAACTCTTGTGCAAAAGGCAAGAGGGATAAACATGGTCAAAGCCATAAATGTTTGGGGAGACAAGTTGAAATAACTATAAATGGTTATATAAGAGCCATTAATGGTCATGTAAGAGCCATTAGTGGTTTTGGAAGACTTTAAAGGTTAAATTGTTGAACACACAAAGCATTAAATGCTTTTCAAAAACTTTGAAGTCTTTGAGAAGTGACTCCATGTTGCTTAGGAATGTGACTATAATTAGGGGATGGATTAGGCTAATTAGGAAGGGGTTAGAAGAATCTAGAAGGGGGTTTAGGAATGCAATTAGATTTGGTGGGTGAGGGAAAATAGGATTTTTATTTAAAATAAATTAATTTATTTCAATAAATGTGTGCAAGTTGCATTTTTAGGAGAATGCAAGTGGGGGGGATAATGATTTAAATAAATGTTTAATTTAATTTATTTAAAAGAGGAATAGGGGGATTTAATTAAATAAATAGATTTTATTTATTTAATTGATTTATGAACTTGGTTTAATGAATTAATTAAAATAAATTGAATAATTTATTTAATTAATAGGAGAATGTTTGAAGATGGATTAATTAAATATTTAATTAATTAGCTCATGGCTAGTGTATTTTTAATCAAATAAATAGCAAATATTCATTTAATTAAGCTGGACAGATTTGTGTGACTACATTTGCCCCTCTTTGAGATGGTGCAGTTTATCGCGTCATTTCAAAGAAAGAAAAACTGGTGTGAAGAAATGCCCCATAAAATGTAAATTTAGTGGGTGGTATGCCCCCTCGAGAGATGGGCTGAAATTTTTTTTCGAAAAATCGGGCGATCTCTCGAAAAAAAATGAAAATTGGTAGGGTGTTAGAAGAGAAGAAGTTAGCAATACTGGTGAAAAATAGAAGAAATCGAGGCGGAAATGGAGAAATGGGGGGCTCGAGAAATTCACGGGGACCACGGCGGTGAGCGGGGGGGAAGATACGGTGATTGCGAAGGGTTTAAATGGGGTGAAAGGGAGGAAAACAGGATCATTTGTGACCGCGACCAGTGTGAAACTATAGCTCTGATAGTGACTTTTGAGAGGAGCGAGTAGCAGTCGAGATGCCTGTACCAGTAGCAGAGCACCGTCTCGAGCGAGTTCGTCAGTTCCAGCGGCCAGACGACTATGGACCAGTGGTACGCACATTTGAAATTTTAATTTTTATGCATTTTTGAGACGCTTTTTGCTGAGTCCAAGTTGAGTCGGAACAATAGCGCTGAAACTATGTTTTGGCACTTTTGTCCAATTAACTAGTGCTACTGTGTCGTAATGGCGCTATTGAGGTGTTGTTTGAGCGCTTTTGAAAATTGTAGCGCTATTGTAGGCTAGTTTAGGCGCGTTTGATTAATAAACGCTATTGAGTGTTTAATTGAGCGCTATTGTTATGAATTAGTGCTTGTAGTTTGAGCGCTTTTGGATAGCTTATTGAGCGCGTTTGTTAGGAATTCAGTGTTATTGTAGGTAAGTAGCGCTTTTGTGTACAAAATAGTGTTGTTGTTTGCAAGATAAGGGATGCCCCAGTTTGTGTGATAATCTCCCGATGCCAAAGATGGATGGATAGGGAGGTGAAGTGGGAGTTGTTTTGAACCATAGCAGCCTGATGAGACTTAGGTCATTAGGATAAATGTCTGTTGAAGTCTAGGTTGTCATAATTGCTTACCTGTTGAGACCCGAAGATACTTGATCAAAGTATTTGTTGATAGTCTAGGTCTAAACTTAAGAAAGTTTGAAACAAAACAACTAATGATGATTGATGGATGCCCATGTGTAGGAGGATCTACGTGTGTTGCAGTTACGCAAGAGACATCTGGCGACACAGGGGTTGCGGGATCGATTGACAAAGGCAGAGATCGATTGTATTGCCGTGATTGGATTATATGATGTGATGCACATGCCCATGATTCGGATGAATCACAAATTGATGACGGCATTAGCAGAGCGGTGGCACAGCGAGATGTGCACCTTTCATCTGGCACAGCGGGAGATGACAGTGACCCTGGAGGATGTGTGGCGCATCCTGCGTATTCCGATTTGGGGGGAGCTGGTCACGTATGACAGATCATGGGGGACTCTAGCAGTTCAGAGGTTCTTCGATGAGGATGTGTTCATTGATGATGGCTCCATTGCGTGGGAGGAGATAGCTGCATTATATGAGCCTTTACCAGCAGTTTTATCAAGCATTGTGGGAGGACTTCTGTGTCCAGACAGGCGATCACATGGTTTGTCCGTTGGGTGGGGGTAGGTGATCGAGATGATGATTACTGAGGGGACCCGATTTGCTTGGGGGTCGTACGTGCTGGCGCACCTTTATCAGGAGCTTCATGAAGTGGTTTACCATGGGAGGGGTTCTTTAGCAGTGGGAGTGACACTGCTACATATTTGGGCCTAGGAGCACCTACCAATGACTCGACCAGTGAGTCTTAGGTTCCGTGTAGTGGATCAGCCATATATGTTTATGTATAGCGGTATGATGAGTCAGCCCCACCTGGGGAAGTTAGAGTGGTGGCGGCGGGCATTAGATGATCTGGATGCAGTCATATGGCAACCATACCTGGAGTGCGAGCCCTAGGATGATGATGCAGAGGCACTGCCCTATGTATTCAGGACCCAATTCCTCATTGGGAGGACCTCGTACCATGTAGAGAGACAGGGGCTAGGGAGAGTGATGAGGCAGTTTGGACGGCAGCAGGGATTGCCTAGTGGATCAGGGGAGTATGCTCGAGTGATTCGGGAGAGATATGCATGGGGGCCAGTGCTGTTGTATGACCAGGCACTAGCAGAGTTTCAGACGCTGCAGGCGAGACCTTGGGACATATGACCGAGGGTCGTGGATGCAGGGGTATCAGATGAGTACACGCAGTACCGAGTGGCGCATCCGATTCTACGGATATCCGATCCAGTAGAGCCGGTGCCCGATTTTGAGGATGAGAGGGGACGGAGACGGAGGAGGGAAGGAGGTCGAGGACCGAGGGCAGGTGGAGGAGGGAGAGGAGATGGGGGAGATAGAGGAGGAGGTGGTGGTGGAGGAGGTGGTGGGTTGGGGATTCGGATTCAGTGGAGAGGGAGAGGTGGACTGCCACTACGGATATCATAGGGACCGCTGATACAGGGAGGAGTTAGACTGGGTGGTAGAGGTATGGAGAGGGAGATCCCGATGGACAGAGGGGAGAGAGCTACTGGAGAGGGTGGTACAGGTGAGGCTGCTATGGATACCGGGGAGGGAGCCACTGGAGATCTTAGGGATCATATGATAGCACATTTGCAAACTCGGGTAGAGGATTTGGAGGCAGAGGTGGCAGCTAGAGATGTGTAGCTATTTGCACGGGAGTCAAAGCTGGCTGTAGTGCTGCAGGAGAGGGATAGTGCGGTGGAGAGATTAGCAGAGCTACAGGAGAGAGTCCGGGTTGGAGTAGGAGCACACAGGCCTACGGGGGAGGTGATGAGGGAGATGCGGCGAGCACCGGCTGAGATAGACTACTAGCAGGGTTTATATGAGTAGGTGGTGCGAGCTAGTCAGCGAGCACTTAGCTATTCACAGATGCGGCAGGCCAGATCAGAGCGATCACAGAGGATGCAGAGCAGTGGGGGTGTGATGGGTCCTCTACGGAGGGATAGATCAAGGGATGCAGGAGTGAGTGGGGGTTTGATGGGGCCTCCACGGAGAGATAGATCGGATGGTGTGGGGACCAGTGGGGGACCAGGTGGCGATGGTGGTACAACATCTAGTCAGAGTGGCATCTGAGAGAGCATTTTTTGCATATATGTATTGTATCATTATTTATTTTTGGATTGTATCTTGGATGGCTCTTGGTAGCCGATTTTGTAGACTTCTTTGTACTCTGATATATGAGATGATATATATGAGGAGATCCTATATTTTGATGATATGCATTTGATATGTATGGATGTTTATGTAGGATGATGAGTTTATGAGTTTATTGCTTAGATGGATATGTATGCATTGATGAGATGATTCTTATATGCATTTTTTTATGATGTTTTATGATGTTGGATACTGACATATGAATGCAGGTTTATATATGTATGATTTGTTTTGATGCATTGTTTATATGTATGTAATGTCATGATGAGGATGTATGCATAATGATGATATGATGAACAGGATTTTGGTGTTTCCTATTTTGATATAATGATGAGATAATTATGCAATGATGTTAATGCAATGTTTGAATAAATGATGCTATGTATGGATATGCATCTAGATGTTTTGTTATATGAATGTAATATGGATAAACAAAATGTAAAGTACAAATGTTTATATGATAAGGTCTAGATGAATGCATATGTATAATAGACACATAAAATTATATGAACCAATGTTTTTTGGAAACAAATGGTTTTATGATTCTAAATGTTTAAATATGATTAAGTAAAAATGATAATGTGATGGTACTACAACGTATGGTTAATAACTGCACCTTAAGTTAATTAAAAAAGGATAATGAATGTAATGTAAATGAATCCTAACATGAGCATAATAATATACTTAATAATGGATGAATGAATGCACCTTTTAACTAATAAATAGATACATGAATGTATGCAATGATAAATGATAAAGGATAATGAAATGATAATGGATAATTGACACTAAATGAATGCATAGTAAATGGCTTAATACAATCAAGGACAATTTGATCTCATGAATGAATCTAATTATTTATGATTATGCAATTATGCAAATGATTAATGAAGACTAATGTCAATAAACTAAATGAACTATATGCAATGTTAATTTAAAAATGACATGAATGTACTTAATGCAAAATGCAACTAAATCTAATGATGATATGACCATGAGGAATGCAAGGTTTTTGAGACTTTGCATGATGCATTGATGATGTATTAGAGTACTCGGTCGTGATTGTATCGAAGACTAGCTTAATGGTCACATTTGCATATAAATCCTACATATGAATGAGTGAATGGATGGGTGATATGCAACGGAATGTAATATATAAACAGATGAGATGAAATGATGATCCATAATGCTCTATTTTCATCATTGAGCTTTAAAATATTGGAAGAGAATACAAGCATCTTTGACATAATGATTCAAGATGACCTTAGTATTTCTTACATGGATTTTATATAGCAAGTTAATACAAACGACTTGATATAAGGGTCAAATCGACCAGAGCATTGCTTGTGGAACAGACAAGGATCATCTCCGTTCATGCATGACTTGGATCGTCCTCCTTGATCTTAGGCTGATCATATCTTGAGACAAGTGCATACCGTAATAAGAGATAAAAACCTTTATCCAAATTGGATGAGGAGGAAGGAACCAAAGGAAGAGCATTGTACCTACAAACAAACAGTATATACATAAAGAATAAAGAATAGGGATCCTTGGTAATGGTTCATGCTCATATGGTCGAGGTATACGCTATAGTCAGCAAGCCGTAATGATCTATGATTGCATTTTGCATGAGATCACATAGCTTGGTGAACTTCCCACATAGACACCATTAGTACATGCCCCAGTACTTCATTGGAAATAATGCGCAGACGATACAAAATAATGCTGAAAGATCCTGATATAGATAAATGAATGAATTACTCACAAATCAACCAAGTATTTGATAGCTTAACATGATTTTCTTGTCAAAGAAAACGTCATTGTTGTCTTTGTTTTTGGTAAGGAAGGATGCATCCTTTTTTAAGACAGTTTGATTGTTGATGTCAATTGTTTTGGTCAATTTTGATAAGTGATCATTTGTGCGAGTATTTGTCAATGTTTGTTTTGTATCTACGTGGATGAGTATGTACAAGGTGTTGCCATGTTTTTGTGTGATTTTCGATGTTTTCCATTGTTTGTGGATTTTGTATTGTTTTGAATGTTTTTTTATTTTTGTGAGACATTTTTGAATGTTTTTGGATTTTGTGAGACATTTTTGAATGTTTTTGGATTTTGTGAGACATTTTTGAATGTTTTACCCAATGAATCACCAGCAATGTAGAATCCACTTCCATCAACTAGATTTAAGGGCTTTGCCCCCAAGTTTAGACATGACTATGAAAAAGCGGGATGCAAGATGCATGAAGTACTTTCTTTGATTACAGATCAAATAACAAGACATGGTTTGGATGGATGGATGTGTGTATGCATGAATGTGATCGCAACGAGCCTGAAAGATAATTGAGCCATAGTCTTTACGAGTGGTGCATGTTTGCCAGGTTTTCACCATCGCACTTACCCAAGGTGCCACCAGACTGTTTGTTCACCGTTTGGATGCATGATTTTTCTTTATTCTTTTGACGTTTGTGTGTTTTCTTCAGGTCATTTATCTGGATGTTTTTGGTATTTTCGCTGGTATGTAAGGGAGCCTGATGCTATGTGCAGCTCATGTATAAAACCTTTTCAGGTGCATACTGTTGATTGGATCTGCGAGCGGTTCTCCTTCTGATGTAGCCAACTGATATGCCCTGGACCCAAATACAGCAATGACAACATATGGGCCTAGCCAGTTTGATTCAAACTTTCCCTAATGTTCTTTGTTTGGTTGGTTATGAGGATTCTCTCAGAGAACAAGATCACCTACCTCAAATGTATGAGCTCTAACTCGATGATTATAAATTCTGCTCATGCACTGCTGATAGGCTTTGAGATGGTTGTATGCAGCTTGTCGCTTCTCATCAAGTAACTCTAAGTCCTGAAGATGGGATACTCTATATGCTTCATCATCAATGAGATTGTGCAAGGAAACCCGTAGTGATGGGATCTCTACCTCAATAGGTAAAATAGCTTCTGCACCATAAACTAATGAGTAGGGAGTTGTGCCTGTAGGGGTTTGAATGCTAGTTCGATATGCCCATAGTGCTGGATTCAATTGAATGTGCCAATCACAATCGGCATCATTGACTGTCTTCTTTAGGATCCTCAATATGTTTTTATTTGATGCTTCGGCCTGACCATTGCCTTGTGGGTAATAGGGAGTAGAAAAGCGGTGTTGGATGTGAAATTTCTCACAGAGTTCACGGACATCCTAATTTTTGAAAGGAAGACCGTTATCTGTGATGATGGACATGGGTACACCATACCGGCAGATGATGTAATTGAGGATGAATGAGGCGATCTGCTTGCCGGTAACTTGGGTAAGTGGAACAACTTCGATCCACTTTGTGAAATATTCGGTGGCGGTAATAATGAATTTATGGCCATTGGATGAAGATGGATGGATTTTACCCACAAGGTCAAGGCCCCATTGACAAAAACGCCATGGTGTTGTGATGGGTTGCAATTCTTGTGTCGGTGCATGTATCAAGTCGCCATAAACTTGGCATTTTTTGCACTTTCTGACAAAGTAATATGAGTCTTTTTCCATAGATGGCCAATAGTATCCATTGCACAGGAGTTTCTTGGCTAGTGACAGACCACTTGAGTGAGTCCCACAAATTCCTTCATGTATCTCTTCCAAGGCCTTTGTTATCTCATCTTGTTCCAGACATCGAAGGAGAGTACCATCAAGACTGCGTCGGTATAGGGTTTCGGCAATAATGGTATATCGAGCAATTTGGCGAATGAAGGTTTTATATTGGTTATTCGATTGGTTGGGAGGAAGGGTGTGATCGCAGAGATAGGTGTAGAACTCACCGTACCATGGGGATTCAAAACCGACAAGGTGACATATCATCTTGGATTCGAGGATATCATAAGCGGGGATCCAAAGTTGTTCTACCAAGAACTCATAGCATGTTGAATTCTGTGGAAGATCTAGGAGAGATGCAATGGTAGCCATGGCATCAGCAGCTCGATTCCGATCTCTTGGTATCTGCTCAAAGGTAATTGTAGTAAACGATGCCTTGAGATTGTCCACCATTTGCTTATATGGCATGAGTTTATCATCCTTGGTCTGATATTCATCTGTTGCTTGTCGAATGACCAGTTGGGAGTCACCATATACTTGTAGTTCTTGTAATTTCCATTGTACGGCTAGCCTGAGTCCTGTGATCAAGGCCTCATACTCTGTTATGTTGTTTGTGCATGGAAATGTGAGCCTGTAAGACTTCGGGATGTTGTCACCTTGAGGTGTGATAAACAAAATGCCTGCCCCCGAGCCATGCCTAGTGTATGAACCATCCAAGTATAGTTTCCATGGTTGTGCTGTTGTGTTCATTCATATCTCTTCATCTGGAAAATTGGAAATGAGAGGATGATCGCCTATGAGAGGTGAATCGGCCAACTGATCTGCAATAACTTGACCTTTGATAGCCTTACGGTCTACATATTTGATGTCAAGTTCACTTAAAATCATCACCCATTTGGCCAAGTGGCCTGTCAATGCTGCTTTGCTGAGTAAATACTTTAGTGGATCCATCTTTGCAATGAGTTGTACCTTGTGTGTTAACAGATAGTGCCTCAGTTTAGTGGCTGCTAAGATTACTGCTAGGCAAGCTCGCTCAATAGGTGTGTAATTGAGTTCATAGCCAACCAGTGTGCGAAAGATGTAATAGACAACACATTCTTTCCCTTTGGCATTATGTTGTGCCAGTAATACCCCCAATGTTGTACTTGTTGCTGAGATATAGAGTAATAACGGTCTACTTGGATCTGGTGGGATCAACAATGGTGTATTCATGAGATAGTCTTTGAGCATTTGGAATGCTTGCTGGCATCTGGCATCCCATTGAAAGCGGATGTTCTTATGTAGCAGGTGTGTGAATGGATGACACTTATCAGCCAATTGTGCAATGAATCTTCGGATGGATTGAAGTCGTCCTTGTAATGTCCTTAGCTGACTAAAATTCTTTGGTGGTGGCATGTCCATGATTTCTTTTACCTTTGCTGGGTCGACCTCAATACCTTTGCTTGAGACAATGTATCCTAGAAGCTTCCCGGAGGTTACTCCAAAGACACATTTCTTTGGGTTGAGTCAAACATGGTATTGTTCCAGTCTATCAAAGATTTTATCTAATATGTTGAGATGCTCTTCTCTGGTGAGTGATTTTGCTAGTAAGTCATCAACATAATCTTCCATCATAGTATGCATCATGTCATAGAAGATGGTGGTCATTGCTTGTTGATAGGTCACTCCTGCATTCTTTAGACCGAAAGGCATTACATTCCAACAATATGTGCCCCATGGACATGTGAAAGCTGTCTTATGTTGATCCTTTGGTGCGATCTTTATCTGATTGTATCCTGAAAAGCCATCCATGAGTGAAAGCATGGCATGTCCTATTGTCAGATCTACTATGATGTTGATATTTGGTAGGGGGAAGTCATCCTTAGGACATGCCTTATTCAGATCTATGAAGTCAGTACAAATACGGATGCCCCCTTTTGGTTTGTCGATAGGCACAATGTTGGAGATCCATTCTGCATAATCAATTGGTCTAATGAAACCAACATCTAGGACTTTCTTGAGTTCTATTTTGACTAGCACTGCAATTTGAGGATGCATCTTACGAAGCTTTTGCTTGACAGGTTTGGCTCCTTCTACTACGGTGAGGTGATGCATGACTAAATCAGGATCAAGCCCAGGCATGTCTACATATGACCATGCAAAGTTGATCTGACGCTTTTGAAAGAACTCTATAAATTTAGGTTGTTCTTCTGAAGTGAGAAGAGATGCCAAATGTATGAGGTGAGGATTTTCAGGAGTCCCCACATTGTATTCTTTGGTTTCCTCAATGAGAATCGTTGATCATTCATGTTGTGTACTAGCAGGGAGAATGTCAAACCCTTCATCCTCAGGCGCCTCAGAGAGGTTTTCACCATTGGATACGCTCTTTCTTTTTACTTTTGTTGAATCAAACAGTGCCACAGTGTGGTTTTCACTAGAAGATCCATGTTTTATTGTTATATTTTTGTAGCTGAAAGGTTTGGCATCTGCCCCAAAGTATGTTGTGCTATTTAATTATATGGCGAATCCAGCTTTGTGATCCCTGCTTGGTAAGTTATCCCTTAATTCCAAAAATTCAATGATGGCCTCATCATTTTGGAAGAAGTCAAGACATGGGGGATTTGGTTGGTTCCATTCGATGAGTTTAGGGTGGATAATGGGCATTACTTCATCGATTAGGTTAAGTGCATTAGATGTATCAGAGAGGGTTAAGACGTTGTGGTGAAGGTCATTGATGGTACTCTCCTTGTCAGAATTAGGCGTAGGATGAGACGTAGCGCCTGTGGAAAATGTTTCTAGCTCAAGAACCCAAGAGGTCTTTATCTGTGCTTCTCCATAAATAGGGATGTCTTTGCGTGGTGGAGGTAGTGATGTGTCTTCCTCATCTGAAGTATTAAGCTGGACAGAATCAAATTCCCACTCATGTGAGTCAGTCTCTGAGTCACTTTCCAGCATCCAATTACTATACCATACTAGGATGTCCTTTGAGTTAAATACTGCAGGTGTGATTGGTTGATGTACCTTTGCAGTGATCAGTGCTACAGGAAGGTCGATGGGGATTAAGGAATCCAATACGGGGAATATCGGTAGTGTTGACTAAGTTGCTTCTGCTGGAACTGCTGGTGTCGTAGATGCTGCTGCGGGTTTTGATACAGTTGTTGCTGCTAAGGGTGCTATTGATGTTATTGCTGCTGCTAATGGGATTACTGGTTTGCTTGGTGGGATGATGGGCATTGTAGATGGTGGTGTTGGGAATTTGAGCCTCGGTGGGGCAGTTGCGATGGTGTTTGATGTTTCTTTGATAATGAAAGATGTCCTTTTTGCAATAGGCTGACATAATGGTTTGCTGGGTTTTCCTTTGAATTTGAGTTTAGGAAAGATCTCTTTTTCAAAGCCTAGGCTTGTATTACCTTTGGGCTTTAATTCCGGCAGCAGAGGTTCATGTCGTCCTTGTTTGCAATATCCCAAAGCACTATGACCATCATACCCCATTCTTTGCATAATGAGGAGACCTTTTCCATACTGATCCGTAGGAAGCTTAACTTGCAGTATATCAGTGGTGATGGGATCTTTATAGATCCATTCCGCTAAGTCCTCATCTTGGGTTTCTTCTTCTTGACTCTTTCCAAGGATGAAAGGCGTGAAAGCACATGTTGGCATGATTAGTGGTTGCTGGAGTAACTACTGTGGTTTACCATGTGTTCTAGGTGAAGTGGGCATTTGTCCCACACAAAAGAGTTGACTCAAGTTGTATTCCCCAGGACCTTCCTCTGCTATTTTCATTTTAAGCTTTTCTTGCTTTAGTATAGTGGTGTTCAAACTGGCAAGAGAGGCAGGACTTATATATGATGTGGAGGAAATGGCTTCTCTATTATTAGGAATGGTAATCTCTGGTTGATGGCTGATATTATGGCAATATGCAAAGGGATTTGCATCACCCAGGATCATGATCTCTACACCGTTATGTGGGAACTTGATACATTGATGGTAGGTAGATGGAACGGCTTGCATGGCATGTATCCAAGGTCTTCCTAACAATAGATTGTATGGCAGAGGAAGGTCCAGAACCTGACAGATGATGTGTTTTACCACAGGGCACACTCGGATTGGTAGTACCACCACTCCTTTGGATGAACACTCTGCATCGTCATAGGCTTTGATTGTGATCTTCTTGCGAGGATCCACTGATTCTATGGCATATCCCAATGCTGTGACCAACTGTAGGGTACAAATATTCAGGCCTGCTCCATTATCGATCAAGACTCGTTTGATCCTATGCTGGTTGATAAAGCCTTCAATGTGTAGCAAAGCGTTATGAGGTTGCTGGAAGGAAGAGTTGTCACCTTCGGAAAAAGTGAGACAAGGTGATGACTTTAGACTTCCAACCATGGCTTGAAATTGGTTTGTATTCAGGTTTGCAGGGACTAACGCCTCTTGGAGTGCTTGATCCAAGATTGTTTTATGAGATGGTGATAGGCGCAATAGCTCTAAAATGGATATAAGTGCAGGCATTTTGTCTAATTGTTCCACAAGATTGTACTGCTTTGGGATGGAGGTGGTGCCTTGTGGAGCTGCTTTTACGGTAACCTTGCCACGTCATGTAACAACATTGCAATTGGAGTTGGGATTTTTGATGGTTATAGTTGCAACTTGTTCACTGGCATCATACAGGTGATTTATAGTGTAATTATATGTAGCCTGTGTATAATCTATGGTATCAGTGCCTTGCCTGGAAGTGGAAGGACCCCTTTGATCTTGTGATGGAAGTGGATTTTTGAACATCAGATGATCATTGTTTGTTGTTTTTGGGTCTTGTCCTTCGATTTCAATTTCACCTCGGTCAATAAGATCCTGAATAAGATCTTTCAATCGGTGACAATTACTTGTCTTGTGTCCTCTCCCTTGGTGGAAATCACAGTGTTCAATATCTCGCCACCATGCGGATTTGACCTGAGGCTCATAGTTTGATGTTTTAGGTAAAGTGACCAAATTTTGAGAAATGAGTTGTCGCAATACTATTTCAATGGGTTCCCCTAAGGGAGTGTATGTTCGTTTTTGTTTTTGCTGACGAGGTCTAGGTTCATCGTGAGATGTGATGCGACCTTGATTGGAAGGAACATTTGTGTTATTCTGAGGTGGAGGATTCTGTCCTGCAAACCGAACCACAGGTTGTGCACTTTTTATAGTCCTAGCATCCACAACCCCATCATTGACGATATTCTTGTTTTTGTTCCAAAAGCTTGGTTTATCACTATTGAAGTGTGGGCGAGGACTATCCTTTGATTCATTATAGATTTTGATAAGTCCTTTCTTGATGAGGGCCCGCTCACATTTCAAACCCTTGGTGATTATATCATTAAAAGAGTCTGTGTCTTTGACATCCAGGTGAAATTCCATTTCTTCGTTTAAGTTGGAAATGAATATTTCCACTAGTTCTCGTTCAGGTAACTGAAGAGAACGTCTGCTAGACATTTGACGCCATCGTTGCAGGAATATTGAGAATAGTTCACCTGGTTTTTGTTTAGTGTTGCACAGATCAGCCATGGTGATGTCGCGTTCAATGTTATGAGAGTAATGAGCTAGGAATTTTTGGATGAGTTCCTCAAATGTTCTAATTCCACCTGATAGTCAAGAAAATCATGATGTGGTTGTTCTGCCCAAGCTTTGGGGAAAAAGGTGCATTAGGTATGTGTCTTCATATGCCACTTCGAGGCAAGCAGAATGAAATTCTCTGACATGATCACGAGGATCTCCCTTTCCTCTATATTTTTTGAATTTGGGTGTTTCAAATCCTCGTGGAAAGGGTGGCATATAAAGATTCCTATCAAAAGGATAGGGATAGATGTCATTGAGTGAGAATTGGTTAGTTTTGACACCACTATGAAGTTGTTGTGTGAGATTCTCGACTTGTTGCTGCAGCATCTCCATTTCATTTGGAGGAGGAGGTGGTGGGTTACCTCGAGGAATGTTATATCTGATGGGATCTCTATCTCTTTCCTCTTCATGGTGACTTTGTCGTTCTGATGCTTGTCTTAATTGAGCAAGATCAAAGTCAGAGGGGAGTTTTGCTCCTTCTTGAGCGAGCTTTAAAAAGTGAGCATCCGCATTGCTCCTGAGTATTTCGTCAAAAAGTCTGTTAAAGAGAGGGTTATGTTGGGGCCTTTCTATTGTTGCAGGAATGGGAGTACTTGGGTTTTTGTCATTTGCATTTCCTCCAAGTGCTTATTGAAATTCATTGAGATTTTCCTCTTCTTCTTCTTCCATTTCTCTTTCTCGTTGCCTTGACTGTGATCGGGTTTGGGCCATTTTGTTTACAAGCTTTTGTTGAAGTTGTGTGAAAATGATGATGAGTTGTTGATGAAATGAGAGATTGATGGTTGGTGAATTGTGTTGCATGTGGATCTCTAGCACTTAAAGGTAGATGTAACCAAAATTCCTTCTTTGAATTGCTTGTTTGTTTTTGATAAGGTTGGATGTGATAAGGTGTAGAGAAATCTGAGATGTGTTACAGATTTAACTACCTAGTAATTAGAGGATTCACTCATGAACTAGTTTTAACCTGCGTAGATGTGTCTCTTAGGATGAGCTTATCCTAGATGTAGAAACAATCTAAAAAGTGATGTGATGTGTTTGATTCAAGCAATATCTAAAAAGAGAACTTGGGACAAGAACCTCTTAATGTTTTGAGAGTTGGAACAGATTGATGATGAAGCGATGATGTATGAGTAAGATAGTGGATGAAAATGTTTTTAACTTCAATAAAAGCTTTGTGTCACAAATGGGACAAACTCTACCTCTTCCCTTTCGAGTGTTGGTGGTATTTCTCGAGCTACGTTGTATGTGATACAGACGTTTGGGAAAAAGTGGGGATTAATCTTACCTCCTTGGTTTTTGTGATAACTCAAAGCTCTATATTGTATAAAAGCTCTGCGGTTCAATGACTCTGAATCAAATTCGTTTGTTTTGCCTTGAAGGTAGAGACGCATGTGACGCAGAAAAACTCTATGGGAGACAAAGATTTGTCTATTTATATAGAAGAATTTCCTCCTTTTGATCAAAGCCTTTGAGCTCAATGGTCTTCCTTTCAAGTTGATATTCTGATGACGTTTCTTCTTTCGCAAGATGTGAAGAATGGTCATAAAGTTTGATTCTTTGTTGTTTACACTTTGTTTTTGATATTTTTGGTTGTTTTGAAAGATGTTTGGTTGGATGAATACTTTGTTTTTGGAAGTGATTTTTCTTTTGATGTTTTTTTGACAAGAAAACAAAGTAAGCACACAAACACAAGAATGTAGCCTAAAAGGCACAAATGAGTATGGGTCTATATCAATCCAATCCTTGGACTTTTATATGACCCTTCCTTTAGATGTATTTTAAGGTGTATTTCCAAAGCTTGAAGTCGGCTCAATTTGCACTTGGTATTGACTAAAATAAAAACACTTCAAACACTTTTTATCCCTAAGGTCAAATGGCCAGTTGTGATAAATTTAGCCCACATCTTGATATTTCTTCGACTTTGGTACTACATACCTTATGAATCCCACCGTGGCAGGTAAGGATGTGATATTCTAATTCTTGCACGAGCATAACAAATAGATGATCCCTATGATGGGGGAGTCACCACTTTTATCAAGCCACAAGTGACTTTTCAAAAAGCTATGTTTCTACTCAAGGAAATATGTATGGTGAGTATCTTGGGAGCAAAACCATCTATGCTCTTGCACTAAATTATATCGCAAATATCCTCAATCAATAGAACGGGTGGGCTACTACTTCAAAGTGTTTAGTCATGTTTGATGTTTTTGGACATAAGTTCATTCTGCAGTGACTCACTTAAGAGCCTTGTAACTAGTGGTGGGGCCCATTTGTCCTTTCGGCCAGTTACACTGTAGGAACAACTATACCCAAGGTTACAACTTTCGCTCTCACCTGATTTTTATAGTGGCTTGAAGGATTTACCGCGCGAGGTCGTTCCCAAGAGTGATATGTCTCTTGGCAGGCCTCTCTTAAAAAGATAAGAATTTTTGGAGTGTTACTAACACTTTTCTCTTGCACCTAGGACCACGAAAGCCAAGGGAGAGGATAGTGTGTGTTAGAAGTGGGACCACTCGACCAATTGTTTGCACAAGTGTGTCAAGCACGAAAAACACTTGTTCTTTTTAATTTGCCATTGCAATGTGATCTAACTATTTGGAGATGTTGCTCCAACAATCATGGTGTTCTTTTTAACTTCAAATGCAAAGGTTTGAGTAAACTAGAATTTTGAAAATCCTGGTCAACTGAATTTGAAGCACGTATGCATGAAGAAAAATCGCTTTGCAAAAAGTTTGAAACAAGTTGATTGTGTATTTTATGTGCACCAAAAATTGAAGAGTGGATTGTAAATTCTTTAGTTTGATGCAAGAAAATGGAAGTGTTGATTTTAAGCACCAAATAAAGTGTGTTTCCTAACTTGCAAGAAAATAAATTTTGTTTTGTTCAGTTTTAATGCACCAAAAAAACAAGTGATCCTAACTGGAAAGCAAGGGAAAGTTTGTTTGTTCAAGTTTTAAAACACCAAAATAAAATTTTTGATTTTAAAAAGGTGAGTTTTTAAACCTGCACAAACAACAACCGGTTAGTAAAATCCATATCTAAGGGGGGGCTTCCACAAGCCTAAAAATTTTCACTTTTTCGGTTACAAGGTCTTTTTTACAATGTTCTGTTACAATAGCGCTAGCCTGTGTTTGAACAGAAGCGCTATTTAACACAAACACACTAAAAGAAAAAGAAAGATAGAGAAGGCAAAAGCGCTCAAATAGGGTCAATAGCGCCAAAACAGGGTCAAAAGTGCTCAAACCATGTCAATAGCGCTAAACTTGATACAATAGCGCTATTGTAAGAACAATAGCGCTATTGTAAGAACAATAGCACTAGAACAACAAGTATCAATAGCGCTATAACATGATCAATAGCCCTAAAGCGCAACCTGTGTGACAATTTCAACATTCAAACATGTTATTGGTTAAAAATAAATGATCTCTTGGGTGTTTGGATTCACGTCGGGTTCACCAAATGATGCTCTGCAAAATGGACAAGGTTAGCAAATGACAAACAACACAAGACACAAGAAATCGTTAGTGTTAGTTAACCAAAAGCTAATCTAAACAGGCATATCAAAAGAGATACTAAGAACACGAAAGAATATTTAACTAAAGAAGCAAATATGATGAGGCATCTCCAAATGCCTCCTAACATGCTCTTGGCTCCTTCTCCTGTGTTCCTCTCCTCTCCAAGTTCCAAAATAGTGTAGCTCTCAGCAACTTTTTGCACTATGGATGATTATGGAGGATTGAGATTTGAGTATTTTGCTCCAAATGTAAAATGAAAAGCTAAAATACTAGATGCTATTAAAAATGATTGATTTTAACCAAAATAACAAGATATTAGTTTGCTATGCTAAATGCTCTCTAAAATGCCTATAGGTTAAATGCATACAAGTTTTCAGGATCTGGATTATGAAGAAATGAGCTCTATTTATAGGGAAAATGGAGCAATGGATGGTTGAGATTGAACAATCTCAACAAGGGTCAGGATTGAATGATTTCAAATCCATGTGAGGGCTTTCAACCCAATCCCAAGATGACAAGTGTCAATGCGAGATAGGTTGAGAGGAGAGGGAATAAACATTAAACGCTTGACATGACCTTGGGAGTTAAGGTCAAGGTTAGTTGAATGAATAAACTCTTTATTCAAAGAATAAAGCTTTTATCCAATGGATAAACTCTTGTACAAAAGGCAAGAGGGATAAACATGGTCAACGCCATAAATGTTTGGGGAGACAAGTTGAAATAACCACAAATGGTTATGTAAGAGCCATTAATGGTCATGTAAGAGCCATTAGTGGTTTTGGAAGACTTTGGAGGTTAAATTGTTGAACACACAAAGCATTAAATGCTTTTCAAAGACTTTGAAGTCTTTGAGAAGTGACTCCATGTTGCTTAGGAGTGTGACAATAATTAGGGGATGGATTAGGCTAATTAGGAAGGGGTTAGAAGAATCTAGAAGGGGGTTTATGAATGCAATTGGATTTGGTGGGTGAGGGAAAATAGGATTTTTATTTAAAATAAATTAATTTATTTCAATAAATGTGTGCAAGTTGCATTTTTAGGAGAATGCAAGTGGGGGGGGATAATGATTTAAATAAATATTTAATTTAATTTATTTAAAAGAGGAATAGGGGGATTTAATTAAATAAATAGATTTTATTTATTTAATTGATTTGTGAACTTGGTTTAATGAATTAATTAAAATAAATTGAATAATTTATTTAATTAATAGGAGAATGTTTGAAGATGGATTAATTAAATATTTAATTAATTAACTCATGGCTAGTGTATTTTTAATCAAATAAATAGCAAATATTCATTTAATTAAGTTGGACAGATTTGTGTGACTACACATAGTTAATGAGATAACTGAAGAATTACTTTATACTGTGCAATTGCATCAAGTGATATATGATGATATTAATGTGATAGTTAAAGTTTTTGATGGCTTCTCTTATCCTGCTATTGGTTCTATAACACTTCCTATTGACGTTGGCACTAAATTATTAGATGTTCAATTTTCTATCATTCCTACATCTAATCAATTTCACGTGAAGTTGGGGCATCCTTGGCTCTCTTCCATGAAAGCAATCACTTCTACTATTCACAAGTGTTTGAAATTTCCTCATAATGGCGAAATCATAACTGTTAATCATAGCATATTTCAACCTACACTGAGGCGTGGAGATGTTTGTCTTGATTGTTTCTGGTCCGAACAATTCAAGCCTCTTGAACCTAGAAGTGATGCTCTTTTTAGATCATCAAAACTGGAAAAATGAAATGATTTTATCCTTGAGTAAACCTAGAAATCTAACACTTAGCATTCCTCTTGATGATCATATACCTCTTCTTAAGGATAAGATTTTTCTTCCTCACAAGGAAAGAAATAATCTTCTTCCCAAGGAGGCATCTATTCCTTCTCCTAAAGAGAAGAATATCCTTCCACTTAAGAAAAGAGATATTCTTCTTCCTAAAGAAGAAAAAAGATATTCTTCTTCCTAAAGAAGAATCCATTCCTTCTCCTATGGATGAGTCTCATCTTCCTCCCAAAGGTAGAAAAACTTTTCCTCCTAAAAAACAAACTATCCATCCTAAGGCTAGATCTATCCCTCCTCATGATGGACTTGATCTCCTTCCTACAACTCCTATCCCTCCTTTATATGGTGTGGTTCCTCCTCCTTCGTCTAATAAAGAGAAGCGACCAACCTCTCCTATTGTCCAGCCTAAAAGACCTCAACCCATTCATCCTTCCTTAAAATAAGAGATGGAGCTTATATTTGATGAACCTAAACCTCCTTAACATTCAACCAAGACTAGACAAAACCATTGTGCGAGAAAATGCCGACGAAGATGTCGTGCTAGAGCTCGTGAAATTTCCTTCCAAACCACTTCTTCTCCCAAAACACCAACTGTTGACATGATTACATTTTCTCCTAGACGCGATGTTCCACCTAATTCTCCAAAATGCAAAATGCTTAAGACAAATGATGGTTCAAGTTCCATTCCTATTAGAGCTCCCATTCATATTAATATTGATGAATAAATAGGTGAGAATGTTCTTGATGATGAAAATAATAATCCTAATATTTCTGATGATGAATATGAATATGTTGATGTTGATAATGACTTATCTACAAAATTTTAAAAAACATTAATCCTAGCTCCTAGTAATGAACAAAGTGACTTATCATTAGAGCATGGTCCTTGTTTGGAACTTGTGATAGCTCCATCTACTGTGCTCAATGTGGCTCCTCTTGTGTGTTGTCCACCTTCCCAAAATAATGATCAACAAGATCGGGGGGAGGACGACGTGCTTGATTAGCTTCATTATCACTGTAGACTCTCTCTCTCTCTCCTCTCTTGCTTGTTTGTGACATTCTTCTATTTTTTCTCCCTATTCTTCTATTTGTTGTCCCTAGTGTTGTCTACTTGAGGACAATGCAAAGCGTTGAGATCTCTTTTGGTCTCTCCCATGTTGACTCAAAAGACACATGTGTTCCCTTCTTCCATGGCGGTTTCCACTCTTTGGGGGATGAGGATGATTCTATATATATATATATATATATATATATATATATATATATGATTTATCATAAAAAGCATACTGACTCCAAAGTTGGTGAAACCACCTCGTGTTTTATGCTTTGTGTTTATTATCCTTTGATTTATCCTCTCTTGGGGGCTAAATTATTGTGATAATGTGCTTGTCTTGATTGGGTGTATCTTACCTTAAAGCAATTGCTCTCAATAAGGTGTACACAATCGCTTTAATGTGGGGGCATACACTTCGCTCATGATTCTCTCTTTTTATACTTAAAGTTACTTAGCGAACATTGTCTTTACTTTGTAATTTTTTACGCTTCTTTTCATGACTTATAGTAAGAGAACCTTACTAGTTGTAGTCATGGTTCTCTCTTTTTCTCATGATCTTCCCTTTTACCTTATCATTGAAGTCATAATATCCTAAATCCCACTGGAGGCTTGGTGAATCTTGCCTCGATGTGGTGAAATTCTTTCAATCTAAATTCCTTGTACTTTAGCAACAATATTTGTGTAAGCTCATACTCTTGCTAAAGTGGGGGCTAAATGTAACGTCCTAAAATTGCACCCCTTGCAATTTTTCACTGCATTTGGGTCTTTGTCTTACTATTTGCGCCCCTCGGCCTGATCAAAGACTTGAATATGCTCATGCACATCAAAAATAAATTACAATTCTACCTGCACCTTGATCCTACCCAAAAATAGGGCAAGACCAGGGCATGGCGCCCTAGTCCTCACTAGGACCAGAGCGTGGTGCCCTGGGATCCCCTATTTGGGACCTATCTTGGGGTCCCTCCCTTTGGCTCATCTCAAATTAGAGCAGGAAAATCCCCCCTATGTCGACCCAAGTCAAAAAATCAGTCAATTAAATCCCACTAACATGTATATAAGAGTGATTTCCCCTCTCATTTGATGATATCATAAAATTCAATCAAGCATTCGGGCATTCAAGAGATCACGCATTCAAGCATTCAAGAGAAATTGAGCATTTTTAGTCTTCCTTCAAGCTTTGGAGCACCAATAGAGACAAGATTTCAATCATTGAAGAGGAGATCAACATTCTACTTCATGAAACCCTAATTCCATGTGGAGGCAAGGAAAACTTCACAAGGAGGTATAAGCATTTCATTTTCATTCAATTCAACATCCCCTCAAAGAGGAGGATTTCTACTTTCATTCATTTCATTTACATTACTTCAACCACTTGGTTAATTCTAAAACTAGGGTTTGATATGAAGTCAAATCCCTATTCCCAACACATTTCCCTTTCTTTTTGTGTGTAGTAAACAGGTACGCAATTGTACTTCTGGAATTAAGCTTTATTTGCAGAGACGGAAAAAACCCTTTTTGATGCACAAAAAGTTCGGAGGACCGATAGGAGGGTGCCCCTGTTTGGACACACGGTCCCTGCAACTTTTGCTGGATTTTGTAGAGTAGCTCTAAATCATCTCAAACTTCTCAGATCCAGGTGCATGACTGAATCTTGAATCTTTAACTCACTATTTTCTCATACTTTGTCTTCATTTTCAGCATATAGTCTTAATTCAACTTGACAACTTACAAAAGAGGGCCAATTGTATTTCAATCACAATTAATCTATTGAGTATTCAATCCTTGCATACTTTGGGATTGGATCTAGTAGATTCATCCCCCTCTTTTGAATGTAAAGTCTCCCCAAGTGAAAATTGAACCTTAGTAAAGTTCCTCTCTTCTTTCAAGTGGCAAATTTGGCTAAGGTTCCCAATTTTCCACTTTACAAATGGTATATGCAGACAATGAAAATCATTTTACATGCATTTTGATTGGACATTTTAGAAAATGTTTTTGGATCGTATCAAAGAATAAATGCATAACTCTTTTCATTGGGGTGTTGGAGGTGTGAGAGAAAAAAAAAGTTATGGCCTTTTTTGATATTGCACTTTTTCTTAGCCATTTTTGGGTGTGATGAGCTGCTAGAGTCCAAGTTTCTAAACTTGAGTATGAGTTCTAGATTTTATCTTTGGTAGGAAAATCCTTTTTAGCCACGACTTTACAGTGTTTTTGGTGTGATAATGGCTAGGGGAGTCCAAGATTATTTTGTACAATTTATTTCTTGCAAAGTTAGAAGGTCATCTTGGCTATTGTGTAACTTTTTCTTGCTAGAATAAGTATACATAATGTTTTGTGGTCAATGGGAATAATTTTGGTAAAATGATATTGATTAAGTATAGAGTTTTTGGGTGTATGTGATTTTAAAGAGTAACATATTAAAAATCGATGTTGTTGAAAGGGATTTGACTATATGTTGTTGTTGTGTGTCTTATTTGACACAATGTTGATGTTGCCTTTTGGTGTGGTTCAAAAAAGAAGTTTATGAGACAATACACTTGTGAATAAGGTCGAGTGCTATATAAAATATAGAAACATATAAAAAATAAATCTTTGCATCTCATAAGCATAGCATCACATTTACATCATAGATCATATAAGACCATCATATAGAACAAATTCCATCACCATAAGCATCATAGATATCATAAGGCATATAGAAACATCACATCACAAGCACATAACATCATACATCATAAATGCATCACATAAGAACACGTGCATATAATTGCTGCCAAAATAGATCATCCCTCATATATATTAAAAAATAATATCTCATGATACAATGACGTCCAAAAAATCATATGACTATAAAATCACCCAAAGGTGTTTACATCATCATACAAAAATGATACAAAATGAACCAGAGAAAGCTATGATGAACTCCCTCCTTGGGAGCCGATAGGCCTTGACGAAATCTGAGCTCCTGAAGGCTCAACCCCTAGATCTTGTCTCCATCCTCCTCTTGCTAATCTTGGTGGTGGTGGTGGTCCCATGACTCCACCACTAAAATCCATTTGTCTATCCCTCCCTATGGTAGTCGGTCGATGATGATGATGATGATGATGATGATGATGATGATGATGATGATGATGATGATGATGATGATGATGATGATGATGATGATGATCTCAAGACGGTATCCTCAAGATCCTATATACATCCTCTGGAGTGATCGACATCTCGTTAGTCAACAAATGAGACATGCATGTCTTAGAGTACCATCTCTTTGTAAGAGCAGTCAACGATATTGTGTTTGCCCAGATCTCAGGCATGAACATGATATGTCTCAAACCCATGGCCTCTATCGCCACATGCTCCTTAGTAGTCAGGTTCAACTGTAGTCATTGTGTCAAAGTGAATATCTCTCGTGACTCCAACTATGCTAGATACTCCTACGATCAACCAAACCAACCGCATTAGTCCTAGTAGTACTCACATCTATCACATAGTGTTGCTTATCCTAGCCTAGCCTAGTGGTGCCTATGTTTGTCACATGGTATTTTTTATCAAGTTATATCCTTATAGTGCTTACGTCTATCACATGGTGTTGCATCCTATCAGTGTATATGTTTATCACATTGTACTTATTCTTTATCCTATCATGCTAGACCACTCGCCATATTTGATCAATTCGATGGCTTATCCTAGATTTTTCTTAGCATCTTATCCGCCTAGGGGCACCTGTTTGAGTGTATCCTCTCAACACTTTATTCAATTGGCTATACATGTTTATCATATGGAGGTTGATTCCATCCCTAATCCTATCCTATCCTACTTGAGGCACCTATCTGAGTGTATCCTCTCGACAGTTTATCCAATCAACAACGTATGTCTATCACAAAACTATTGATTTCAACCTACTTGGACACATACGCGTTAGGAGCATACCTAAATATGCCTTTACTACATAAAAAGTTTTATATTGCACATACATGACTATGCACACAGACATGATATTGTTCTACACATATCTGACAATCCAACCTAAACGCGAACCATACACTTGACATAGACATGCTTTCAAGCATAAATATGATAATGTTCTGCATGCATGCGACATCATATCATATGCACGGTCTAAAGACATATACATGCACAAAATTGACAGAAACACGATTACAAATGCAAATGCACACGTACTCGACATATACATGTTGTCGCATTACAGACACACCCTAACCAGACCTAGACTTTACCAAACACCTAATGATTGCTTTCATGTTTTTTGTCTAAACCTACTTCTTAGCCTAATAAATGCACAATAAATGCTGAATAACTGAGCAATTTTGAGATACATACTGGCTTACCCATGTCTTTAGGCCACTCAAACAGTCGAACTCAATCGAATCGATGTAATTTGACTGCCATGATCTCCTGACTGTTGACTACTCTCCTAAGCTCTCTGATTGCTTTGTGCTCTCGATCTCTCAAGTGTTGTGCATGTAAATGAGGATGTTTTCCCCCTTGGCCTCTATATATAGGTTGTGGAACCCTAATTGGCCGTGCTCGCCTCCTGCCGCCTTTTTCTTGCCTGTTGCTCCTTTTTATGTCTAGTTTTCACTTGTGTAACCCTGTCATCCTATCTTTATCCCCTTTTAGCCTTTCTTTCTTTTTGAGAGATTGTTTTCATTTTTTTAAAAAAAATCACCCAATCTCTCGAGGGGACATGTTGTTTTCCTTACTTGGGGTAAACCTTGTATCAATTAGTCTTATCATCTTTGAGCCAACATGACAAGTTGCATTGTCTCAAAGAGGGGAAAAATGTAGACACCTAAAATTGTCTTGTCATAATAAAATAAATATTTTATTTATTTAATTATGTTATCCTAAGCCTTCATTTAATTAAATAGATTTTTATTTAATTAATTCATTTATCCTTTTCTAGACTTTCCCTATTTAAAAATATTTATTTAAATATCATTTCTCTAAATTAAATAAATATTTATTTATTTATTTAATTGGTCCCACTTCTTCTATTAATTAAATAGATCTTTATTTATTTAGTTAATTCATTAGTACAAGTTTCTGTCTTGTTTTCAATTGGTTGCTTTGCATCAGTCTTGTCGTCTGTGTATTTGTTGCTTGAATCTATAGCCCAATGGATGATAAAGGCACTTAGTTCTATATTCTACTCCCTTCAATCATTCCAACAATCAAAGGTCATTCCCCAGTCAGAGCCAGCTATTGTCATCGATTTCAGCTAACCTGAATCATGGGACAACCCCTACGAAACTTGTTTGTTTCATAGCCCACGTCCTCTAAGGTCGGTTGACTTAACTCGTAAGTCATGTTGGTTTGCATATTTGCTTTGCATCATTTTTTGTTTTCATGTCTTTGTCTTATCCTTTGTCTCATCCTTCAAATGCACTTTGAGTTTTAAAACTTGAAATGTAGTTGTTTTTGAGTTTTCCTGCACATCAGGTATTAAAACCCGAAGTGCAGTTTTGTTTGCAAATGGTGCAGGTTGGGTTTTAAAACCCGACCTCCAGGTTCTCTATCACATCGGGTTTTAAAACCCGATGTACAACTATGTTTTACCCCATTGACAGGGTGGGTTTTAAAACCCGACATGTAATTGGGATGACAGGTCGGTTTTAAAACCCGCTCTATCAGTTTTCTTTTACACATCTGTAGGTCGGCTTTTGAAACCCGACCTATATCTTTAGAGTTGTAGATATGAAGATCGGGTTTTAAAACCCGACCTACAACCTTTGACCTACACATAAGCAGAGCGGGTTTTAAAACCTGATTTGTCAGTATGGCTCACTCTAGGTGCAGATAGAGTTTTAAAACCCGATCTATTAATTTTTCTGCCTTTTTTGTCTAAGGGTCATTTTGTCTTTTAGACATTATTCTAAGTCTCTAAATCTGGTGATGAGATTATGAATGTCGATTTTCGTGATGAAAATGTTTCAAATTCTTGTAGATGACTAATCCTTCTCTGAGTAAATCCGGAGGGAGGAAAATGAATGATAAAGTGTCCTCTTGACACTAGTTAGTTTAAACTCATGTAGTGGTATTTTCTTTTACTGGAAATTTTTATGTAGATACACTTTCATCTTATGCACAACTTTTGGATATTTTGGAATATTTTTTTGAATAAGTCAACTGTGCCCACATTTTTCTCAATTCCTTCTCTATAAAAGGGGAGCCTCATTTGTAATATTTTATCTTTTGCGAGCAAGACAAAACTCTACCAAATTTTTGTCTCAAGTGAAACTTTGTGTTCTCTTGTGTTTAGATTAATCAAGTGAATAAAGAAAGCAATTTTATGCTCCAAACTTTGTGTTGGGCAAGGATTGTAGCTTATGAGTAGATGTTCTTATGTCATTTGCTTATATGTGTACCTAGTTTACTTGATGGTATTTGTATGCATTGTGTAAGTGAAATACTTTTCTAAGTATAGATATAAACTTTGTGTTATATTCCATATTTGGAGCTTTATTGTGATATGGTGACTACGTGGGAGACTTTGAGGTATTGTTGGTTACTTTTCAAGGTTGTTATAATTTATCTTGCAGACTCTGGGCTACAAGATATCTTTAGTTATTAAGTTAGGAGAAGTGTCTTCGTTTATGTAAGACTTTGTGCTTACGTTAATATAGATTGAGGTAAATTGTTTTATACAAGTTTGTCTAGTTATTGTAAGAAAAATTAAGAATTGTATCAAGTGAAGGGATTAATGCTAATTCTAAAAAAAGAGAATTATACACCCTAACCTTACCCCTGGGATTTAAGCTTTAATTGTTGAAGTGTCAAATTCTATCAGGGAACCTCCCCTTGCTGAGAGGAGAGACTTTGTCTCATCATAGCTATGTGTGAAACATATATTTTGTCTTCAATATGCTGGTGACAAAATATTCACCCACAATATTCTTAGGAAGAGGCATCTCTAAAATAGCTCTGACTTTTGTTGGATCTGCTTCAATACCTCATTGTGAGACAATGTATCATAGGATTTTCTTGGAGGTCACTCCAAAGATACACTTCTTAGGGTTCAATCCGACTTTGTACTTTTCCAAGCAATCAAAAACCACTGATAGGATATCCAAATGTTATTCCCTTGTAATTGATTTACCCAAAAGATCATCTACATAGTCTTTCATAGTAACATGCATGAGAACGTGAAAGATTATTGTCATGTCTCTCTGATGTGGCACCTGTATTCTTTAATCCAAAGGGCATGACATTCCAACAAAAGGTACCCCACGGACATGTGAATGCTATCTTGTGTTGATCTTCAAGTGTTATCTTAATCTGATTGTATCTGAAGAATCCATCCATACATGATAATATTGTGTGGCCTACTATGAGATCAAAAATCAAATCAATGTTTGGTAGAGGAAAGTCATCCTTGGGACAAGCATTGTTGTTGTCTTTGAAATTTGTGCATATTCAAATGTTGCTATCTAGTTTGGTGACAGGTACAAAATTGGAAATCCACTCAGGATAGTCAATTGGTCTAATGAAGCCAACATCCATCAACTTTTACTAATAGTGCCACCTAGGGGTGTATCTTACACAACTTTTGTTTAACTAGTTTGGCACCTGGAGTAATTGTTAATTGATGCATAACTAAATCATGATCAAATCCAAGCATATCTGCATATGACCATACAAAATTGATCTATCTCTCTGTGAAGAGCTTTGTGAGCTTTGGTCTCTCAATTTATGTCAATGACTATGCAAGGAAGATGTTATGTGGCACCTCTTATATCCCAATATTTGTCTTGATGGTTTCTTCAATCAACATAGATGACTTTTCTTCATATGATGTCATGGGGAGAGTGTCAAACCTTCCATCCTTAGGTGCCTCAGAGAGGTTTTCACTATTAGATGCTTCATTTTCTTTTACTTTTTTAGGGTCAGAAAGCGCCACAATGTGGTTTTCACTAAAAGACCCATTATTTAATTTTTTGAATATTTTTGTGACTAGAAGGTTTGGCACCATCTCCAAAGTACACCACGGTATTAAGTTCAATGATGTATCTTACTTTATGTTCCCCAAGAGGAAGATCATCTCTTATGCCAAGGTGGTCAATGAAGGCCTCATCATTTTGGAATGTGTTAGGTTGTGGAGGCCCTTGTTGGTCCTAGTAAATGAGTTGCGAGTGAATGAGGGGAAGTCCATCAATAGGTTCAAAGTTGGCAAGTGTAGGGGTAAAGACACAAGAATCTTTAGGTATTTCAATATTCATTGGGGTCGCTAGTGGTACTCTCCTCATTAGTCTTGATTGTAAATGAATCTAGTTCAACATCACTAGGACACTTAGCAATGAGAGTTCTCATTTTTTGCAGTTTTTGCCTAGACCCTCGAGACGTAGAGGGTTCAGGATACCAAAAATTCTTTATCCACAGTTCACCACCATCTTTCTTTTCTTGAGATGTAGAACTAAATTATGTTGCTTGACCAACTTTGAATAAATTTATAAATTTATCTTCTTCGGTGGGTTCCCTAAGTTCTCTGAAAGTTTACGTGATCTCATAATCACTAGATGATTTGTCAGAAGCCCATTCCCATTCAGTTGAATCGGTAGAATAGTGTCTCTCTTGTTGTTGGTCACTAGTGGAAGCGGGATGAATGATTTGTAATATTGCTTGGGAATTAAGACCACATAATCTCAATGGTGCAAAACCAAGCACTTTCGTCCACTATTTCTTTGGTATTAATTTAGGTTGCAATGGTTCTATGATACCTTTCTTTGTAGGCAAAGAGGACCTTTTCCATCATATCCCATCTTTTCTAGAAACTTGAAGCCTTTTCCATAGTTCTCAACTGGTATTGTGATGTGGTCTTTATTAGGTTCTCCAGGTTCCTTACAAATCATCTTGTAAATGTCCTCTTCCTCCATTTCACCCCATTTCTTGAAAGTAGTGGGATCCCATATGATAATGATTGTTGATATTTGTCTTGATGGATGTGGTCTTCCATAATTCTTAGGAGAGTCCATCAATTATCTTAGATATGTAAGGTTTGATTTAGGTTATATTCTCACATGCCTTTGTCCTTGAATTTTCCTCTAAGTTCTACTTGTTTTAAAGTGGAGGCTTTCAATGATTCTGGATCAACATATGTTGAAGATGGAGTAGCCTCTCAATTGATTGGGAATATTGTTTCAGGTTTTGGTTGAAGATTGTTGCAATATATGTATGGATTTGGATCACCTTTAACAATCACTTCAACTCCATTATGTGGGAACTTGATGCATTCGTAATGTCAAAGATACTGCTCTTATTTCATGTATCTGTGGTCATCCCAAAAGTATGTTATATATGAGATCAAGATCAAGGACTTGACAAACCACGTCCTTTGTTATTGGCCTAATGCTTAGAGGTAAGGTGACTATTCCTTTTGAGGAGCGTTCTTCATCATCATATGCCTTTATGGTGATCTTGTTTCTAGAATCCACATTGTTTTTAGAGTATCCCAATTATAAGATAATTTTCAATGTACAAATATTGAGGCCTTCTCCTCCATCTATCAAGACTCATTTTATGCACTTTTTATGGAGTAAATCCCTAATGTGAAGTGGTGCATTGTGTGGTTGGTATGGAGATGTGTCATCTACTTCTGTGAATGTAAGGCAATGCGAGGTCAAAAGGTATCCCACCATGGCTTGAAACTGGTCCACGTTTAGATCGGTAGGGATGTTTTTTTCTCTCAAGATATTGTCCAAAATGGCTTTATGTGAGGGTGAATTACATGTAAAATCTCAAGGATGGAGATAAGGGCAGCTCTATTCCTTAATTGGTCTACAAGTTTATACTCATTCTTAGTAGATGATGAAGTTGTTGTCGTGGATGGAACACCTTGTAAAGTAACTTTACCCCTCTGACTAGTGACATTGCATCCAGGGGTTTTGCCTTCAAATGATGAAGACGAAGGTCCAATGCCTTGTAAGATAACTTAACCCCTTTGAGTAGTACCTTTGGGGGTTTGTCCTTGATAATTATGATAGACATATGGTTGTCCATTTCAAAAATATGGTTGACGAAGTAGACATAGGACATATTGATGCAATTGGAAATGATGTATGTCTTAGGGGATTTTTCCTTATCATGTTTTGGGAATGGTTCCTTGAAAATATCATACTCTTCATTGGAAGTGTGACCATCAACTTCAATTGCACCATTGTCAATATGATATTGAATGAGATTCTTCAATCTGTGATAGTTACTAGTCTTATGACCTTTTCTCTTGTGATGTAAAATTCATTGTCATTTCACCATGATGGCTTCACATTTGGTTCAAATGGTTGATTAAATGGCAATGTAATAATTTTGTTTGCAACCAACTTCTTCAATGCGGTTTCAATTGGTTCTCCCCCTTTGACATCAATGCCAGAAATCTGACAAAAATGTCAAAGCAAAAACAAAAACCACTGAATCACAAGGCTAGCTACTCCCCTTGAGCAGTAGCATCCCCACATCAATGCCATAACGAATGATAACTCCGATAAAGCATACTAGATTGATGCCAAATAACATCAATCAGTTCTCTGCCGGAGGGGTAGAAACCCCTAATCCGTCTCTCAGGTACTCAAATAACCGTGATCCAGGCCCATCTCGCATCCCAAGCCTTTATTTATTTATTTGATTTAATTCTTTAGGCAAAGGTTTAGTGAAAATGTCCGCAATCTGTTCTTTAGTGTTCACATAAACCAGTCTAACTTCATTTTCTTCCACCTTCTCCTTCAAAAAGTTATACTTGATAGATATGTCCTTTGTCTTAGAGTGAAATACCCAATTCTTTGATATGTCTATAGCAGTAGAGTTATCACAGTGAATAACTACCGGTCCAATGCAATGCACTTTAATATCCTTCAACATTTGCTTCATCCATAGAACTCATGTACATTTAGTAGCAGCAACAACATACTCAACTTCAGCATTAGATAAAGAAGTACATGATTGTTTCTTGTTGATCTATGAAACCAACTTCTTTCCAAGAAAGAAAGATCCATCGCAAGTACTTTTTTGGTCATCAACATTACCAGCCCAATCTGCATCTGTATATGCACATAAAGTAAAGTCATCATCCTCAGGGTACCATAAACCATATTCAGATGTACCATGCAAGTATCTAAAAATTCTTTTCACCGCACTCTCATGATTTTCTCTAGGATCACTTTGATATCTAGATGAAATACAAATAAAATTCATTATGTCAGGCCTAGTCTGAGTCAAATATAGCAAACTTCCAATCATATACTTGTATCTTGTAGGATTTACCGGTGCAGATTCATCTCTCCTTGACAATTTATCACTTGTAACCATAGGAGTACTTACTAGTTCAGAATCGACCATACCAAATTTCTTCAACAATTCCCTAGCATACTTAATTTGACAGATGAAAATACATTTATTAGTCTCATTAATTTGCAAACCTAAGAAAAATTTCATTTCCCCAATCATAGACATTTCAAATTCTTTCTCCATATTCTTAGAAAATTCCATGCATAACTTATCTTCACCTCCAAAAATGATGTCATCAACAAAAACTTCAACAATCAATATATCATCATCAGTGACTTTATAATATAGACTACTGTCATCGTTACCTTTAGTGAAACCAAGCTTCAAAAGATATTTATCTAACCTTGCATACCAAGCTCTAGGTGCCTGTTTCAATCCATATAAAGCTTTCCTTAATCTGCAAACCATGTTTTTATCATCCGAAAGTGAAAAACCATTAGGTTTATTAATATAAACTTCCTCATCAAGATCCCCATTAAAAAATGCATACTTAACATCCATCTGATAAACCTTGTAGTTCTTATGTGCAACATAGGCAAGAAATATTCTTATAGCTTCAATCCTAGCTACAGGTGCAAAAGTTTCACCATAATCAATTCCTTCCTTCTGAGAATATCCTTTACAAACCAATCTAGCTTTATTCCTTAAAACTTGTCCATCTTCATTTAATTTATTCCTAAAAACCCATTTAGTTTCAATAACATTCTTATTTTTAGGTCGGGGAACTAAAGTCCATGTGTTATTCTTCTCAATCTGATATAATTCTTCTTCCATAGCTTTCATCCAACATTCATCTTTACATGGTTCAATTACTGATACCAGTTCAACTTGAGAGATTAAACATACCTCATTAGATGCCAATCTCCTTCTTGTCATCACTCCATTGTTCTTATCCCCAATTATCTGACCTTCTGAATGATTCAATCTCACATACCTAGGAGTCTTGTGACTCTCTGTTCCTCTTCTCAGTTCTTCAGTTACTGTTGAATTTTTTGATACTGTTGGAGTAACTGGTTCAACATTCTATTCCGGCAAAGGTGTTACTAGTTCGTTATGATCATTTCCACTGTCGGTTCTTGCTCATAAACTTTGATTTGACTTCTATTCAGCTCATCCACCTTGACATCAGTGCTCTCCACAATTCTCTACAATATCTTGTTATAACATCTATATGCTTTGCTTTCATTAGAATAACCAAGAAATATTCTTTCATCACATCTAGGATCAAATTTGCCAATGATATCATCTCTCCTAATATAACATTTACTACCAAATATTTCTGAAATACCTAACTGTAGGTTTATTGAAAAACCATAATTCATAAGGTGTCTTATCGGTTTCTCCTTTGATATGTACTATTGAATGTATAGACCGTTGTGCTCACTGCTTCTCTCCAGTAGAAATGAGGTAGAGTAGCTTCCATCATCATTGTTCTAGCAGCATCCAAGATAGTTATATTCTTCCTTTCCACAACTCCATTTTGCTGAGGTGTTTGGGGAGCAGAAAATTGTCTCCTTATACCATACTTCTGACAAAAGTTAGTAAACTCACCGGATGTGAATTCTCCACCATGATGTGACCTTGAACATTTAATATTAAATCCTATCTTTGTCTCAACTTTAGCTTTAAAGATTTTAAACTTTTCAAAAGCCTCATATTTCTCCCTTAAAAAAGCAACCCACATCATTCTAGAATAATCATCAATGATTAGCATAAAATATTTATCACCTTGAAATTTTTTAACTCTAGCAAGGCCACACAAATTAGTATGAATAAGATCAAGAACGTCATTAGATTTGTCTTGTATACTCTTAAAAGAGGTTTTGACTTGTTTTCCCATTTGACATTCTTTACATATCTGATTATAGGGCTTTACAATCTTAGGTATATCTCTAACTGCCTTAGTTGAACTGATCTTTACAATGCAATCAAAATTCACATGACATAGCCTTTTATGCTATAGACAACTCTCATCAATTTGTGCAATCAAAAATGTCTTCTCACCAAAATTCAAATGAAATATATTACCTTTTGTCTGTGTACCGGTTGCAATCTCCAAACTAGATCTATTAATGATTTTGCATTTTCCATCCTTGAACTATAATTGAAATCCCTTATTCACCAATTGTCCTACACTCAAAAGATTATGCCTTAAACCTTCAACATAATAAACATTATCAGTATTGTGCTTACCATCCAATGATATAGTTCCTTTTCCCTTGATCATACATGCTTTGTCATCTCCAAATCTAACCAGACCGCCATCAAATTATTGCAAAGATAGAAACTTCCTTTTATCTCCAGACATATGATGTGAACATCCACTGTTAATTACCCATTCATCCTTATCTTCAATTTTAACATCCAGTGCCTTCTCTTCAAATACATTCTCTTCTAGTGCCGGAACGTCTTCCTTGATAGCTAGGAACACCCATTCCTTTCCATTGCCAAAACCACTAGCAAAGTCTTGTCTCGGTTCATCATTAGAATCAATCACACCTTCCTCATCCGCTATGTAGCATGATTTGTCTCTGTTTTTCTTGTACTTATACTTATTCTGAGATCCAGGGTTAGGCTTATAAGATATTCTATCTCTCTCTTCAAATATTGAATTCCTTTCAGGACATCTAGATGCAAAATGACCTTTCTTATTACATGCAAAACATTTAAAAGGTGTTTTTACTTCATACTTTCTTCCTCCCGGTCCTTTAGGTACTCTTCTAGAAAATAGGGCTTCAAGTTGATCAAATTCTTCACATTCTCTCTTCATATCATCCAATTCCCTTGCATATAAAGCTTTCCAATCTTGCTTGTCGGTTGATGATGCAGATGCATGAAAAGAAAGTTCAGACTTCACAGCTCTAGAGGGTCCAAATTCTTCAAGCTCAAAATCAGATAATTTCCCAACCAAGGTATCTCTATTGACATAAGTAATAGCCATTGTTCTCAATTCATTAATTATAGCAGCCTGCATCTTGCAAGACGGTGGTAAAGCTCTCAGAACTTTAGAAACTATTTCATCTTCACTCAGAGTTCCACCACAACATTAATTTCCCATAACAATCTCATTTACCCTTTCCATGAATGCAGTAATCCTTTCATCTTCTTCCATCTTCAAGTTTTCATATCTCACCCGGTAACCATCAAGTTTATCAATCTTCACAATAGGGTCACCTTCATTAAAAATCTCCAACTTGTCCCATATAGCCTTTGCAGATGATTTGTCAGTTAATCCCATTATTTGTTGATCAGAAAGTGCACACAAGAGGGATTCTCTTACTCTACAATCATTCTCAAGCTCCTTATCCAAGTTTGCCAGAGGAGGATTGCCAGATGCCGAATTATGAGGTGTTACACCATTCTCTGTGATCTCCCAAATCTCCTTACTAAGACATCTCGTATGAGTCTCCATCTGAATCTTCCATACTCTGTAATTTGTTCCATCAAGCCTAGGAATATCTCTTCGAAAGATAGCTCCAGATGAACTAGATGAACTTGAACTGTTAGTCGCTATAGGATCTTCCTCAAGTGGTTAAGCTTCTGCAGAGAGGACCAAAGCTCTAATACCAATTGTTAGACAATTCTGTAAGGAAAGCAACGTGTGGAAAACACTCTCCTATCATCAATTCTAAGGGGATTAGCAAGGAAGGAAGTATTTCAATTTCAGTTTGTAGTACATTAAAATAAAAAAAAATAGACAGAAGATTAAGATGAACCAGACATAATAGCACCAGAGAAAGACACCAGATATACGTGGGAAAACCCTTACAGGTAAAAAACCCACCACCAAAGAGATATCACTTTATTCAGTAAACAACATGATTACAATAAAGTTATCAGATCCTCTTTTCTGGACTCTAATCTCAAAACTCTGTTCTCACCACATCTGTTCTCGCCAACTCTACTCACCCCATCGCAGACACATCGACTTGGCTACTTATAAAACCATCACCTCCACATAGCCTTCATGCTCACCCTTCTTCGCTCTGCTCATCGGTTACATCTCTAGCAACCTCCATCTGTCAAACCAAACATTCCTCTATCAGTTTGTATAACAACCTTGGAATATAACCGTCGAGTAACAGCCTGTCCATTCATGAACTCGTGGAAAACATATTATCCCACATTCATTTGGAAGTTGGGTCGGTTCGTATTCAAATACACTGACAGAAACATTCCAAGTGTTCGCCTACTAGTCTTTTGGACTTCGGTCCAAGCACACACCCGTATTCAATCTCTACTCCATCGGCCATCAGAAAGACCACAAATGCATTGCTCCAATCTCCTGATGAACCAGTAGACGACTCCACTAATACGGCTCCAGATAGGTCAGCTCCATCGGCTCATTGGGATAGCCTTCAATAGGTAGACCCGATCTCCCGATTATACCACAACGACTCTATCGGGCCATTGGCATAACCCAACAATGTCATCCCAATCTCCGATGATACTCTTATTGCTGAAGGCGACTCCATTGGTCATCGGTGTAGCTTCCATCTTGTTAACCCGATTGCCGAAGGCGACCTCATTGGGTCATCGACAAGACAATCAAACTGGCTACCTTGATCTTTGATAACACCGAAGTTGATCAAAGTGGATCCATCGAGTAATTGACATATCATTCAGCAAGCTCCTCTAATAGTCGATGACATCCCGATCACCGAAGGCGTCTTCATCAGATCATTGGTGTAATGCTAACCAAGCTCACCCAATAGCCGATCAACAAGAAGGAGGTTCCAGACATATTGGCCCTATCGGCCATCGACAATAGTACTGCAAAGTTACCCCGATCACCTAAAGCAGTTTCATCGGGTCATGGGCACATACCCTGAACTGTTTCCCCGATGAGCGATGCACTCCAAGTCAGAAGAAGTCAAACTCAATGGACATCGAAGTAGCTTCCAACTTGTTCCATTGATAGCCGATGACAACTCGATCACCGAAGGCGACTTCATCAGGTCATCGACCAGACTCTGAACTGTTTCCCCAATAACCAAACAAGGAGGATACATCGGGTAGACCTAACCTGATACTTGTCTGCAACATGTTCATCAGCCAGAGTTACACCAATAGAAAAAGTCCACAACCCGATACCTTCCCACGAGCTGTTCCATCGGGGTAAGTTACACTGATCAACCCAAACACTAGTCAGGAGAATTCGAGGCATATTTCCAACAAATTCAAATAACCAGAAGACAATTGAGAGGGGGGGGTGAATCAATTGTCATAGATTACTAGAACCTTAAGCAATTAAAACTTTAATACCGAAACCCAAAAGATCAATACCAGAATGCATAAACCAAATACCAAAATAGAAGATAAGTCAATTAAGCATAAACAACAATCAGAGAATAAATACCATCCACATGACACCAAGATTTATACGTGGAAAACCCGGTAAAGGGAAAAACCACGGTGGGAAGCCTATCCACAGTCAGATAATACTTTTGTAGTATGTGAATTACAATTGAGGGGCCTGCACTTGTAGGAAGACCAATAGCCTAGAGCGCACTGCTCATCACAAAAGGAGTCTCAATGACTACATATAAATCTAGACTACAATCCAGAGAAATGAACTGCAAAGATAGCGTCTCCTATGCCCGAATACAGTTTTGGTTAAGCTCAATACCAAAGGACTAAATCCTCTTACATAAACCCAACTCAATCACCAATGATCGACCAAATCCTTTACTTGAATGATTATTACATTATTCGCTCCTTACATATCCATATCCCATTTTTATATCATACCATATGATCTACAATGAGATCTTACATCATATATATACAAACCCTCGATCATAAACAATAAGGTCTGCAACCAGACAATAAACCAATTACATAATTACAAAACATGTCAGCCTGAGACCAAACAAATAATATCCAACCCATAAGACATCCTAGAAACGCATCGAGAGGTCCAATCCACATGTTACATTAAGTCGGTCCATAACCTAGACAATATCGGGACCCAATATAGGTCCACACACGCTAAAGCAATAATCCCAATCAATTAAGTCTCAAACATGATCACCATCAGCATCCCAAATCTCCACCAGAAGCCGCACCGACACCACTTATGCATATCATCAAAAATCTTCAACAACGCTCTATCAGTGAAACCCTCGCCGGAACCACAAACCAAGCTTTCTAGCAAACAGGATAGCATCCGATCACCAGATCAAAACCAACTGACTGAACATGAACATGAATAAGCCAATTCCATAGCCCAAACATACTAGAGCATACCGGATCATACTGGATCTAAACCAACCAAAAACCAAACATCCTACCAAGACCAGAAGGATGTCGGTAAAGCAACCAAAGCAACTAGTGTTGGCATCAATGATAAAACACCAATGCAACACATAATCAATTCCCCCAAATGGCCAACAGATATTTCCCATACTCCAAGGGTGGCTTGTAAAGTACTAATCCCCTCTCAACTCCCCTCATGGTGATACTTGTCACCATCTTGGGAGTTAAGAGATCTCCTCTCCTCTCCACCCTTTATCCTCATGATCAAATCCTATCCCTCCATTCCATCTCTCCTCTTCTCATAGTATGAAACACCTTCGTTATTTTTCATTAGTATTGGATCCAAATCAATAGAATGCCATTATGTTGTTGAAAATTAATGAGCACACATCGTATCAAACAACTTGAGAAAATTTGCATAACAAGTGGATCAACATGCTCCATTTGTTACAGACTTTGCTATGGTTTGAGTTCTTTTTTAGACCTATCTGATTGTTTCTTTGTTTTGTGATTTTAAGTGATTTTTATTGCTATTTCAATTCCTTTGAAATCACATTTCATGCAGACAAGATTAAATTCTATAAACGAGCTATGAAGAATTGCGTATTACAATAGGGATTGATAAGAAAATTGTAGTAGATTCCTTCAGTAGAACACATTATTTTAAGGCATCGATGGAAATTAGTCCACTGACTTGAGTTTATTTGTTGAGAATAGATTTTTATAGATTATTGTCTGGTTATGTTACCTTGATAAGCCATTGATCTAGGGTTTTGGTTATGTTAATTATCTTAGATATGCTAAAATTTTAAATCTCTTTAATGTTTTTATAATTTATTCTTAATTATTTCATGTTCTCAATACTTGAAATTGATGGTATTCCATGAATTTAGCCAATTCTATAGTCATTTTGCACATCCTTGTTACTTTTTATCATAACATATCTACTTTTTCAATATCTTGGTATAGTCATTAAAATTATTCGATATTGAATAAAAGGGAAATCCCTTGGGTCTTATAGAGCTTGAAGTGTAGAGGAGAAAAAATGCTAAATTGTCTCCTATTTGTTGGCCATTAATTCGAGTTCTTTGAATAAAAGTTTTGGCTATTCTTTAGAAGATCTCAGGAAATCAATTGGATAACACCAATAGTTTTTAATTTTTCTATAGAGGTCAAGTATTAGGTCATGGACGAAAAATAATTCAAAACCCTTGACTTTCTAGAAATTCCAAATTAGATCACACTTTAAAAAAATCTCAATTACATGAAAAATCACCCACTTTTGCAAAAAAGTGTTTTGGTAAGAAAAATTCCTTTGAAATAGATAATTTCACACATGTACAACTATATGGTATACAAATTACACAAGCCTAAAAATTTTACGATTAATGATATGAGATTTCCACAATCCATAATTTTAATTTATTTCTAGATTTCTGGATTAGATTGTGTGATAGTTTTTGAATCAACCTTTCAAATCACACTTCGTGATCCATCATCAAGATACTAGAGAGCTAAGAGACATAAAGTCCATAATCCATAATTTGATTAATGTCACTTATCTCTCTAGTATCCTGATGATGGATCACAAAGTGTGATATGCAACGTTGATTCAAAAACTATCACATGGTCTAATCTAGAAATCTAGAAATAAATCAAATTTATGAATTTTTTTTAAGGATTATGATAATTTGACATGTATTCCTAGCTAATTTGGGCCTTTTAGAGATAATGATAATGCTCATTTTGGTTCTATGACACACCTAAATAAGGATAAATGTGGGTTTCAAGTAAAAATAGGAAGGGAATTATGATTCATGGCTTTGATATCATTTAGAGCAATCACTATTTGAATGCAAAATCTAATGTAACTTCCACAAATGAATAATGAGCACAATAAACCAATAATCATTATCATTAAAGAGAATGAAAAATATATAACAAGTCTCCTTGTATAAGTACAGTAATGAGGAAGAACGACATTTTAGAACACTTGGAGAAAGTGTGAGGAAATGTGTAAAGTCAACAATGCGAAACATGTGAATAGGTCTAACTTAGGAAAGGGGATTAGCTAACTAGATGTATAAAGACCTTATTTATAGTAATATAATAAAAAGATGCACACATTTTGTAAGTCATCCCACTGTTTGTTAGAATAAAGTATTTATCCCACATGCCTGAGATCATATTAGTTGCCTTTAGCAAAACTCTAAATACTGTAATGATTTCTCAATTGGAAAGACATCTGGAATATTTGTGATTGGATTGTATGCTCTACTTGGAGGTTGCCCCCTCAAAGTGACATTATGAAGGTAATAAAATCAGTTTTGTTTCTCTCATTTTAAAAATATTTCTACATGTTTAGAATATTTTTATTATAAGTTCATAATAGATTACATGTCTTCAAATTAGGTCTCACTTACTCCATGCCTGAGATTTGAGACCATCTTGAAGCATATTAATACTTGTTGAACAATTCATAATGGTTGATCCACCAATTTTTTTATAATTAGTCTTAATTTCATAAACCCTCCCCCCTTAGAACTAATTGTCTCATGTCTAGCTTTGTCCTCCTTCAATTTGCAAATATCCTTGAGAGCATCCCAATTGTTGACTTGATTCAATCTCCTCCTCTCAAATAAAAGTGTCAACACTAAATTTCTAGTTGAGCAAGGAAAATTTGATGCTCAACTCATTCACTTTAAGAATAAACTATTTCATGATGTTATGGCCACTAATTTTCTTTTCCAAGTTGTATGTTTTATCTCCTAAGAGATCCACCACAAAGGTAGCCTCACTAATGCTAGAAGTTGAAGAATATGAAAAAATATATGGGTTAGAGGAGGGCCCCAGGCATAAGATCTCCACATGAATAAAATTTAAATTTTCAAGCAAGTCTCTTATATCCCCAGGTTTATGATTACCTTTTTTTGTAGATAGGTACTCCCTCCTTAGTTGGACCAACATCTGCCTTGTTGCTTATAGGTGCTTATATCATCTACCTTGTTGCTTATAGGACTACACACCTTGACCTTCACAATAGAGGAAGGAATCTCTTAAACTAGTAAGGAAAGCAGATTGCGGAAACACCTTCCTAATGTTAATTGTTAGATAAGAGAAGCATGGATAACTTTTAATCCAAATTACAGTCAATAAGATGCACAACAAAGAAATAACAGAGTAAGCAACAAAGATACACAATCATAGAGAAACACCAAATTTTCACTTGGGAATACCCTTAGGTGAAAAACCCACACATCAAGCAATGTCTTCTTGTATTACAGTAAAAAATAATTACATACAAGATATTGACTTAACTGCTCTGTTCTGGTCTTTGTTCTGGTAGCACTACAATTATCAGATTGAATCCAATCTACACAGCTCATAATCACAATAGTTCTACAACTTAGCATTCAATTGAATCTCCAATCGATCTACTTCAACCGATTGATTGATCTTCTTGATGCAACAATAACTGGTAAACCCTCAAAGAGAATCAATCGGCTTGTGCAACAAGAGAAACACAATGAAAGCAACAAGAAAACATAAGACGATTACACAAACAGATCATATTGATGCCTTAGAACTTTCGGTAATCATCTGACAATCATCATATAATCATCAAAGAACATCCGACAATTAACTGGTTACATGCAGGTTATCAGCCAGATACAATCCAATCCGGGACTCTAAGAATCAACTAGATCACAAAATGCGAATCTCAATCCTTATTCTCAATTCTACTTTCTTTGCCCCTACAAATGATTACATAACATCATACCCACCGGAACATATCCGGGTTAGCCTCATAAGACTACATTTACCAATGTAGAAAAATAAAATGTGTAATTAGGTCACCCTAAGAATTAAATAAATCTTTCCAAAAAATAACAACCACAAAGTGCGGTTTAGCAGGAAGGTCGGCCACATGCCAAAGAACATCGGACAAGACCCAAGATAGATCCACACGCCAAGAATCGCATCGGAAAAAGAAGGAAAACCAACCGATAAGCACAAGAATTGTCCCGGAACCCATAAACAGTCAACCAGAAGCGGTAACTGACTAGAAAAGAACCCAAATGAACTGAAAAATTGGAATTAAGCACATGAAACTGCTAGGAAACCGGAAATAAGATCTACCATGAAAAGAAAACAACTACCGGTGCTAACCAGTAAGAACACAAGAAACTGCATAAAGAACTAAACAAGAACAAAACTAAAAGGAAATATTTTTGGTTGATGCAAGATTGCTCAACGACCGGGGATGCTCTTGCATCACTTCTTCAAACCCACGTGCAACTGTTTCTTTAGACATTTTATATCTCTGCTAAAAAACCAGTTTGATTTAGTTCCTTAGCTCCAACTATCGAACTTCCTCAAACTGTCGATAACATGTTGTGTTTTCTATATCTCATCCTCTGAGTCAAACCAATTCAGACCAATCATCGACATATAGCCCAACAAGTTGTTTCACATTCGACCGTGGTCCCCACCTCTATCATTCTCAACTTATCAACAGTAACTGTTGGTAAGAGACACTGCATAGGTCATCCAACGTTGTCATTGATGGCAACTAAAGTCCGTTATCCCATTCGTAGTATGTCAGTTCATCTTACTGGAAGTCAGAATGCACAGGTTGGTTCAAGTCCGACAAACTAGAATAGAGTATCCAACAAAGTTCAGTATTTTGGTTAGCATTTTATTTTAGGTTAATAGCTTGTGTTGCGAACCTGGTTGAAGGTCGATGCATGTCTAGATAGCCTTATCCCACATGATTTTAGCCTCTGGTGCTGATTTGATTGTAAGTTAGGTGCTTCGGTATATCAGTTTTCAGTTCAACAGTGCACATTAGCAGTCTCGTTTGGATAATACTTATGCGGATTATGTGGATCGGTTTTGGTGATTACTTTTGGGATCCAGATGTTTTTTTCGATGGTTTTGGTAGCATGTGGACAATTGTTTTGGTCCGCATTAGTATTTTGGTTCAAATTCAGCCGACAGTGTGTACACGTTTCATTATTTGTGAAGTGTTCTTGAAGCCGACATATAAGTAACCTAATTTATTGTTGGGGATATATAAGGTTGATTGTTATGGATATCGGTGGTTGTGTGAGAGATGTTCATGATCGATTGTGCACAGTTGCACGTGCTCAAGTTGAATATTTATGCTCCAAAATATTGCAGAACTGTGGAACAAAGTAGTGTAAGATAGAGTGTGAAATTAGTGGACATAGTGCTTAACCGAAACTATACCCAAGCATTTGTAGATGTTGTTCAATAGTTCAAATTCTCTTGTCATCATTTGTAACTCATTAGTCATCCTAAGGTTGTAGCCCTTCTTTGTTTTAAGTAGTGAGCTCTAGGCAGTGTGCCTGAATGCATGTGCATTCCATTGTAAACCTTTTATCTGAGTATACTCATTTTGTGGGTCTCATTCCCGCTTTGGTTTTTCCCTTGACCAGGTTTTCCACATATAAAATCCTTGTGTGTATGGTGTTGTGGTAGATTGTCTTGTGTTCTTGCATCTTTCTTTTAGTTCAATGTATTAATTGGGGAAAAGGACAAGTTAATAAAGTAAAAAATTGTAGAACACTGATTCACCCCCCCCCTCAGTTTTCCTTGATTCCAACTGTAACCACTTTGATACCTCGCGGGATGGCAGGGAGAGCAAGTCTCCTTGCTTCCCTATTACCCCGCAGGACTTCTTGGGAACCCTTAGATACCTTGCGGGGTGGCGGGGAGAACAAGCCTTCTCTCTCTCTCTCTCTCTCTCTCTCTCTCTCTCTCTCTCTCTCTCTCTCTCTCTCTCTCTCTCTCTCTCTCTCTCTCTCTCTATCCTGCAACACCATTGTTAGGTCGTTGTTTACCATGCGGGGTGGCGGGGAAGTTCAACACCCTGCTAGCCCGCGACACTCTTTCCATGCGCTTCTCAAAACTACGGGGTGGAGAGTAAGACTAAGTCTCCTAACCCTCACTCTCTCGCAACACTTCCTTTGTAGTCCTTAGTGCCTCGTGGGTTGGCGGGGAAGACAAAGTCTTCTTTCCTCCCGCTATCCCGTGACCTAAGTCGCCTTAATCTTTTGCTTGCGTGGGGTATAGAAAGAGGTAATTCCCTTCTTCCCCACCATCCTGCGCCACCATAACTTTGGTTGACGTATAACACGAAAAGTTATTTAGTTTCTTGTCAATAACACGAAAGGTTATCACACTGAATCGCTCACTAGAAAAACCAAAAGCCAACTGACCAAGATTTCAACCAGTAAGTTTGAGACACCCATTCTCAACAAAACTAAGGAAAGTTTTCATTTTCCTAGTATTTTGAATGTCACATGAAGAAGTCAAATCTTTTCCCAACTATGATATGGAAGGGGAGGTGTCAAACTAATAGATAACCTTTCCATCTATATGTCATATGTAGGGCATTAATTTGATAGACCGCCTTCCCTTGTGATGATTATCCATTCAAAATATTCCTTCAAATGTTATAAATATATTTTTATTTAAAAAATATACGTCATAAATGAGATAGATGTTTAAATTTAATTGGTCAAATTTCATGTTGATGGATTGACGGTAACGAAGATGCGGCCTAGGCTAGTAGGGAGGAAGAGAATAAGGATGCAGGTGGATGAGAATGAAGAGGATTCTATGATGGAGGAGGAGTATGAGGATTTTAAGAATGAGGATAGCTCGGAGAAGATGACTAGCAACTAGTCCAAGAACTCCCACCACCTGGACAACACCAAGACGACGCCTTTGGACTTGACTGAAGAGGCACATATGTACGAAGATGCTCACTGAGTGAAGAGACCCACCAGGCTGGGAAGGCTCATACCTGCACTAAATGTGATGCCACCATTGTGAAACTTTTAGCCCCGAAGGTAAAGGTTTTAGACCTTGAAAAGAAGATGGCGAATCTTTTGAGGTTCAACTTGAAAGTGATGCATAGGTTTGTTACCACGCTTTGCCTCATACAGAAGAAGGTGCTTGAGAAGAATGGCGATGATGATGGAAACAATAAGGGGCTATTTAAATTCTTTACCGATGATTCAGTTGGCCTATTTGCTTAGCCACTTGTCAGTTGTTTTCTGGTTTTCTGGTCGTATAGTTTGTATAACTCTAATACTTTATTAATGTTGGTTTTATTACTCTAGATTGTTTTCAGATATTAAGGACTGGACTACAGTTATTGTGTTGTTAATAGCTTGCTGAAGTTGCTTATGAGTTGTTTTGTCTAAAAGGTCAACACCCTAGTTTTGCTGCTTTTTAATATAAAAAATAACATGTCCAAAATCTCTTATTTTTATATATTATTACAATCTACTCAATTCTTTTTTTTATTGGAAACAACAACATTACATAGATAAGATATTGATATCTCTTCCCTTTTCGAACAAACATATTATAACATGATAAATAAATATACATCTAAATTGATATGGAAAGCAAAAATGTTAATTGTTCAGATAAGAACCAACTCACATCAACTCAGATGCGAAATTGAAAGATGGATGATACCTAAAAGGTAGAGTGGGCAGATAGAACATGTAGATATTTCACTCAAAGAGAGATGGATACAGAATGACATTACATCATGGAGTGTCCAACTTACAAGGATATTCAAATCAACTGTATTGAGATGCTAAATGTAAACACCTTGAGTAATCTGTTTGAAGAAGAAAGGATACCAAGAGTCACAGATTCCTCGATCAAGATACATAGTAGAAGATCCAAGATGCAAAAGGAAAAAGAGGTTTAACGGACTTTGCATGCTTTTCTTTTCTTCATTGGCTACCAATGGGTCCCATAAATTATTTGACCTTATAGACACTATTAAAACATTCATTTATTCCATCCATAAAAATCATAAAGTACTCAAACCTGGCCCAAATTTTGTTCATATTTGACAACAAAGACCCTTAAAGTAGGACCATACGGGCATGAAATTTAGGGGTTGGGCCATACCCAAAGGCCCTTCAAATCATGTATCCCTACCTGTCCTTCCCTCTTACAACATGCAAAAATAAATCTTAACCCAACCAAGCATTTTGGGGGAGGCCTTACAAACTAAATGTTTTCATTAAACCAACCCCTCCGTCCAAAAACTCCCAAATCACATTTCACCACGTATTTGCTTACCTCTCCAGAGTCCAAACCCACGCGTTCCAAGCCGAGCCATATATTAAATATATTATTAATGACATTGTCTAACGATTTTTAAATTTAAACGGTGCATTGAATGGTCTGAGTCGGTCACTTTTCCGTTCCAGAAGGCCCAACTTTCAACGGCGCGCGTACCTATCGCCCTAGTAAATACGCAACGTACTCCCACTCCTCCTCTTGTTAAAAGTCAAATACCCCGAATTTACGACAGTAAAAGGCAGGCAATCCAGGAGGAAGAATTTGAAGAATTAGGGTTTGTGAAAGCCATTCATTCATTCATTCTAAGAGGAGGGGAAAGAAGAGGGCTATAGGTTATGGGTATGATGGTTATGAGGAGGATTTGTGAAGGGCCGTAATTGGCTGCACTGTTTGCTCTGAGCTAAAATTTATTAATGCGTAAGTTGCGCTCGGGCACGGCTTGTGATAGTGTTAGCTGTGCTTGCTCAGCTTTGTTCTCGCCTCGACTGCAGCAATTTTACTTACTCTTGCTCTAGGGTTAAAATTTGGGATTTTGGAAATTTTCCCTTTTTGTTTTTAAATATATGGATTTGACTTGGTTTTGAAAGCACAGGGTGGCATGACCATGGCTGTCTCGATAATCGAATGTTCCTTCTGTGCACCATTTTCAAACCTGGAGAAGGAGTAGCGTTTGTCGGCCTGCCGTGTTGTAACCTACGTCCCCAGTTCAATTCCCACTAGTCCCAGTCCTAGTCTTAGTCCCAGTTCCTGTTCACACTACGGTTAGATTAATCCTATCCAGTAGAAGTAGCTCGCCTTTAAGTTTATTTATGTGGTTATCCAAACTCTAGCGTTGTCCCTTCAATTAATGCGCCACGTCTTCTTCTTGAAGGAGGGAGAAAAGAGAGGTGCAGGGAAAGGAGGTGTTTTGTGGGGGGGTCTGTTTTGTTTAACGCACAATAAGAGAAGAGAAGAGCTTGAGCTTTGATTTGATTTGATGAGCGAGGTGGGTGTATTAATGGAATCATAATGTTTGGACAGCAAGACTGTAACGAGTTTCCTCTGCTGCCTCGTCTTCGTATTGTAGAGTTTTTATTGTAGGTACCATGAATCGATTGTCATTGCATCCGTTAAAAGTGTTTTTATGGCGGATTTAATTGGATTCAGACCGATGCTGTCTATATTGTCCGCAACCGCACTGCTTATTGTTTGTCGGATATGATTGGTAATGCAAGAAAATTTTCAGGTTTATGAAATCTAGGGCTTTCGGGAATAGTATATTTGTTGTCGAGTGTGAAGGATAATCAATGGAAGTGCGAGGTAGAAATTTGCAGTAAAATAATGGAGGTTTCAGGAGGAGGGTCGGGAGAAGATCAGGATGGCGCGGACCAGCAGCATCCACGGAAGAAACGCTATCACAGACACACAGCGCGCCAAATTCAGGAATTGGAAGCGTAAGGCCACCATTTGTTGTAGGATATGTTTATATGGTTTTATGTTACAGTGTTTTTTTGGGGCACTAGGATCTGAAGGAATGTATGGCTTTTTTTTGGCTTTTTTGTTTGTTTTCCTTTTCTGTGTGTGAAGGATGTTTAAGGAGTGTCCGCATCCCGACGAGAAGCAAAGGCTGCAGCTCAGTAAGGATCTGGGGCTCGAACCCCGCCAGGTTAAGTTCTGGTTCCAGAATCGCCGGACGCAGATGAAGGTGAGTGAGAAATTCGGGAATGGTATCTGTTTCAGCGAGATTTAGGAACTTTTAGCGGCTTGATTTGAATTGAGTTTCTCCTCCTGTTTGCCGCAGGCCCAGCACGAGCGCGCGGACAACAGTGTGCTCCGTTCAGAGAACGAGAAGATCAGATGCGAGAATATTGCAATTAGGGAGGCACTTAAGAATGTAATCTGCCCTAACTGTGGCGGGCCTTCTGGAGAAATGTCCTTTGATGGGCAGCAGCAACTACGCCTCGAAAATGCACGACTGAAAGAAGAGGTATACTATATGTGCCTTTCTCCATAGTAAGGAACCGTTTGTCATATGGGTATATACATACATACATACCTTCCTTTCTGCAACCCACCCTTAATCAATAATTCATGGTTTTAACTAGAAAGAAAAGGAATTTGTGTTGGTTTTCAGCTGGATCGCCTGTCTAGCATTGCAGCAAAGTACATTGGGCGACCGATTCTCCCGCTGGGGCCTTTACAATCAATTCCAATGCCGTCTGTGGACTTGTCTATGGGGGGCTATGGGATGCCGAATGCGGGTCCAGGGCCAGGGCCGGGGCCTTCATCTAGTGATATTCACAGCTTTTCTGATATTGCGCCGTCGATGCAAACAACAGCAGGTTCCGTGACAGAACTGGAAAAATCTCTAATTGTGGAGCTGGCAATGAATGCAATGGAGGAGTTGGTCCGCCTGGCAGAGACTGACGAGCCCCTCTGGGTGAAAAATGTCAACGACAGCAAGGAAGTTCTAAGTTTGGAAGCCTATGCCAAGATATTCCATAGAGCAGCGGAGATCAAGTCTTACAGTGACAGAAAGGAAGCCACCCGGGACTCTGGTTTAGTTATCATTAATGGAAATGCCTTGGTCGATATATTCATGGACGTGGTAAATCCCCTCAACTCAACCCAATGCCTAATTTTTTTTGGAAAAAACTGATTTTGAGGCAATGAATACTAGGTCTGAGAAATTTTCATTGAAGTCTTGAGATGGGCCAGGTGAGAGCATCAATTAAATTAATATATTAATAATGGTGTTGTTGCAGAATAAGTGGATCGAAATGTTTTCAACAATGGTGTCGAAGGCCAGAACCATGGAAGTTCTTGCCTCTGGGATGCCCGGTACCAAACATGGTTCATTGCAGCTGGTATGATTATGCAATCTCTAAATCAAATCATTGGGTTTGTGTGAGTTGTGAAATGAGGCATGGCATAATCCCGGTGTTGTTGTATACAGATGTGTGCGGAACTACAGGTTCTTTCTCCCTTGGTTTCGACGCGGGAGATTTACTTCCTTCGTTATTGCCAGCAACATGCGGAGGGAGTGTGGGCAGTTGTGGATGTTTCTGTAGATAACGTGAGAGAGATGAGTCTGAATATCAATCAACAATCATCATCACCGTCTCTTTTACGCTGCCGCAGGCTCCCCTCTGGCTGTGTTATTCAAGATATGCCCAATGGTTATTCCAAGGTGACATTGACGTTCCCATCTGCAATGCAAGCTCCTCTTTTTATTTTGAATCTTTTTTGGGGCTATCGTTCTGCTAAACCTTTTTTCTCTCTGAAAAAATTTCATGGCAGGTGACTTGGGTGGAGCATGTGGAGCCCGAGGATCGAGGCGTACATCGCATGTACAGGCATCTGCTTAACAGCGGAATGGCATTCGGTGCGGGGCGCTGGTTGGCCACTCTTCTGCGGATGTGCGAGAGGTTGGCCAGCCTTATGGTCACCAACATCTCTGCAAGAGAGCTTGGAGGTTGTAAATAGATAGTGTCATCCATTCAATTCTCTGAAAAGTAAGCCAATATTAACGGGATTCTGTGTTGAACGTGGGCAGTGATACCCTCCCCGGAGGGACGGAGGAGCATGATGAAACTGGCACAGCGGATGATGAGCAGCTTCTGCGGCAACGTCAGCGCCTCCTCCACGCACAGGTGGACTACGTTGTCCGGTTCAAACGAGGACGGAGTTCGAGTCACCACCAGAAAGAGCACCGATCCAGGCCAACCTAGCGGGGTTGTTCTCTGCGCTGCTACTTCGCTTTGGCTTCCCATTCCTCCCAATCGTGTCTTTGATTTCTTCAGAGATGAACAAATGAGAGCTGAGGTATTTTTCTTCCTTTATCTTCGTTGCATTCAGGATTCGAGTGAAACCGTCCAATCCATATTTTGAGAAACATTGGATGCTAATATGCTGCTGTCGTTTGCGTGCAGTGGGATGTGCTGTCGAGCGGGAACACAGTGCAGGAGGTTGCTCACATTGCCAACGGAGCGCATCCCGGAAACTGCATATCGCTCCTCCGGGTAAGTTTACAGTGTTCATTTATTATATTTCATTTTGTAATGCGAGAGTACCTCAAAACCACGACATAAACTGACGAGAAAACTTGTATCGTACTGACACCACTGCTCGATCATTTAATGATCCACAGTATTTTTCATCTAAGCTTCCACCTACCCCCACACACATATATATATATAATTAAGATTCAAGAACCAACACACACACATATATATAATTAAGATTCAAGAACCAACACACACACATATATATAATTAAGATTCAAGAACCAACACACACACACACACACATATATATATAAAATTAAGAAAATATCATTTTGTTTTCTAAATTTGAATCTTCTTCTGTGGTGCATTTTCCTGTAAAGTTAAACATGATCGGCCTAGACTGACTGAGTTTTTTATGCCATGGCTCTTGTGATGACATTAAACGCGAAACACATTGATTGCAAAGTAGCGTGCATTACAAGTGTCGCAATTTGTGATCAACCGTTGTTTATTACAATTTTATGACTTGGCTGGTGCATTCAAAGCAATTAATTGAAAACCATCAATGGGAAATTCAATTTCTTGTCCCTTGCATTAGGCACTAATTGGTTGCATACGAACATTAATGGGAAGTTATATAAATAGAAATTTTTGCCCGCACAAATACACATCTCAACTTTCTGCGTGTTAACAGTTTTCTAAATTTATTTTTCATTATTGTTTGGTTCCAAGTTTAGCCTCAGATGAGCGTTATATCTGTTGTTTAACAATGCTCGCAATACATGGGGCTTTTAGCGCTCTATGCCAAAACCCGATTTGGTTTTCCCCACCATTTTCAAATTTTTTATGGAAGCCATTACTTGAATTTTATGATGTAACCCTTTTTAATGCACCAAAGAAGTTAGTTTTGTTATTCGCCAATGAAAGTTGAGCTTTGTTTGTTTTACAAGTGAGATGAATTTCAACGTCTTTGTGCCAAAAATGGTTTCTAGGATTTGTTTAGTAGTCGTTTTCTACTCTTGTGCGTAGAATTTCAATATTATGTTGCCTAAGGTTTCATACACTAGATTCAACTAACTTGGACAGGTTGGTTGATGCATGGGAATTTACAGGCATGCAATGCAAGCCAGAACAACATGCTGATTCTCCAAGAGAGTTGCACTGATGCTTCAGGCTCACTGGTAGTATATGCTCCTGTGGATGTGTCTGCAATCAATACAGCAATGAGTGGGGAAGATCCTTCCTACATTGCCCTCCTTCCCTCAGGTTTCGCCATCCTGCCAGACGGTTCAGACAACAAGGGACTCTTATTGCAGGCATCGACCAGTGAAGTTAACAGCAGCGGCTTTGATATGAGCACTCGCAACGCCAATCACCAGCATGTAGGAGGGTCATTGATCACTGTGGCATTCCAAATTCTGGTCAGCAACTTACCATCAGCAAAGCTCAACCTAGAGTCGGTCACAACTGTAAATAACCTGATATGCAATACTGTGCAGCAAATCAAAGCTGCATTGCATTGCTCTGATGCCTGATAATTATTATTGTTATTACCATAACTGTACAATTTGACAAGCCCTCATTTCCGATTGCATGGAGGACGAATCAACATGTAATGATGCATTGCATTGCTCCCATTGAGCGGAATGTTGATTTATCTTCCTTCCTCAATAAAAGATGGCAACCTTACAATATGCCATGCACTCAGAAAAGAATATATGTGTGCCAATTGGGGTAGATACTTGAAATGGGTGTAAGGAAGGAAGGAAGGGGCCTTCAGCTTTCACGGGGTAGTCAAGAACGCACCACAGATTCTATCCTTGCTGTGTGGTAAAGCTCTCGAGATTTTCCTTTATCATGCAGTCCAAATTCCCTTTTTAATTGCGGGAAGGGAGAGCCGGTATACCCTAGTTTATGCATGTGCTTCACCACTCAGCAAGGGTAATGGTTCGGGCATTGACTTCCTCTCCAGAATGTCAGAGAAACAAATTGGCAAATTGCAATGAAATCACAATCACTGGTATGATTTGACAATTCAGCTCTCTTTCTCTTGTTTTTTCTTTCCTCACCACTTGTTGCCGGCACTAAAACTAGACTTGTGTTCATGACTATCTTAGTTTAGTGAATTTTTTAAATTGATCTATTTTGCACTTGAATTCTAACTACACTTCCAAGTGGAGTGAAAGGAGAGAGTGGCAGTGGCAGTGGCAAGGACAGTAATATTTTTGTTGTCATATTCATATATTCCTTCGTAGCATATTTTCTAAGATACCTTCGGCTATTAGGAGAGAGAGGCAATGACCTTGAAGATAATTGTCATTTTCTATTTCTTCATGCTTCAAATACTGCATGCTTTAACACTATATAAAGGTCTGTCTAAACAAAATTTATGTTATGATTCGTGAATCCTCTCAGGGCACGATGCGTACAAAGAGGTAAGGTATTGATCATCTTTAACTTAGATAAGCCAATGTTAATGCCGTCAGAACAATTATGGATGGTTATATGACTAGTGGAGAAGTCTATTGTATAACGTAAATCAATGTTAATGCTGTCAGAACACTAAGGGTTAGTGTGGACAAATAATTTAGTAGCCTTCAAACAAGTTATTCGGATGTCAAACTAAACAAACATTGATATTCATGCATGCGAGCAGTAGATGATTTGAAATATATTGAATCACGAAGACATATGACCCTCACTCTACAAAATGACGGTCAAGTGAGTAGGACTAAGTAGCAGGCGATCTGTCATGGCGTAGCCAGCCATTAATGGTTCTCAAGGACTTATCATTACTACATTGGTCTTTCTTATTTCACCTGGAATAATCTCAGAAATATGAAGTGGGTTTTTTTGAACCTAGTTGATCACATTGATAGTTGGAGATTTTGTACCAAAACATTCTAATTATAGATCGTTTTGATTTAGTGGTTGCAAAACAAACGTAGAATATGTATAGTTAAAGGCCTTTGAATCATTATAGCCATTGTAAAAGTTGTTTATGTATGGTTTAAGGCCTTTGAATCATTATAGCCATTGTAAAAGTTGTTTTTGGAGATGAGAAAACAGATCTATACGTATACAGCCCAAGATAAACCTAGTTTGGTTGTTTAATGTGAAAAACCTTTCACGTTTTGTTTTTGGTCTGACAGTTGACGATTTAGATCTAGTCAGTTAGATCGAGTTATTCTTTTGAGGATTTTCTTATTATCAACCAGTTGAGAGTTTTGATTTGTGAATGGTAGGTATATTATTGAAATTAGTTTGTTTTCCGAATTGTCCTGGAAAGTGTTTAAATGAGGCAACTCGAAGGACGTGAGGAGAATGTATTACACACCATGAACCAGTGGTAAAGTGAAATTTTGTTTGCCTTTCTAATTGTTTGAAATATATTTCCATTGAAATCTTGAGTTTCAAATAGGTTTTTTTAATTATCTTCCACTTTTGTGTGTCTTTTGGTGGTGGTTATCGAGTATTGTGCATTTAATCAGATGATAAAACTCTTGTTAGACATTTATATCTACTTTTTTTTTGATATTTTTTAGTTTTTAATTACAATTTTAATTAATAGGTAGAACAATTTTAGTTATGGATTAGAATTACAGGTCAATGAACCATGATTCATGAAATATGAGTCGATGAGTTCGACTAAAAATAAATCTATGATCTTTCATCAAATTATTGCTAATAAAGTATGAAAGGTTCTATGATTGAAAAAAGGAAAGTCTAATATGCAAACATTTCAATATCTTTTGCTTAAGAGGAGGAGGACTTCATCATGTTATTCATCATTTTTTGATTGATTGTTGATGTAGCATTGTGTCTATGCATTCTGATATTAATGTTTGGTTTAATAAATTGTCCTTACGAAGGTGCTTAAGAGGAGGAGGACTTCATCATGTTATTCATCATTTTTTGATTGATTGTTGATGTAGCATTGTGTCTATGCATTCTGATATTAATGTTTGGTTTAATAAATTGTCCTTACGAAGGTGCTCAATTCATTTTAGAGGATGAAAAATAATTTATTGAAACTAACGTTTTATATTTTATATAATTATTAAGTAGCACTATAAAAAGATTAATTTATTATTCTAATTAATAACATATTAATTGGATGGTACTATATTTTTTATTTTTTTTCAATTAATCACATTTTTTATCATCTTTTCATTTACATTGTAAACATTACAAATTAACATTTTCAAATTAACATTTTTTCCATCAATCTTTACGGTTGACCATCCTTTGACATTGGAAGTTGGTTCTCTTGTATTGGTTGGTGGGATGTTACTAGTTCGAGGTTAATTTTTTTATATTTAAGTGTTTTTTTCATTGCTTTTTTTTAGTAATTTAGTTTTGATGTTCAAAGAATTGGAATCTATCACATTAGTTAATCATCCAAAGGACAAATAATTAAGTTTTTATGATTATTTATTAAGTTAGAGAGATGTAATATTTGGAAAATACATCTATTTTCATGTCAATTTTTATGTACTTAATAGGTGAGATCTATAACCGCAAAGAATGTACATGGATAAACTTCGATAAAGAAAAAAATTGAATGAATATAAAAATTGTGTTCAAAATATAAGAAGATTAGAATTGCTATTTTTATTGTTTTTATAGAGAATGATACTCACCCATTTGAGAGATGAGCCTTGAAAAATTGAATAAATTGAGAATTTGACAAATTTAATTGAACAAATCTAATAACTTGACAATTAGTTTTATTATCTACTTTGTTCTAATCTTCTTTAGATATGCATTCAAGTTTTTGACAAAGAAGATATTGATGTTCATTGATTTCATGCCATCTTGATGTGCTAGCTATGGCATCGAGTTTTTTTTTTATAATTTTAAGGAGTCAATTATATTTCCACTCAAACTCGATGTACATGCATGACAAGTAATGACCTAGTGTCAACACGAATGGTTAAAACATAGTGTCATCCATGAAGATCCAACATTATCTTCTTATGGCTAGGTTGGCTTGGCAAAGTTTAGTGTTCAAATTAAATTTTAAACCACTTGTGAACAATGAAAAAAAAAAGCTAAACCAACATAAGATTAATTAATACTAGAAATCTATTAAGATAAGGCCAAAATATCCCCCCTTTCAAAATAAGATTGAAAAAATACAATGAGAGGAAAAAGGGAAAATAAAAATTTGTACTATGAGAATTGATTGGAAGATAGAGAAAATTAAATTAATGGTGATGATTAATTATAAGTGCTTTAATCTAAATTTGTATACATTATGCTTATTGAAATGTATATAAAACAATACATTTTTTATATTTGGCTATTATATCTTATTAAAAAGTGTCATGAATAGGAAGTACCAAGTAATAAACATATTGATAGAATAGTTATCAAAATAAATAAGAAATTTCTAACAATGATCATGTTATGCATTATGTAGTCGCAGAGACAACATGAGAACAATAATTCTATAAGATACATGTAAATAGGAACACAATATTTTGGAATTTGATAGACAATTTATTTTTTCAAAATGAAATAAACTTGTCTTTTCCAATTTCTCATTGCACATGGAATGATTGGTTTGCTACATATTGTGTCATACATATTATTCTTTCAATAACATTTGTGTAAGGAATAAGGCTTTTCATCATTAATATTTTTTTGAATCTTTTTTGGATATTGCTTTACATATGTATTTAAGAAAAAAAGAATTGTTTGCATTCTTGAATTATGAACCTTTGTAATACGTATTTTTGTATACTTTCTTTGATTCTATAGAAGTTGTGTTAAACAATCTATTTTCAATTTGAATGTCCAAAATGATATTCACAACACCAAAATAATTCACATTAAATTGTGATGAGTTGAAATTTAACATTGCTTATCATTTCCTTATTGCATCTAATTACCAACATATCATTAGCATATAATACTATGATAAAATAATCGCCAAAATCTTTAAAATTGCCCATAATAATCTTTGCTTTGCATAAAATAGAACCTTAACACATAATTTATGTTAGGTGGTTCCTTTAGGTCCCCAGAGACCTATTCAACTTGCAAATCAAGTCCTTTTAAATTATTGTAAAAATTTCTACTAGTTAATTTTCTTTTAGATCCTCATAAAAATGAAGTACCTTTACATTCACTTGTTATGCTTTAAGATCAATTGCAAACACAAACCAATTCCCTAGAAATAATAGAAACTCTCATCAAAATCAATTCCGTCCACATAAGATTACCCCTTTGAAATCAAATGAGCTTTCTATTTTTTTTTATAGGTAATGATTTATTTTATTATAATTATAAGTTTCACAATGTACAACATAAGTCCATTGAATATATGAAATAACAATGACCCAAAAAACCATTGCCACCCTTTTGGGAGAATGAAACACATAGCATCACCACCCTGGATCCTAAAGAACAAAACCATGAACATCGATTACAAACATGAAATCATGAACCTAGACCCAAGCAATTAGACACAAACAAAGAAACAAAAGCTGTGAAACTGGAGAAAATTGATGAGATACAACAACTCACTTGGACTGCAATGCGTATAAAACTCCAAAATAAATATTATGCCTCTTGCATAGTGGAAGTAGTGGCCACCACTCTTTTCCACAACTGGAAGAAGCACCCACCACCTCTATATCCTTTAGCCTCTTAGCACTCTGTTGGTCCCCAAATTAACAGATTGGAAAGTTCTAAGAGTATGCCAAGTTCTATGCTCAAACCCTCCAACTGACTTGGCCAACGATTGAAGTGAACCCTTGGGATTACTAACTCCTTACACTTCAAGCGCTCCAGGATCTAGGCGGGTGTACCTATTCACCAATCGGTTCTTTAGGATGATGCTTTTTATAGCAGATCACGTTTTTAAACTATACTCTAATTTTGGTGTTTATCTCAAAGTAGCATATGTTTCTGAGATAAACTCTCTCTCTCTCTCTCTCTCTCTCTCTCTCTCTCTCTCTCTCTAATCTTTTTTAACTTCTTGATTCTCCTACTTCTTACTTATATTTCCTACTATAATTTTGAATAATATGAGTGTTTTGAATGAAGTTTCTATATGTAACTCACCAGTGCCTTCTCCTCTTTTGGGCTATAGAGTCACCCTCTTCAAGACCTTCACGTATAACCCTATGAGACAATTTTTAAATCCACCACTTAGATGGATTTGTTAGCGTATGTAACTCTCAATACTATTTGAGTTACTATCTGCCACAATAATGAGTCTAATTGAGTTTAACTTTCCCTTGAAAAGACCAATCAACAAGAACACAAGTATAAGGTTGTCACAAATGTATCATGTTTTATTAGATTATTATGGTAACAAGGAATTCTTGAACAAAAGATCTTCCACAACATAATTGAATTGAAAACACTGATTTGATTACTGAAATAAAAGTCTGTGCAGATTGTATGATAAAAACTACTGATGATGATTCTATTCTATCTCCCCTTATCTCCAATCTGTGGTTTTCCTTTAATAGACACAAGGGATCCTCTCAAAATGGTTACATCTCTTGGTTTTTGAAATATCTCAACTGTTCATTTAACTAATTACCACAAAACTAATTGATTACCCCAATGAAAGCTACATACACATTAACTAATTACATCATAATGTATTTGCAAATGAGTTCTCCCCTTATCGTGAAAAATATCTTCATGATGAAAATAAATTCCTCCATTTTTGTCAAGAGTTGCAACCACATTATTCCTTATTTTTGGTTTATACTTTCTGCACACATACGCAACAATTGTGGTGAGTGGAATGCCTCTTCAAAATTGATATTTAGATGAACATTCTTTTGAATGTATTTCGTGAATCGCTTTCTTTTTCCACTCATAATGCTTCTACTGTCCATTTTTGTTAAACAATAATGGCACCCCCTCTTTCTTTGAAGCACCCACGAACTTTGAGATCTCTATTTGATCTCCTATTTCCCTTTCCGCAACCTTTTTGAATTCCTTTTGGTTGTGTCACTTGATCGAGAAAAATACTTGATACTTCTAATATTGTATAACCATTTTTTCTCCTATAACCTTTAGTATTTCAGAGAGAGTCTCCTGATATCACTTTATATTACTGAAAATAGGTTTACCCTAAGAGTCATCGCCATGAAATGCTTCAAGTCTTTTCGACGGAGAATCAATCTTCATTGCTATCGACATGACATTGGTCTTTGGTGAGAGAAGAAGATCTCTATCCGACACCTACTGTCTCTTGGATTTCCTTCCCTTATGGTTATCGCTGAGAGTTACAGTAATCAAACATCATCGGTGGGACAATAGCTGTCAGAGACACAAAAGTGACCTTTGGTCGAAGGCTATTATCTTGTCGATATGAACATCATCTCAGACAGAGTCTTTCGTTATTTTTCCTTATCGGTATGACTCTTGGAGTCGGGCTGACTTCAAATGTTTCTTTCTGATTTGAGCAAGTCTGGCTGACGAAACCAATCTTTCGTGCTACCTTTTCTGGGTGACGAACGGATATCCTGCCAATACATTTCACATCTTCCTCCGTCAGGGTGACTTACTTAGTCAACCCGTCTCTCATGGTTTCATCCTGATGGTATCGGTCTTGCCGATTCACTTGGCTTGTCTTATTCGTATCGGAGTGACTCAACCTGATACGTCTTCATGTACCTCTGTCAGTATGACTTTCACTGTCGGGCTGACTTCTGGGATCTCACCTCGGCTTTATAACTCATGTCAATGTCAAACTCATCGACTAGACTCTTCTCGATAGTCTTCCTCCCACGAATATGTATTGGCATGACGTATAAAATCGGGTTGACTGCTTCACGCTCACTCCAACGAGGGTTTTTACATCGATACAATTTGTTCGCCTGTATATTAGTATATCTCTCTCCGATGACATTGCAAGTTCTATTTTCACAACAATCTCCAATCGGTATAATATGAAGGTATCTCCCCAAAAAGTGCATGAGATGCTAGTGTGAAGGATGATAATATGATTGGTATGAATCAGTGAGGTCTTCTCGATTTACTTGTTTTGAGGTGTTGGGCTTTATTCATTAGGCAGGTTGCTTGTATTTTGAAAAATTTAGATGTATCTAGGTAGTACTACTGAGGTGTGTGGGTATAAAAATGCATAATAATGGGGAGTCTAAGCCTGTGTGATAGCCTTACATAGGAAGATCATTTCATTTTTCCTTTTAGGTGCTTACACACTCTGCGAACCCGAAGGATGACCCATCTTCCACTTCAACTCATCCTACTTCTCGTCCCCACTCCGCAATGCTACCTCTAATTTCTCACGACCAGCTCTATTTTTCAAGGTGCACAGAAATTTTTTAATTTCACCCAACCAATTTGGGCCACAACACGACATACTTCCTTGTCCTGATCAACACCCCTAATGAACAAGGGGCATAGAGGGGGAGTAACTTCACTAACATGCAACCAATCTCCCCTTGGCACCACAAAGCCTTCCCCTAGTCTTGCAATCGCCATGAAAGATGTTTGTCATCATCAGAAATTTGAGGCTAATTAGACTAAAAGGACGAATCACAAGAATCCTTAACTAATTAAATCGATTATAAACACAATTCAATGAAATAAATGAAGGAAATACGAAGATTAAGCTAATTAAAACTCCCTGTTCTCCACTTGTGTTTCCATTGTTCTTCTCCAATTTGCGTGGTTGATGGCTCTCAGGTATTGCACCAATTTCCTACATACAAATACTTTGAAGACTCTGATTTTTGTGATTCTAAAAAGTCTAGATTGAAATGAGAAAATGATATTGTATTTATAGATTTTCAACACAAAGGAGGTGAGAAATAGAACTCAAGTGTTGATTGGGAGACAACTAAAATTGATTGATCAATTAACAAAGTTGAATGATTTGTTAACTCATTTGATTGAGTAGTCAACTGGATTTATTGGAAAATGAACGAAATAGATGGATTAGTAAACTCATTTGATTGATCAGTAGACTAAATAGATTAGGGAGATGACTGAATTGATTGATTAGAAGACTGAATTGATTGGAGAGAAGTGGATTGATTTTGTGTTAAAAAGGATGATTGATGAGTTAACTGAGTTAACTGATTAGACAACTGATTTGATCAATTAGTTCTGATTTTAGCATGTATTGTAGGGATTTGAAATTGAATTTGATTTTCATTTTCAATTTGGATTTGAATTTGGTCATTCGAATGCTGAAATGCACATGAAATTAAGTGAAATTCAGATTTGGAGAAAATGTGAATTTGGAAATATGAAATTAGCTGAAATGGAGTGAAATTCGAATTTGGGAGAAATGAGATGAAATTAGATGGAGTTAATTGGAATTATAATTTGGGGAAATGGAGAAATTTTATTAATTAATTTAAATAATTTAAATGAAATTATTTAAACTTAGGAGATTGAATTAATTAAATAATAAAGATTATTTAACTAAGGAAAATGTCACAATTAATTAAATAATTAATATTTAATTAATAATTGAGATAGGGTTAACTGATTAAAATGATTTGAGAATAGAAATAGAATAATTAGAAGTGTTGAAGGGTGATGATTAGAAGAAATGGTTAGTTTAATCAAATAATTAAAGAATTACTTAATTAAATAGACGAATAATTAGTGTAAAATTAATGAGACATTTTTAGGTGTCTACATTTGGCCCTCTTTGAGACAATGTTGAAACGACGTTGTTTCAAAGAAAATGAAAAAATTTATGGCCCGGTATGCCTCAATAACACTCTAGGCTATAATGCCCCCTCGAGAGATTGTTTGTGCATTGAGGACATGAACGGTCTCTCGAAAGAAGAAGAACGTTAGATGAACAATTAATTTATGACATGAATGAGTTTGATTGGAGAAAAGGAATGGTTAGAATGATTTGTAGATAAGATTGATAGGATTGATTTGACAAAGATAAAGTCTAGTTTCAAGAAGGACACATCTGTATAAGACAAAATGATTAAAATGTCTGGTTTCGGGAAGGATACATCCTGTATAAGACTGATCTGTCTGGTTTCAGGAAGTATACATCCCGTATAAGACAAAGATAGATGATCATGTCTGGTTTCGGGAAGGATACATCCTTTATAAAACAAATGGTAGGTCAAAAACGTCTGGTTTCAGGAAGGATACATCTTGTATAAGATGAAGATAGATAAAAATTGGATGAATGATAAAATATGATAAAGGTGAAGAATAATTGATTGATAGATAGGATAGTTGAAATTAGAAAATGATAGAATTATAGATGAAAAGATTGAAATTAAGTGATGAGAGAGATCATGTTGATGAAATAATGATTGGAAAGAATGATCAAGTAGAAAAATTCTTGATGAGAGAATGATATTAAGAGACAATCAACATGATAATATTAGAAAAAATGAAATGATATAATTGATGATGAATAGTCTTCTTGTCTTTATTCATAGTGCAATACATTTTCATCATTGAGCCTTATTATGTAACAATGAAGCTTTGTACACTGGGGTATAGGGAACCAAGATGCATAGATATCTCATTGCAAAGAAACAAACACATAGCAGACAAGGAATGAACCCTCCATTCTGGGAATTACACTAGGGGTTGAGGTATGTGTGGCATTCACAAGCTGAATACTCCTATCACAAACACCCACTAGAGAAATTGCCCCAAAACTTCATTGGTTCAAACCACAAACAACAAACAAATAAAATGATCATGCCCATCACGACTCTTCTAGTCACTTTTTGGACATCCTTGAGTAGCTAAAAGCAATGATCTTTGCCAATCGATAAAAGATAAAACCAACTAGAACAAAATGCAACAACCATACTGATTTGTGTCTTCGTGTGATTGCTTGATGTGATTTTGATAATGTCTGGTTTCAAAAGTTTTGGACCCAGTTTAAGACTGACCTGTCTGGTTTTGAGTGTACCGATTCTGTTTAAAACAAAATGTTGATCACGTTGATAGTTTGATAGTAATTCAATATTTTAGACAGTTGATCAATTTGATTGCAAACGTTGTGACAAGATAGTTGTATCCTTTGTTTAACTTCGTGCAAAGTGTTTGCTAGATAGCTGCTAGGATATTTGATTCTTGCGAGACATGTTATTGCTAGTTTTTGATGGTTTTGGATTTTTAGTTTGTTTTCGATTGATTTTTGATTTTTTTGGATTTTTGAAATTTTTGATGTTTTGGGTTTTTGGTATTTTTGATTGTTTTTGTTCTTTTTTTTTTAAGATCGTATTTGAATGTTTTTGGTATTTTCTCAGGATTCTTTCCAATGTTTTGGTATTTTTATGGTTTTCAAATGTTTTTGGTATTGATGAAACATGACCTGTCATTAATTGATAAAGATAAGACTAACCTGGATAAAATCCAACAATCATACTAATCTATGTCATTATTTTGATTTGTGTGATCATTGATAGGAATTTCTGGTTTCAAAGAGTGAGTACCCCGTATAAGACTGATCTGTTTGGTTTCAAGTGTACCCTTCCTTGTATAAGACATGTTGATGTTTGATAGAGTTTGATTGATTAACAAGACATGTGATCAGTTTGATTGTATACTTTGAGAGTTTTCTTGTTGTTGATTTGATTTGATGGATGGCCCATGCTTTCTTGCTTTGATTTTTTGATTTTTTTGATTTTTTCATGACATTTTGTGATTTTTTTGATTTTTTTATGATATTTTTGTGAATGTTTTTGAGTGATTTTTTCAGAAATTTTTATGGTTTTTAGATTTTTTTTAGTTATGCTCCCAAGTATGCAGACCTATGATGATAACATGATGATGCATAATGTGGCGGAGGCAATGAATTTTTGATATGAGTTATGCTAATGCAGGATGCATGACAAAAATGCAGTTCCTATTAGAACAAGGATGAGTGTATGTGTCTTTCATTCTGAAATGCACTAATTGGATTTAAGGTACGAAATGTTTCAGAGATAGGAGTTCAATCCATTCTCAAAAGACTTAGACCATTCAACCTAACACACTATGTAACCAAGATTTATGAATAGAGGCATGAAAAAATTCTCCATCAATTCTTGAAACATTGATATTTTTTTGCCCATGTGTGTGCAATTGAGCTTATTCTAACTTATAACCATCAAAGACCCTTAAAATCCTATGTGGCTAGCTACGTGAGTTATTCTAACTTCAAAAGCAACTTGGATAGAGCCTCGCTGCCAGCAAGCTTTTAGGGCTCCAACGAGGTTATGCACTATAATCTCTCAAACATTGCTCCATTGTGAGTAGGCATCCATAGCCCCGATGGAGTTACTTGCATGTTCCCATAGTCAAGCTTTTTTTGTTTGTGATATTTCAGTAATATATCATTTTTTTTGTTTTGCCTTGAGATTGACATAACACTTTTTTATTTTATTTTATTGCCTTGACTTGTAAGTAATGAAACCTACTTGGGTATGACAATTACAATGGCGCTAAAGTAGAATAGGATTTTTCACTAGCCACATGACCAACTCGGTATCTGTAATGACTTAGAGCTTTTGATTAATGTGTGAGATATAGCAATTGATAGATTTAGGGTAAGAAGACTTGATAAGGAAACCTCTACCCAACCAAGGATAAAGCTTAATCCCAATGTGACGTCAAAGATAAAAGACTAAAGGCCTCCTAAAGACTTCATGAACAAGTATCTAGGAAATGAGACAACCTTCGTTCATTTCAGTGCAGACAGGTGAATAACTTAGACAATCATCATGTTTTATTTGATGCAACTATATGAGAAAGCAATAATGATATGCAACTATATGTTGTGCAATGGTGATATGCAAGCAACTATAATGCACTCTGAAATGGAGATATGCAATGCAATAAAAAAATATGCAAATGCAGTATTGAAAATTGAAATGAACCCACCATTAGATCTAATATCTTTTTAGATGCATGTTGTTATTGAGTCGGTATGAACTTTGTGTAGATAATTCATTGGTCTTTGTTTGAAGAGTTGGATGAACCTGTCTTTTTCAATAGGATATGTAGTCAGGAGTCTTTCATGTGCAGTTTCTACTATAGCCTCCTTATTTTCAAACCAATTCAGTTGTAGTAAAACTTCTTGCCCCTAGTCTTTCAAGTGTGGGTGTATGAGGAAAATAGATTTTGGTTTCAAAGTTGTGATATGAGCGGGTGTTATGCCTGTTTTTATTGATGCACTTGAAGAATATGATGAAACCAACCAAGCGTTGATTTCATTAGCTGGTGTTATGCTTGTTTTTGTCACGACATTGACATTTGATGATGGTGCACATACCATTGTTGACAAGTTGCCCTGTGTAGTATGATCTGGATTGTTGATTTTATTGATATGGGGTTCATGAACAACTTGTGTATTGAAATCATGAGAGAGACTAGGAGAAATGATAATGGGATCTTGTTTAGGAGGTGGATGTTGGATGGAACTTGAAAGAACATCTTGCTCTTGAGAAACAAGGGTGTTATTATGAGTGGAATAGAAAAGAATGAGGGGATCATCATAAGATTCTTGATAGGTGGAGTCTTCATAAAAAACTGGGTAGGATGAAAAGGTTTGTTCTTGATCTTGATTTATTTCATGATTGATTTCTTCTGATTTTGGCTTGTCCTCCTGACATGGGGGAGTTTGCATGGGAGATTTTTGGAAGGTTTCAACCTTTTGACTTGATGAGGAAGGATTTTTAATGAGATCCTCTGAATCATTACTTGAATTAGATTGGATTTGTGCTATGGATACCCCTTGGGAGATTGTGCTATTGGATGAATATAGCGTGGATTGGTCTTGTGTAACTTCAAGGGATGATGAAATAGTGCATAGATATGGTTGATTTAGATTGTGGTTAAAAGGGATTTGATTTTGGTTGAAAGGAGTATGATTTTGGTTGAAAGAGGTTTGATTTTGGTTGAATGAGTTTTGACTTGGACTTTGTTTGAAAGGGGTTTGATTTTGGTTGAAAGGAGTTTGAATGTTGGGTTGTTATGATTGGTATGATAGATATGTTGGGTTGAAAGAAGGTTAACATGATTTTAATGTTGGTTGAACTGAGGTAAGAATGATTTTGTTGAAGAATGAAGGTTGGCATGTTTGAATGGTCTCACAAGAAGAAGAAGGTTGGCCTGATAATGATTCCCTTGTGGTTATCACTTCTCTCATCATATTTTCTAACCAATCCCTATGGTTGCTAGGAATAGTCATGTCTCTCATTTTTTGTTGCAAAGTATTGATTTGTTGAGCTAATGTTTCTATGGATGACGATGGAATAGGAATGGAAGAGATGAATTCTTCACCTTCCCTACGAAATGCAATAACGACAATCCATGATGTTTGCTCGATTGGTTTGAACCTAAGATCACAACATGTAAGATGCTTTCTTCATTTCTAGAATGTTGCAAAAGTTTGATTTGATGTTGATGTTGACAAGCTTGTTTTCTGCAGGGTTTTGATCTTGTTGATATTGAAACTTGACTTTGTTGAGGGATTTGATCTTGTTGATGTTTTTGAAAAAAATTTGGTTGAGATTCCACTTTCTTTTTGGTATTTTCTAAAATGTTTGAACTTGGTGAATTGTAGCAAAGGACACAACAGACACCTCAAAAAGAATAAAACCATGAAATTATGTTGGAATCTTTTTCAAATTCCCATGAATGCTGGAATCTTTTTCAAGACCCCATTTTGATTTCATTGTTTTTGGGTAATTCGATAACATATAAAGCAAACTCTCCTAAGGTCAAAAGGTCACAAGTATTACCACAACCCACATCTTGATACTTTGTCAGCTCAAACAACCCTGTCACACCCTAGGGTGCGCTCATTTTTTTGCCTTTTTTTTGGAAATTAGATCAAAGAAGATTGCTCCTCAATTGGCCCGTTATCCTGGGAGATATATGGTGAGTGTCTTGGGGGTGGATTCTTCCCCACCCTTGCATTGTGATAAAACAAGTGTCTAGTTATTGACTCAGTTTGGCTTCTAATTTCTATGGTGTTTAGATAGGGTTCCATTCGAGTGGTCACAATCAACAACATTTTGCACTTTGTTGAGGGAGGTTTATTTTCATCACATATACATTTGATTATAGTGGCTTGAATTACTTGTCTTTAGCCATTGGCCACTTAGGTCATTCCCCTCTCACTGGCCTTAATGGCACCCTAACGACAACTCGGGAGGGCAGGCCTTCTAAATGATTTAATTGCAAGAAATAAATTAAAGCATGAAAGAAGAGAGTCTAGTTTTCTAGATCACCCATTGAAGGGGAGAGAATAATACCTATCCCTTCGAAAACACGAAAGACAAGGGTTCTTTTTAAATTTTCATTGCAATGATTTTATATTCTATTTGGAGATGTTGCTCCAAAAAAGCATGGGGTTCAATTTTAACCTTCATCGCAATTGTGGAATAAGATACAAGCTTGTTTGTGGCTCATTTTACTTGCACCAAATTGAAATGTTTCTAAGCTACCCCTGCAAAAAATAAAGTTAGTTAGCACATGGTGGGCTATCCAGCCTAATTTTCCAATTACAGAGTTCTGTCTTTTTATAGACAGAAAGATATTCTGATAAAAACCAGAACTGCGATAGAACAGAAAAAGAAAAACTGAATCTAACGACTGGGAATTACCTAGACAACAAATGCAAATTGATATCAAATCAATTGAGAATTGATGTATTATCAATTGTGAATTACTGTTTAAGCAATTGCAATGTGACGACTACTCAATTGCGAGTTGATATAAGATCAATTGCTCACAGTAAAAAATAAATAAATAAAATTTAAATTTTAAATTATTTTAAATACAAAAGAAAAAGACAGAGGACAGAAGGGTTATTCTGCAATGACATTGTCCCACACCACTTGATCCATCACATCAATTTCATTGAAAAATTTGTACTTGGTTAAGAAATGGTGGATGTTTATGTGATATTGAGCAATCTCCTCTTTTTCTTTGATCTCACGAAGCTCCCTTTCTATCTTTAAGAGCCTTTGATACGTCCTTTGTTGTCTCTTATTCTGCTTTGCCTTCCTTGCACCTGAAATTATGAAGGTCACCTTTCCTTCCATTGGATTAAATATATCTTATATGCAGAAATTAAATTTTCCATAATTTAATGAAATTTTAGGGTTAGATGCACAAGATTAAATAATGAAGAAACGACACAAGACTTTTTGAGTTTGCGACCCCTAGGCAATTGCGAGACATTTTTGCAATTGTGGTGCACTGAATGATCAATTGTGAGGTATTTTGCTAGCAATTGCGATATAATATTGACAAATGCAAATTTCTGCATAGGCAATTGCGATGAGTAAATTTTTTTTTTTTATAATTTTTTCAGATTTAGACAGAAGGAAAAGAAAGAAGATAGAAGTTTTCGCTCTTTTTGATATTATTTTTCCTCGTCTTGGCACCTGCAATCTCGAAAGTTAGCATGCTTGACGTCAGGTTCACCAAATATCATCATGTTTGAAATCATCAGAAATCTGAGGCTAATTAGACTAAAAGGACGAATCACAAGAATCCTTAACTAATTAAATTGATTCTAAACACAATTCAATGAAATAAATCAAGGAAATAAGAAGATGAAGCTTATTAAAACTCCCTATTCTCCACTTGTGCTTCCATTGTTCTTCTCCAATTTGCGTGGTTGATGGCTCTCAAGTATTGCACCAATTTCCTGCATACAAATACTTTGAAGACTTTGATTTTTGTGATTCTGAAAATGCTAGATTGAAATGAGAAAATGATATTGAATTTATAGATTTTCAACATAAAGGAGATGAGAAATAGAACTCAAGTGTTGATTGGGAGACAACTAAAATTGATTGATCAGTTAACAGAGTTGATTGATTTGTTAACTCATTTGATTGAGTAGTCAATTGGATTGATTGGAGAGTGAACTGAATAGATGGATTAGTAAACTCATTTGATTGATAAGTAGACTTAATAGATTGGGGAGATGACTGAATTTATTGATTAAAAGACTGAATTGATTGGAGAGAGAAGTGGATTGATTTTGTGTTAAAAAGGATGATTGATGAGTTAACTGATTTGATCAATCCGTTCTGATTTTAGCATGTGTTGTAGGAATTTGATTTTCATTTTCAATTTGGATATTTGGTCATTCAAATGCTGAAATGCACATGAAATTAAATGAAATTTAGATTTGGGGAAAATGTGAATTTGGAAATATGAAATTTGCTGAAATGAAGTGAAATTCGAAATTGGGAGAAATGGGATGAAATTAGATGGAATTAATTGGAATTATAATTTGGGGAAATGGAGGAATTTAATTAATTAATTTAAATGAAATTATTTAAACTTAGGAGATTGAATTAATTAAATAATAAAGATTATTTAACTAAGGAAAATGTCATAATTAATTAATTAATTAATATTTAATTAATAATTGAGATAGGGTTAACTGATTAAAATAATTTGAGAATAGAAATAGAATAATTAGAAGTGTCGAAGGGTGATGATTAGAAGAAATAGTTAGTTTAATCAAATAATTAAAGAATTATTTAATTAAATAGAGGAATAATTAGTGTAGAATTAATGAGAGATTTTTAGGTGTCTACAATGCCAATCCCCAACACCACTCCTCCGTAATGCATTACGTAACAAACCAAAAGGTCTCTTCCTTAGAGCACAACTCGAGATAGCAAGCCAGCCAAGAACAAAGGAGCAATATTAATGTTTGTTTTGAATCTGTACTTTGCATCCAAGAAGAACTCCCCTAAAACCACAAACACCTTATGGAGGAACTCATCGTCCTTGAACTTAAATACTTGCTTAAGCCATTCTTTTGAGATTTTACCCCAAAATGCCACCATGGGCTTGAGAGTTTGTAATGATAAATTCGCTTCCATCTCAACCAACCAACCTTTGGTTCTAAGACCCAACTCACTAGCAATTAAAGTGAAAAAGAAAAACAGACTTAATATAGTAAGCCAAATAAATGCTCCGCTTATGCACTTCAAACGAGACCACTTCACACAGTGCCTGAAATGTACAATGGTGAAATTCAACAAGAGCCATTTAATGCTAATTTTACTCCCTACGTATTGTCTAAAGAAGCCATCCCTTCATCCACACTACCCCCTTGATAATCTTTCCAAATCTCATCTTCAGTTTTAGATTTTAATTTGACCGCCTGCTTCGATAGGTCATTCGCCTCCATATTTCCCAACCATTGTATATGAGATTTTTTAAACTCTCCAAATGATAATAAATGCTCCCTAATGACTTTGACCACCTTGTCAATTTTCCAATTCTTTGAGCCACCCTTGATAATCGCATTTGTTACAGTCTACGAATCCCCCTCCAAATGGATTGATGAGGCTAGTAGTTTCTTCGCTAAGTTAACCACAAGAAGGGATACCTTTTCTTCAGCTATTTTGTTTTTTACCGAAGCGAGCTTCTTCTTACTTCGTGTTAATGTTCAATCCTTCCAATTTCTAGCAATACATCCAACTCCAGAGGGAGCAGGGTTCCCTTTCGAAGCCCTGTTAAAATTGTACTTGATCCAACCACACTCGGGAGTTGTTTATTCCACCATTTCATCTATAGAGGTTGGAGGATTAACCCGCCACAACCCATTAACAGGACGAGCTTTGTAATTTTTGCATTGAACTTTTTTGAACACTTATTACAACCCATGAGTTTCCCCTAACATGTGATTTGACCAAATTAATGTCATAATTTCATGCAAGGCCTTCGTAACTTCATGCATGACCTTCCAAAATTTACTTCCTTTTGAATTGAGGGTGGGTGCAAGAAGTTGGGTCCCAATTAGGGGGAAGTGTGTGCATTTGGAAGAACACCACTAGAAACGAGAACCCATTTTTTAGAAAACAAGCATCTGTTATGCTTTGAGCTCTTGAGCCAAAAATTCACAAAAGAGGGCCCTATTTTGTAAAAGTATTTTTTTTGTTTAAAAACCTACAAACTCATTTTCACACTTAACAGGCACCCATTACATTTAAATAATGAGGACATTTTATTTAAAATTTGAAAACCAACCCTGCCATGTGCCTTGGGATTTGGGTTAGGTAAGGCTTGGAATGTCCAAACCTAAGCCTTGGACCTGCAAGTACAAGGTTGGACTATGTGGATAACAAAATATTAACTTCTGACATGTTTGATGCCCTTTTTTACAAAATTATCAGACAAAATTAAAATCCATTAGAGATTACATTGTGTAGCTTTCAAATATATAATTTTTTTTTAAAGATTTGATTATTTTTTTCTATTTATTTAATTAATTTGTACTAAATTTGGTCCATAAATTTGAAATATTAAGTTTTCTTATTTATTTAATATTTTAATTTTTACGTTTTTTGAAAAACAAATTATATGACATCAATCTACAAAGAATTCTTTTCAATATTAAAAAAAACTTCAAAAAATGATAAGTTTAGGTCAAATTATGGTAGCCGTACACGAGGGGTTTTTAAAACAATAAATACAACCAACAAAAAATTAATAAAAAATAAATATTAAAAAAAAAAATCCTCATCAATTTTCATTGTGCTACAAATGTTTTCCCAAAAGGGTTAGGATTTTTTTTAAAATTTATGTCAAAAAGTGGTGGTTGTACATGTACATGGTTTGGTCTTGAAACTTGCATTTTTAAATAGTGGTTTTTAGAAATCCCTTTTGAAAGTCAAATTCTATTACCTGGGTATTAAAATAAATTACATATTTGAAAACTAGACTTTGGGTTCTACATTTTGTATTACTAACTTTTTTCAAGATTCATTATCTAAGTGCTTCAAATTTAGGTCAAATGTGACAAAAATTAAAAATTAGGGAAAACACTTCCACTTTTTGGCCAAAAAGTGGACTCAACTTCTTACACACACCCTTGAGTGCTTGTTTATTCTAGAGATTGAAGATCTCCATTGAACTATTGAGACCCCGTAAATGTATTCTAACCATTTTGTTAAAGAGCAATATATGAATTGTTTTTTTTTGGTCTGTTTTTTCTTTTCAAGCATTTTCCTTTTGTATATCTTGTCCTTTATTGTTGTTTTGTTGAAATTTGTATAGATATGTTTTTATTTGCATAATTTATCTCATTGATTTAATAATTATCTACTCCAGTTTTATTTCAAAAACTATTTTGTTGGGCTCATTACATATTATGATCATCGACCCCTTGTTGACGATGGCATCATCTATGAAGACAAAAAATTGACCCAAATTCATGGAGACATTACTTTGACACTTGCACTTATAGTCTAATAGCTACATCCTATTCTAATGGAGACAATGAACTCTACTTAATTTTTCCCCTCCTCATAGACTGGGCCCAAAAAGACACACCACATTTTGACTAGTTTGAAAATGATGAGGCGATAACTGAATTCCTCGACATTCATGAAGGGCTACCATGTGGAGGTCACAAGGCCGATTTTGCAAGACCTTGACAAAGAAACATATTTGGGGAAGCAAGCTCTTCTTCTAGTCAAGGAGACCAAGAAGAAGATGAAAAAAATGAAAACAATGTATCTAGGAGGAGAAACTAAAGAACATTATTTGACCACAGGAAAGAAAAAGTAGATGATGAGTCTGAGATACTATGAGATGGAAGGTTTGATAGCTTACCTCTTGACCATAAAATATACTCATTGTTAGTAGATAAATCAAAAGAAGTAAACATTGGAGATAGTGAGAACATGAGAAAAATCCATGTTGCAAAGTTACTACAGCCAGAAAAGGAAAAGTTCATTAATTTTTTCAAAGAAAGACAGATAAACTTTTCTTGGTCATATGCAGGCATGCCTAGCCTAGATCCAGCATTGGTTTTGCATCATTTGCTGCTACTTCTGGAGCTAAACTCTATAAGTAGAAACTAAGAAAAATGCACCCTCAAATAGCCCTCCTAGTCAAGATAGAGCTAAGAAGTTATTGGATGTGGGTTTTATCATACCCATAGATTATGCCGAATGGATGTCAAATCTTGTACTCATGACCAAACAAAATGGGGGCATCCACATGTGCACAAACTTTAGAGATCTGAACAAAGCCTATCCTAAAGATGACTTTCCACTCCCAAATATTGATATGATAATGGACCTCATAGCCGCACATGAGATGTTATCTTTAATGGATGGTTTTTTAGGGTATAATCAGATAAGGATAGCACTAGAGGACCAACACAAGATTGCCTTCACCTATGCTTGGGGAACTTATTGTCAGAATGTGAAGCCATTTGGACTAAAAAACACAATAGCAACCTACCAGAGAGCTATGGCAACAATATATCATGATATGATACATGATATCACAGAATATCATGTAGATGATTTTTTGGCCAAGTCTAAGACTTGAGATAGTCACCTTGCAATCCTTGCTAAAATCTTTGACAAGATTGAATAGTATAAAGTCTGGTTGAATCCAAAAAAGTGTGTTTGGGCTAATAGCGGACAAACTCCTAGGGTTCACAATGTCAAATAGGGGTATTGAAGTAGACCCGACTAAGGTCAAGGCTATTCCTGAAATGCCTTTGCCTACTAATTTGAAACAATTGAGAAGTCTACAAGGTTAACTATAATCTATCAAGAGTTTCATAGCATAAATAGCAGACAAGTGCAAACCTTTCCAACACCTTTTAATAAAATGGGTAACATTCAAGTGGACATAACCATTCCAGGAAGCCTTCCAAGCATTAAAGGACCACTTACTATCACCACTAGTCTTGGTATCACCAACACAAGGGAAGCCCTTATTACTATATATTTCTACAACTAACTCATCCCTTGGAGCACTTTTGGCACAACATGATGACCAAGGGAGAGAATGACTATATACTACATCAATAAAACATTGGTGGGATATGAATTGAGCTACACTCCGATAGAGCGAGCATGCCTAGTCATGATCTTTGCATCCCAAAAACTATAACAATATATGCTAAGTCATAAAGTGAAACTTATAACAAGTATCAACCCACTCAAATACCTCCTGAATAAAGTTGCATTGACAGGAAGGTTAGCAAAATGGGTTATGATCTTGAGCGAGTTTGACATTGAATACGTGGACAAGAAAGAAATAAAAGGACAAATTATAGCAAACCAGTTGGCAAAATCTCCACTTCAAGTTGATAACCCCTTTTTAACTGACTTCCTTGACAAATTAGTGCACCTTTATGGCTTCAAAAAATAAAAATTATACTTTCTTGGATCTTGCACCAATCACAGAGCGGGGACATGAATCCTATTTGTGAAACCTCAAGGGGATTCAATCCCTAAATCGTATAGAATCAAATTTCCCTATACAAACAATATGGCAGAATATGAGACTCTCCTCATAGGACTCTGAAAAATAGTGCAATGAAAAATCAAGGATCTTCATGTGTATGGGGATTCACAACTTATAATCAACCAGGTTAATGATGATTACACAACTAAACATGATAATTTGATGCTATACAAGCTCATGGTGGATGTCTTTAAACAATATTTTGACTAGATTATCTTTGAACAAGTCCCTCGTGTCCAAAACAAAGTATCTAATGCAATGGTGATAATGGAATATCTCTGGACATTGTTGGCAATTGACACTCAATTGGTTGGTTTCACTATGTTGTCATTGATGGAAACATGGTATTGTGTTCCGGCTTCATGTTTTGGTTCAATTGTGTACCGACAGGCACTTCAGAGACACTACACCGACACCGGCACTGGCAGGACATAAAGATTTCTTTGGTTACCGACAATGCAGGCCGACATGGTTTAGTAAAAGGTTATCGGTATTGGAGGCCGACATATCTTGGATCCGGCATTGGCAATTGGTTTTAATATTTATGCATTTATGTTATCTGGTCGACATGTAATTTGATATTGTATATATCTTTGTAAGCCGACATAAGGCATGAGAAATTGTATAGGGTATATAGGTCAGTTTGATATATCATTTTGATATGGGAATGAGATAGGAGATTATGGATATGCGAATGTAATATGATGCAAAATATATCATAAAGATTATGTATGTGAGAACATTCATGTCAGGTTTATTCTGGTAAAGGGTTTAGGGTTTCAGACCGGAATAGACATAGATTAAACTAGAACTGTATTCTCGCATAGAAGATTCTATCTTAGCAGTTCAAAACTTCTTCGGATTGTAGTTTGGATTTTTATTTAGTCAGTGAGGCTCCTTTTGTGATTGAGCAGTGTGCTCTAGGATGTAAGCCTTCCTACAAGTGCAGGCCCCTCATATTTTGTAATATCTCTTGATATGGCTAGTGGATTGATATTGTGGGTCACAAATCCCATCATGGTTTTTCCTCTTTGAGGTTTTCCATGTATAATTCTGTGTGTCATGGTTCTCATTTATGTGATTGGCTTATTGGTTGCTTTACTTCTTTCAATTCTGTATGTACCGGTATACCGCTTGGTGTATGCATGTTTTAATAAGGCTAAAATTGAACATTTTGTTAGGTCTTACTTGGAAAGCTAATGTACTGAGAGGGGAGGGGTGAATCAGTACTTCAAAACTTTTCTTGAAAAACAATTTTACTAATAAAACAAACTATGTATTGTTGATCTCAAAGATATGTAATACTAAAACATAATCATAGAAATAACATACATCCAAATATCACTCCATAACACAAAGATTTTTGGTCATGCAGAAACTCTTGGTTAGAGAGAAAAACTGCAGTGGGGATGACACCCACAACTTCACTACTGCAGTAGTCAAGATTGCTCAGTTAGAGCTACATGTTTAACCATTTCTGATAGCTTACCCTGTTAGGAGTATAAAGATCTTTAGATCTACCTTTCTAAAGGATTTTACAAACACTTCTACAAAATGTTGTACCTGGTTAAAGGCTTTACAATTTATAGACTTTATTAGAGTCTTTTACCCTGTTAAAGGTTTCTATTACAACTTAAAATTTCAGTCAAAAATATTTACAAAATATTTGCAACTTCACATCTGAAATGTTATAGCAGACTCTATGTGTTCAATATAAAATTACCTTGCTCATAGCATTCCTCGGTAATTGATAAATCAACTCGGTAACCACTTCTGTATACTCTGTCCTCTTAAACTGTTCTCTAAAACCTTCTCGGTAACCTGTGATTAGCTCTGTCAATCTTCTTTCTTCATACTGAACTATGTCATTCCTTTGTGTCTCTTTTCTTGATTGACTTTACATATCATATCATCTCATATACTCAAATCATTCTGTTTATATAGATCTTTGAGATGATGATCTGTTCATGCTTCGATCATATAAACATGTTTTATTGAATGAATAAACGTAGAAATTATTTCATTGGATATTCTTCCTCAAAATCATACAAAATCTTTAAATGCAATTTTCTATGTAGTAACGGTTTGATCTTCTCAAATTATGTAACATGTTTCACATGTGTGTCCAGGTTCATTGAATCTGGTAACACGTTTTCACTTGGTTCAGATTAACTCGGTATACGTTCTTTGCTGCTCGGTAAACATATAAACCTTACTCGGTAGACAGTCTACATATGTCTTGGTTCACATCTCGGTGTATATCATCTCGGTGACTTGTATTTCTTCTGTAACCGACACCGGTGACCTTGGTGTTTACTGACTGGACTTTTTAGTAGTATTAACCGACTAGTGTATATAGAATGACTTTAGGCATAAAACTAATGACAACTTAGTAAATAGCAACAATCTCTACTTTTGACATTAGTTTGGTATGTTTGACAAAACTCCTTTCAAAGTCATAATACAAAATCTATATACTTGCAAAATAAACTGAAATGGTAGTATATACAATGTTCAAATACATACTCCCCTTATCAATATTCTGTACATAACTTGATGTTCCATGCGATGTATTTCCATGCTCTTGATGTTACATGCTCCTGATGTTCCATGCTCCCCCTGACAATTTCAACTGTACACTCGGATACTCTGTATACTCAGATATTCATGCTTAGTCATGTGTTCGGTACACTCCCCCTTTTTGACAAACATCAAAACTAGTTACCATTTGGTGGGGGCAACTGATAAAAAATAGATGTATACTTTGTACAAGCTTCTGTAAGAGTGTTCTTATGTGCATCCTTGACATTTTCCAGTATTGTAATCTGAGCTGTAATATCAATTGACAGTGTGATCAAACCATCTAAAGTGCTTCCCTTGACTTGAGTTGACAATTGGGTAGCTCGGTTGATCTGCTCTTGAACTGATGACAAATGGGGAATAAATAATGTTTGAAGAGTCATGATATCCATCCTTATTTTATGCTCTTCATTCCGAAGTTCTAACTGTTGAGCCATAAGTGTTTGTAGTCTTGAATAAAAATTCTGAAGAGAATTTGGCTCGGTAGTTAATTTATTTGAGAGATCGGTGATCTCCTTTTCAATGACTTGAGTCTTATTCTTGATATCTTTGATGAAGAATGAAAATGTACATAACTTCTGAATAAATAAATAATATGCTTGAGTTGAGGGGACAACTCAGCAATGAATTCAATAAGCTTTATTTTACCTATAGCAATTGCTTTCTGCACTTCTTCAATCATCTTGGCAGTTAGCTCTTTTTCCTTCAATTTGCTAAGGTATTCTGATGCTTCTACTCCAGATTCCTCCAATTGAGTGAGTAGATCATCTAGTTGCACATGGATGACAACATCTTTATTGATGGTAGCTTTAGGTATCATTTCTGTCAATAATTTTTTGACCTTCTAAAGTACTCGGTTCTTCTGTTGAATAGCTATCTATCTTTCATGCTCTTCTTTGGCTTTACAAAGCTCACCAAATTCTATCAGTGCTTGCCCCTTCAATTTTGTTAGGTCAACATTCGGTAGCACAATAGGATTTGACAGATCTACCTTAAAACTGTGTCATTTTGCTTTCTTCTCCTTTGATGATGATGCCTTTGCCGATTGAATGGGTACAATGACTTTGGAGACTTGTCCTTCCTCGGTATGTTGCTCGGTAGCGGCAACACTTTTGTCGGTTCCTGTAGCCTCTTTTGTATCCTTCAGTGTTTCCTTGCTTGGAATTTCAATGGCAATTGTCTCGGTGCTTGAAGGAACTTGTGAAGTTTGCTCGCCGGTGGCCTGAGAGGTAGGTTCATCTTGTTTATCCTTTGGAGCCTCTGTGCCTTCATCTATGTCCTGAGGTTTCTCGGCTGAGACTTGTTGGATGATCAAAGGATAAGACTCAACCTGTTCCAAAACTGATTCACTGGACACCAGTTTGGCATAGGTGCTTCCTTCTATCATCTCTCCTTCCTGTGCTTTAATGTGTATGACATCCTCATCTATCTGAATAGTGGAAGTAGGATCTTGCTCGGTGATGTCAACTATTTCTTCTTCACCTTTTGGCTCTTCAGTCTGAATCCTGAATATCTTCTTCCATTTCTCTTTGGTTTCATTTTCAACTTCAAGATATAGTCCATTCATCATTTTTAAGGCCCTTTGTTTTACTTGAAAATTTGTCTGGTAGTTTTTCAAGTGATCTCTTATTTCATCTATTGACATATCTGGAAAGAGATGTACCAAAACTCTTTCTCTTATTTGCTTCTCCGAGTCCATAGCATATTTCCATCTATTATCAATATGTGAGTATAATGCTTTTGGAAGAAAACCAGTCACTTCCAATGTAACTACTCGAAACTTGAGAAGTTTACTAATTACAGTCTCTTCTATTTGCCTCTTCTCTTCATCTGTTCTAGTATCATATTTTACATATCTAAATGACCCAAATCCACCACATTCCTTCAATTTTGCACAAAAATTGTCGACACTATGTACATCTTCCTTTGTGCCTTTTACAATCTGAAGTTTATTTACATCTTTTGACTCTGTGTCACTTTCCTCTTTATCCAAAATTAGTCTTCTGTTCTTCTTTCTATAAGTTTTTGTAACCTTAGGCATTTCTACATTCTATTGCTTCTTACCGGGTGACACAACAGATGATCTAGTGTTCGGTTGCTTCACTGGTGGGGTCGGTGATACCTTGGCTACATCCTGTTTCTTTCTTTTCAAAATTTTGCCCTTTGGCAACTCGATGCTCAGTGTAATTGCTTCTTCTTGAGATTCAGATTCTTCCTTGATTGAAAGTTGATCTCTCTTAGTAGGAGTGGAGGTAGAACCTTCTCCAAAATTTTCAGTTAAATCCTTGATCATTCTGGTGGCTTTTCTAGCAGCCTTCGGAACAACAATGCTCATTTTTACTTTCTCTTTCACCTCTTCATAGGTGCCATATCTTTTCTTGGTAGCATGCATTGGAAGTGCTAAAAAGACATCTATCTGCTATTGAGCAATGTCAAAATCTATCTCATAACCCATAGGCGGTAATGATTGAGTCCTAGGTTCTACTGCATTGACATAACAATAGTCTGTATCCAATTCAAAACATATAGTATCCTTGTATTTTTCCACTAGCTGAGGTGGAATCCTGTACCTGCTATGCATCTTTTCTTGGAACTTGTTGAAGTAGTCATCCATTATCATAATGAAATTATCACCAAGCTGATTGATGAAATCATTTATTTGATGGGTGATAGGTCAATGTAATTCCCAAATAACGTTACCGACTGATGGAAAGAATTTCTGAAAATAGAAGAACATACACACTAAGAGTGACCCAAACTTTAGTGTGTTAGCAGTATTCTTCTTCTTCGGTTTCCTTATTGTATTTAGATTTTCAAAAAGATTCTTCAACAACACTTCACATAAATCAATTTGCATACCCTTTTTAACAATTTTATAGGCCAAATCTACAGCTGCACACGGTACACTATTTTCTCTTGCCGACTGGAAGAAACAATAACCAATAACTCTAATAGCAAAATTAAGTTCTCCATCTGTCATATTGTTCAACTTAAGACCTCTGCTACCAGACTCAACACCTGTTAATGTTATCATTTCCTTCTGTGAAATCATCTTATGTGTTCGGGCATGGTCAAATATAGGGTATCCGGTTATTATGTGAATAATCTCCTTGGTGATCTTGAAAGGTTGATCCTCTAGCCACATAAAATCGTCATGTACTTGGCTCAAGACAAATTTGACCCATTGGGGTTTGAATACTCGAGGATAGGTTAGGGCTTCGGTTAACCCCTTGACTTTGATATGCTCAAACTTGCTATCTAGATTTCCATCGGTGCACAATTTATCATACATATCCTTAATCTCATTATGACCGAGCTCATCAACTTTGTACTTGGTATAAAATCTAACATCTTCGATCAACAGAACCCTATCCGGAATAAGAGAAAAAGTAGTTTTCTCATCAAGTTCGGAAGCCACTTTGGGAGGTAAGGTGTATTTCACTGTAGGCTTCTCAATGGTTTCTACAACAACGGGTTTCTAAACTTTGGGGGCCATTTCAAACTAAAATTCTACTTACGAATTAGCTTAGGGTTTCAAATAACCAGAAAACGATTCCAACTTAGTAAATACTTCGCAAATATTCACAACTTGACTTGATCGGTTAACTGCTAAAAATGCGACTTTAGATTTGCTAAATACCTTGAATTCACTCTTGGAAATGTTTGATTGCCTTTTGATTCGCTTTGCTCTGCACTTTGAAAATTGGTAAGTAAAAAAATGACCGCGCTCAATACTTTAAATATCTCCTTTTGACCTTATCGGGATTCGTGTGGTTAGGTTAAATAGACATTAAATGCACTTGGTTTTACTTTACCGACTAACTCTCTTATAAGCTTTTATCGACTAGACATGTTTAATACTTTTACCGACTTCTCTGGTAAATCAAAAGACTAGATAATTTTTTGAACTTTCTATTGCATCTTAGCTATGCAGATTTTGGAATTAAGTGCATAAATATATAGGAATTGTTAAGATCTAACCTTTGAGAATGCAGTCCTTCCATACCTTTATTGACTAATTCGAAGTAGATGCACCTAACTCGGTAGGTAGGGTGCTTCCTTCATTAGTTGACACATTTTCCTTCTTTTTCCAAAATTTCTGCAATTTGCTTCTTATCTCCTTAGTATCTCCTCTTGGTTGGTCTTTGCAGTCTTTAGCTATGTGTCCAACTTTGTGACAATGAAAACATACCATTCCTGGATTTCTCTATGATCTCCGGTTGTTCATTCCAAACCTTATCATATAGTTTGCACTTATATGTCCATATCTTCCACGATATTCACACCAAATTCTTGTATTGTAATCCCATGGTGCTGAAGTATATTTTCGATTGAGATTTGTGTCAGTTCGGTAGCTTCTAGTGTTTGCCCGGTGTGGAGTCCACATATAGTTTTTCTGCTTAAACCAACATTTCTCGATATTGTGTCCATATCTATTACAATTTTTGCAAAACCCTTTGTATTTTGCCTTCTGATAATTGTTGACAGACTTTGTTCTACATTGCTTAGATGTGTGACCATACTTATTGCAATTGTAACAATAACCATAAAACCTAGTAACATCCGATTGCTTACCTTTTCTGATTCGGCAAATGTTGGCAGTATGTCCTTGTTTTCCACAATAGTTGCAAATAGGCTTCTTGTCCTTGATGTTCTCTTTGTTTCCAGCTTGCTTTGATGATTCTCCTTTCTCGGTAGAGTTGTTTCCTTTGTAACCGAGTCCTGCATTTTTGTTGGGTTTTCTCATATTTAGTTGCCCATCCAACATTCTTGATGCTTCATGGCTTTTCCTCAATGTTTCTTTTGACTTGTTTTCCGCTTCTAGTTCATTGGTCAATCTTGATATTTCAAGTTTCAATGCTTGGTTCTCATTTTCTTTTAGTGTATCTTCACGATGTGCATAGTCCAATTGATCAGACAGACTATGTTGAAATACAGTCATCATTGATATTTCCTCATTCTTTGCAAACAACATTGCTTCTAGTTGTTGTTTTTCTCCTTCAATAATTCGCTTATTAACTTCAGCTGTTCTCAATGAATCAAGATTTTCAGTCATCTGTGTGCTAAAATACCCATGTCCCCTTCTCATTGCTTTTAGCTGTTCATTAAGTGCTTTGTTCTTTTCTTTCAGTTCTGCAATCATTTCTTCAGATTCTTCTGATATGTTGTTCTCAAATGATGTCTCAATTTGTTCCACCAACTCTTGTGAGTCCTGTAAATCATCAGACAAAATTCTTCTGAATTTCAGTGATCTCTGCATTTGCCTCTTCATATCTGCAATCATTTGATTAGCATGATCCAATTCTTCTTGAAGATTCACAATCCCGCGAGATTGTTTATAGCCTTCCATTGATAGGATCTTTCTCTTTAGGCTGTTAGACCCTTTACCAAGAACATGGCTCTGATACCAATTGTTAGGTCTTACTTGGAAAGCTAATGTACTGAGAGGGGAGGGGTGAATCAATACTTCAAAACTTTTCTTTTTACCAATTTTACTGATAAACACAAACTATGTATTGCTGATCTCAAAGATATGTAATACTGAAACATAATCATAGAAATAACATACATCCAAATATCACTCCATAACACAAAGATTTTTGGTCACGCAGAAACTCTTGGTTAGAGAGAAAAACTATGGTGGGGATGGCACCCACCACTTCACTACTGCAGTAATCAAGATTGCTCGGTTAGAGCTACAAGTTTAGCCATTTCTGATAGCTTACCCTGTTAGGAGTATAAATATCTTTAGATCTACCTTGCTAAAGGATTTTAAAAACACTTCTACAAAATGTTGTACCTGGTTAAAGACTTTACAATTTATAGACTTTATTAGAGTCTTTTACCCTGTTAAAGGTTTCTATTACAACTTAAAATTTCAGTCAAAAATATTTACAAAATATTTGCAACTTCACAGGTGAAATTTTATAGTAGACTCTATGTGCTCAATATAAAATTACCTTGCTCATAGCATCCCTCAGTAATTGATAAATCAACTCGGTAACCACTTCTGTATACTCTGTCCTCTTAAACTATTCTTTGAAACCTTCTCGGTAACCTGTGATTATCTCTATCAATCTTCTTTCTTCATATTGAACTATGTCATTCCTTTGTGTCTCTTTTCTTGATTGACTTTACATATCATATCATCTCATATACTCAAATTATTCTATTTATATAGATCTCTAAGATGATGATCTGTTCATGCTTCGATCATACAAACATGTTTTATTGAATGAATAAACGTAGAAATTATTTCATTGGATATTCTTCCTCAAAATCATACAAAATCTTTAAATGCAATTTTCTATGTAGTAACGGTTTCATCTTCTCGAATTATGTAACACATTTCATATGTGTGTCTAGGTTCATTGAATCTGGTAACATGTTTTCACTTGGTTCAGATTAACTCGGTATACCTTCTTTGTTGCTTGGTAAACATATAAACCTTACTCGGTAGACAGTCTGCATATCTCTCGGTTCACAGCTTGATGTGTATCATCTCGGTGACTTGTCTTTCTTCTGTAACCGACACCGGTGACCTTGGTGTTTACCTACTGGACTTTTTGGTAGTATTAACCGACTAGTGTATATAGAATAATTTAGGCATAAAACTAATGACAACTTAGTAAATAGCAACACATTTCAGTATAACACTAATTCACCCCCTCTCATTGTTATTGGATTCCAACAATTGGTATCAGAGCCTTGTGCCTCAGAGGAAGTTTAATAGCTTGAGGAAGATCCTGAATTTATAATCCATGGATATGGATTTGGGGAAGCAACTTGAGATGGCACTTGAAGATTATGATGCTGAAAGGTTGAAGAACTTAAAGCTACAAGATGAATTGAATTTTGCTAAGGAATTCATTCTTGTCCTACAAGAGAGGCTATCATCTGTTCAGGCTAGGGGGAAGGAACTTTTGCAAAGTCAGGATGATGAAGAGAAAAATGCACTTAAGCAACAATGTCAAAAATTGAGTCATGAGAACATGGCTATGAAAAAAGAAATGCGTTATAACTATGAGGATGTCTAAAGAGATTGAGGACCGAAAGAAAAAGGAAGAAAATATTGTTGTATCCTTGAAGAAGAAATTTGAAGAATGTGGTAGGTTGGCTCATGAGAATGATATGTTGAGAACTGATTTAGTACAATCCCAAAGTAATGAACAAGAACTTGAAAGACAAATGATAATTTTGAGAGAAGATCTAACTACTGCAAGTGAGTATAAAGAAAAATTCAAGATTAGCTCAGCATAACTAAATGAGTTATTGAAGAGACAAAGGCAGATTGGAGATTCTAGTGGACTTGGATTTTAGCAAGGACAAAGTTCCAGTACTGCTAATGAAGATCAAACCATAAGACATTGGTAAGGCAATTTAATGCTTATAAATTCAATGGTAGATGTTTTGTTTGCAATAGATTTGGCTACATGGCTAGGCAATGTAGAAATAGAGCAAATCAGAACCTTGATTATGCTCCCGATAAATGTTCTAAATACAATAAGTATGGTCATAAGACAAAATATTGCAGAATGAATGTTAAATGCTATGCATGTGGAAAATTTGGACATATGGCTAATCAATGCAGGTCAAGCAATTACACCGGTTTTAGAAAATCAATTCAAAGGAACAATGTTATATGTTATGCATGTAATCAGGCTGGACATATTGCTAAATTCTGTAGAAGCAGAAATCCACCGGTTGGTAATGGAGGATCAAATGAGAGAGGGAAAGAGAAGGTTAGTGAAATCTGGCAAGATCATACTCAAAGATGGGTTAGGAAGACTAAAGAACAATCACCAGATGGATATGCGCCAGTTACTTATTCGACAAAAGAGGTTGCTCCTGCACTGACAGGTAGCTCATCCGATAACTGAGGCAGATGCCTTAGGGGTAGGTAAAATTTATGAAGATGCTTCATGTGCCCCAACAAGAGGTTTTGGAAGTGGTTTCAGACATTGGAGATGATTATTTGACATGGATGTGTTCGAGATCCGGTATCTTTCACCGACAGTCATTTGTCAATGGAAGATTAGGGTTTTTCATGGAGGTTAAAAAGTTGAATTCACTTCACTATTGATCACCTTGCATTCAAAGCGATTCCAGAGCGACTAAGAGCGATCAAAGGCAATTCAGAGAAATTAGATCTATTCTTGAGCGATTTCACCGGCGTCTGGAAGAATTTGTTGAAGGTTTTCACCGAGAGCGATCAAAAGGTATTTATCTTTAAACATGGAAGTGGGATCATCATCTATTCCTGCTTTTGTTGCAAAATCGATTGTAGTAGAGGTTAAGGACCTCTCCCGACCAATTTTCAAGTGGTATCCACATGTGTCTACCCTGGAAGATCCGGTTGGAGCATTTTCCCGTGTTCTGGAAGTATTTCTCTATGTAGAAGATGTTAGGGAATATATTCACTGTCACATTGAGGACTTGAGAACATCCGAAATTAAGGGTATGCATATGAGTGAGCTGATGAGAGAATCTGGAAAGATGAAATCGTCATACAAACCCATTGAAGACTTAGGGTTTACCGACATTCTGGATATTCCAGAATTTGAAGATGAGATAATGAGATATGTTTTGAGCAGAGTACATGGGGAATTTATATGGTTAGACAGACCTTACAAGATCACCAAGGAAGTCATATGGGCAATCACTGGTTTACCATCAATTGGGCAACATCTAGATAAAAAGGTTTCAAATGATTTAGTGAATAAGATCACCAATGCGACATCTGATAGGAGATCTATGAGAGTGAGCACTATTACTAACACATACATCAGATTTGGTAGCATGATCATCGGGTATAAGGTAACTCAGTCAAACCGACTGAATTTTGTTTCCAGTTCATGCATTTTAGCTGCATACAAAATGATGAGAGAGGATGTGAAATTGGATCTATGCGGTTGGATGCTTGATGAGTTGTTAATAAACCTATGAAAGATTAAGGAGATAAGAAGAGTACATTCCGGTAGGGCAACTTGATAGTTTGCTTAATGTTATATTTCATGAATGATACACCTAATTTTGGAAAAAGGCAATGGGAATTTGACATCCCGGTAGGGAGACAATTGCAACAGTCAATTGCTTCTTTAGGAAGTTAGAGAGATGATAAGGTATGGGGATATTTCAAAGCATTCCAAAAATCTATGAGGTCTAGGGTAAGGGTACCTGAGCATATTGTAGAAAAATATTCAATCGACATATGTTTCATGGTGAAGAAGGATGAAACAGTTAAGCCCCAAAAGATTTGGATTGAAGAAATGGGATATGAGGTGGATGCAAAGATTCTTGATGCCTATGAAAAAATGTTGATTGATGCACCTATTGATGAGGCAGAGAAACCCCGCGGTACTGCACAACAGGAAACACAAGAGGTTGAAACAGAGTTCAACCAAAAGAAGAGAGAGAAGCAAGAGGGAAAATAAAACAAATTTGTTGAGAAGGTCTCACAGGAAATTAAGGCATTAATTGACATTGTCCCGGAGAAAGGCAAAAAGAGGAAGAATCCAGAAGTACACATTGAGCTTGTTACAACAGAGTCTGAATTTGAGGATGACACACCGTTGGTATTCAAGAGGGTTGCAAGGAAGAAAACAAAGGAAACAAAGGAAGAATCTAAAAAGAAACCGGTTAGGAAGGTTACATTCAAAATACCGACACAGAAGCAAGCACCAAAGGTAACCACTTCAGCTGCATCCGGTAGTACAAAGAGGAAGAAGAAGAATGACACTGATTTTGGTAAGGTTCCACCTAAAACTTGTGCAAATTTAGTAGATGAAATCACTAAGGATGACATATTAAAGAATGTATAGTTTTACTATGATCATTTAGAAGAGGATGAACAAAGAGAGGTAGAGGAAGCAGTCTTATTATACTTGGATATTTATAAGAAAGCCTTAATAGAAATTGAAAATCAAATATCGACTGAATTGTATAACATGTTAGATGCTAGAAGACTGTCTACTATGCAAGAATATAAGCATATTAAAATTCAAGAGCTATTATCTATTTGTGTTACTATTTCTCTAGATGAAATGGAAAAGACACTTGAGGTGGCAAATAGAAAAGTCTTTAATAGCAAACATAGAATAACTAGTTTGATGCTAGGAAGAGTAAATGAAATAATAAAGGAGGCTCAAAAAGCATGGGTTAAGTTCCTTGGAGAAAACAGAGGATTCTTTACTTCACTAGAAACCAAGACAGACATTGTAGACACCTTGGTTGAAGGAAAAGGAAAGGGGGTTATGGGTACTTCACCCTCAATTTTGAAAAATATTAAGATAGTGGAAATCAAGCCCCCGATTGATACAAATGTATAGACAAATATTAAGAAACCGGTTAACACAGAGAGTGAACAAGTTAATATTGTACATGGTACTAATATTGTGGATAACAATCCATCGGATACAAATGTACAGGTTGAGTTTATAGTTCCTACATAGGAATCGACCGTTACACAGACTACACCAAGTGGCAAAGCCACCGGTGCAAGCGAGGAAGCTATAAAGGATAAATCTTTGGAACTGATAGTTGGTCCATCATTATTGTCAATTGACACCTCACAGGTCAAAAAGAAAAACATAACAGAGATGAGTCCTACTGAACTCATGATGATGGCAACACAAAAACTAATGAAGGAGGGATCTACAGACAAAGGAATTATTGATAAATCAATCATTGTTTTACACAAACTTGTCTCAGAGTGCAATATTGAAAATGAAGCGAGCCCATCCGGAAAGCTTAAGATAATTACTGAGCATATTTCAAAGGATTTTCAATCCTTATAGTAGATTTCAAACTGACAAGCATCAGAGAGGTTTACTCAGGCTAAGAGAGCTGCATTTGATCAAGTGATTGAATTTGAGAAGAAAAAGATTGGTGAGAAGCTGAAACTAATAGAAAATTGTTTGAAGCAATGCACAAATATTTATAGGGTATGTTGTAACATTGATATACTTACAACTAATGTGGATAAGAAGATAAAGCAGCTTTGGGAGAGAATTGCGAATATGGCTAATTCTTTTGATGGATTGATTTCATTGACTACATCAATTGATGGTCAAAATTTGATTTTAGAAAACCAAATTTATGTTCTCGAGAAGGAAAGAGATAAAATTATAAGAAGAGACAGAAGTCTGAGAGGCTTGGTGAGTCCCCGGTTGGATTCACTCAGTGTACATAAGAAAGAATGTATGGATATGGTGGCAAAGCCCACACTGACAGAGGTAAATGAGAAAGAGTCATTTGCACATATATTAAATGGACTTGTATCTATTTTCGATACATTCAAAATAGGTTGGGATACCTATTTTGAGCTATTGGAGAAGGCTTATCCAGAAATTTTAAAATTTCCTAAGCTCCGGTAAGATATTTTGGTATATTCATTGAATAGTTTTTTGAATCTTTGACATTCTTTTTAGAATTTTTGATGGAATTTATATCAAAGAGGGAGTGGTATTGATGTGAAAAAGAATAGAAGGAGTTGTATACATTAGGGGGATTTATGGAGTTATGGAGATGTGGAGTATTTTGCATTAATGAATATTCAGCTCAGGGGGAGCAGGCAAGATGAAACCAACAGATGAAACCTTGACCATTTTTCACATGAGTGTTGCCATCAATGCCAAAGGGGGAGATTATTGGAAATTGACACTCAATTGGTTGGTTTCACTATGTTGTCATTGATGGAAACATGGTATTGTGTTCCAGCTTCATGTTTTGGTTCAGTTGTGTACCTACAGAATTTTCACAGACACTACATCGGTACCAATACCGACATCGACAGGACAAAAGGATTTCTTTGGTTACCGTAAATGTAGACCGACATGGTTTAGTAAAAGGTTATTGGTATTGGAGGTTGACATCTCTTGGATCCGACATCGGCAATTGGTTTTAATATTTATGCATTTATGTTATCTGACCGATATGTAATTTGAAATTGTGTATATCTTTGTAAGTCGACATAAGGCATGAGAAATTGTATAGGGTATATAGGTCAGTTTGATAGATCATTTTGATATGGCAATGAGATAGGAGATTATGGATATGCAAATGCAATATGATGTGAAATATATCAGAGAGATTATGTATGTGAGGAAATTCATGTAAGGGTTATTCTAGTAAAGGGTTTAGGGTTTCAGACTAGAACAGACAAAGCTTAAACCAGAACTGTATTCTGGCATAGAAGATGCTATCTTAGCAATTCAACACTTCTCCGGATTGTAGTCTAGATTTTTATGTAGTCAGTGAGGCTCCTTTTGTGATTGAGCAGTGTGCTCTAGGCTATAAGCCTTCCTGCAAGTGCAAGCCCCTCATATTTTGTAATATCTCTTCATATGGCTAGTGGATTGATATTGTGGGTCACAAATCCCACCGTGGTTTTTCCTCTTTGAGGTTTTCCATGTATAATTCTGTGTGTTATGATTCTCATTTATGTGATTGGCTTATTGGTTGATTTACTTCTTTCAATTTTTTATGTACCGGTATACCGGTTGGTGTATGCATGCTTTAATAAGGCTAAAATTGAACATTCCAGTATAACACTGATTCACCCTCTCCTCTCAGTGTTATTGGATTCCAACAGACATGTCGAGCAACATGACACACTTTGAGTTCTTAGTAGAATAGCTGATGGTCCCAACTTATGAAATCCCTCAGTTGGAATGCGTGTATGATAGTTGGCATGAAATCTCCATGGTACAAGGACATATATGCATATTTGCATGATCAATTCATGTGTCCCAACCTTTCTTGCAATTGACAAAAGACTTTGATCTAACAAGCCTCTAGATATGTTATTATAGAAGATACCTTACACCAAAAAATTCTAGATGGTACTCTTCTCTGATGTCTTGATAATGAAGAAGCACACTTGGATTTGATTGAAGTACATGAAGGAATATGTGGTGCTCACTCCATCGGTCCTACTTTGGCTAAGAAACTTATGCGCATTAGATATTACTAGCCAATCATGGAAAAGGATGCATACAAGTATGCTTAGAAATGTCGACAATTTCAGATTCATGGTGATCTCATTCATGCGACTACACAAGATCTTAAGCCCATCACATCACCATGACCCTTTTCATAATGGGGGCTCGACCTTGTAGGAAAGATCACCCCCACTTCTTCCAATGAGCATAAATTCATCTTGGCTGCTACATAATACTTCACTAAGTGGGTAGAGGCGATACCACTTACTTACATAATCGATAAGCAAAAAGAAAAGTTCCTTCTCAATTATATCATTTGCTGGTATGGAATCCTAATGACTATAATCATAGACAACGACCGCCCTTTTAAGAACCAAGAAGTATGTGAACTTTATGATCAATTTCACATCCAACATCATTTTGCCACTCATTATTTACAAAGCAATGGTTAAGTAGAAGCAACTAATAAAATGATTTTGAAAATGCTCAAGAAAGTTGTCAATGATGCTAGCAGTGAGTGGCATTTACAATAGAACCCTTCTCTTTGGGCTTATCAAATTTGTGTCTGTACCCCTATAAGTGCCACTCCATACTCCTTGGTATTTGGATAAGAAGCTATTCTCGCTATCGAGATCAAGTTACCATCCCTTCGAGTCTCCTTGCAACATGTCATTTCAAAGGAAGACTACAGAATGGCCAGATTACAAGAATTTGAGATACTTGATGAAAAGAGACAAAGTGCCCTAAATCATTTTAAAACATATAAAAAATGCTCGAGAAGAAGTTACAATAAAAGGGTGAGAGTTCAATCCTTCGAAATCGGAGAGCTAGTTTTGAGAGAAAATCAAAGAAATCTAGTAGAAAGAGAAAGACCGAGCAAGTTCGAACCAGATTGGTTGGGTCCTTATGTGATTAGAAGAGTTCTTGGAAAAGGTGCATATCACCTTGTAACAAATCAAGGCGTTCCATTATGCAATCCAGTCAACAACATGCACATAAAGAAATACTACATTTAGAAGCTGTGTAGTTTAACTTAGTTTCATTAGATTTAATTTGCTTTAAGTTTTAGTTGTAGTCATTTTGCATAATCATAGATTGGTCACACGCTTGCACACACATAATTTTATGTTCACTCCATTTCCTAGATATCTATTTATGAAGTGCTTTGAAATCATCTTTAACATCATCCCGTGGTTAGGGATTTGTGTTGGTTGCTCATCTTTAACATCATTCTATGGTTAGGATTTGTACTCGACTTGGAAAAGAACCTCTTGTTGTATATTGGTGCCAACATCTTTTGATTACTATATCTTATGAAAATTAATAATTTTCTCTAATTCATGATGTTTCTTGGTTGAAGGCGCGACTAGTGAAAAATCTCATTTTTTTTTTCAATGCCACTGTAATTCTCCAATCCATGTGAGATTCATTTCTTATGATCCAATGTGTGAAGAGTAAAAGGAAATAAAATGTAATATCCAAAAAGATCAAAATAAAAGAATGATCAAGAAAATAAAATTGAGAAGGAAATGCAAGAATTGACTGAAAAGGAACATCAAAAGACTTGCCTTTGGGAACATGCAAGTAACTCCATTGGGGCTATGGATGCCTGCCTGATAATGAAGCAATATTTGTGAGATTATAGTCATAACCTCATCGAGGCTATAAACACTTATTGGTAGCGAGGCTCTATTCAGGTTGATTTTCAAGTCAGGATAATTCACATAGCCAATCACACTAGATTCTAAGGATCATGATGACATATGAGCTAGAATAAACCCACTCACACACACGTAGGTAATCAAAGACTAAGTACCTTGATCTGATATGAGACTCTTCTTCCCTTTTGAACATATATCATAGTCACTATATGTGTTTAGATGAGCTTTTCAAATATTCTGAGCATGGATTAGGTCCCTATCTTTGAAATGTTCAGGAAAACCCTATTCAATAGATGCAAGGTAATGTGGCATGTTCACGCATTGCTCGTGTTCAAATGGAAACTTCTACTTTGTGATCATAGCATCATTCATTTGTCTAAGTCATATAGTTTGATAAAACTTTCCTTTACTACTAGCTGTGAAGTTGAAATGTCACACAGTATCCTGTCGCCAAATGGTGATCAAGTAGACTGCCCAGTAGATCAACACAAAATGGATGCCCACTTTGGCTTGGAAGGCATTATATTCAGTCACGTACATTGTTACTATTGGAATACAATGAATCTAAGACCACTAAGAGGGGGGGGGGGGGTGAATCAGTGTTTTGCCGGTAATATAAGATTTTACCTTATTACAACATACACATATAAACCGGTAAATGAAGAAACATATAAAATGAAGTAAATAAACCAGACACATGAATGAACACCGTAACACACTGAATTTATATGTGGAAAACCTCAAAGAGTAAAAACCATGGTGGGATTTGTGACCCACAATATCAATTCACTGGCCATATGAAATATTACATAGCATGAGGGCTTGCACATGTAGGAAGGCACACTACCTAGAGCACACTGCTCAACACAAAAGAGTCTCACTGACTACAAGATTCTGTTGAGATAAAACAGTAATGATAAACTCACAAAATGCATCTGTAATACCAAAAAGAGTTCCGATTATAGCTCTGTTATGTATCGGTTGATAAAACCCTAAACCCTTTTACCAGTATCTCCTTTCCTCCAGGAATGCTTTACAAACCATCTACAGATCATTGCATGATATAAATTTCACATACAAATGACCTACATACATATCCTTCACATCACACTATTCTACTTCCTTGTCATATATCAAAATGACCTAATAAACCGACTTATATACCCTTTACAAACAATATGCCTTATGTCGGCTTACAATACATTACAAAAGATATTCAATGTTGACTCTATACAATAATTATAAAATGATTTTACAAATAAAACCTTTCGGATACCAAACTGATGTTTGCTTCACTGAAGTGCTGGATGTTGGTGCTGGTGCCGGTGCTGGTGTTGATGATGATCCCGATTACTCCAATGTTGGTATCTGTCGGTGTATGCCTCCAATGCTAGTATCTTCTGGTATCTGCCTTATAGAGAATCTTGTTGCCATCAATGACAACATATGAATCCAATGAGTGTCAATTGCCAACAATCTCCCCCTTTGGCATTGATGGCAACACTCATGTGAAAAATGGATTCCCTGGTGGTTCAACTGAAACTAAAACATTCTCCCCCTGAGCTGATTGACTATGTTTGCAATATACTCTCTGTCTAATATCCTCCCCCTAGGATTATATACATATTTTTCACATACATATACTCCCCCCTTTGGCATCAATGCCAAATACCGATGAAAAAATTGAAATAATTGTTACAGATTACTTTATCGGAGCTTGACCAATTTCAAGAATTCCGGATAAGCTTTCTCTAGCAACTGTATATAGGTATCCTAGCCAGTTTTGGATGTTTTAGATATGGATACAAGTCCATTCAATAAATGTGCAAGTGTTTCTTTCTCAGTGAATTATGCTAGTGTGGGCTTCCCAAGCATATGCATGCATTCCCTCTTATGGATACCAAGTGAATCCAATCTTGGAATGACCAAACCTCAAAGACTCCTTGCTCTCTGAATAATCTTGTCTCTTTCTTTTTCAAAAGAAAAGAATTGGTTCTCCAAAGTCAAAATTTGTCCATCAATAAATGTTGTATGTGAAGTAAGTCCATCAAAAGAATTAGCAATATTAGCAATCTTTTCTTGTAACTCCTTTATCCTCTTATCTACATTTGCTGTAAGAATCTCTATATTACAATAGACCTTGTAGATGTTAGTACACTGTTTCAAAGAATTTTCAATAAGTATAAGTTTCTCTTCAACCTTCCTCTTTTCTGTCTCAATAATCTGGTCAAAAGCGACTTTCTTAGCCAAAGTAAATATTTCAAGTGCTTGCCGATTGGAAATCTGCTATAATGATTGAAAGTTTTTAGATATGTGCTCTATCAATACCTTAAGCTTGCCGGAAGGGCTTGCTTCATTTTCAATCATACATTCAGGAATCAATCTATGCAAAACTATTATTGACTGATCTATTATTCCTTTGTCTGCAGATCCCTCCTTCATTAGCTTTTGAGCAGCCATCATCATTAGCTCTGTGGAACTCATCTCTGTGATTGATTTCTTCTCAACTTGAGAAGTGTAAATTGCCAAAAGTTTTGATGAGGAATCAACTGTTGGTTCAGTCTCCTTTTCCTTTTCTTTCTGTTTCTTATCCTCTCTTGGTTTATCCCTTTCCTCATCCTCTTTTGCACTGGTGGCTTTGCCACTTGGTGCAGTATCTGTTAGTGCCGGTGGATCATTATCCACAATATTATCTATATCCTGTACATTACCTTGCTCAGACTGTACAAATGTTGTCTCTGTCTGTATAGTTTGTACACTCATCAATTTTAGGTTTATCTACCAGTTCATTCAAAATTTGATCTGAGCTTCCCAAAATTTCCCTTTATATTTGTCTGGAATGGTGGGAGCTTTTGCCTTAGCAAATTCTTCTTGATAAGTAAGGAAATCAGGATTCTTTTGGAAGAATTTAGTCCAACCATCTCTGGTCTCATTTATTATTTCATTGACTTTGCCCATCATTAAGCTTATTTGTCAGGGTTTGCTGCTAAAGATTGTTCTATTTGCAACTTCTATACATCTTTTCATTTCCTCATTATTTATAGTACCACAAATGCCTAAAAGTTCAAATCCTTTAATCTCTCTATCCCTCTTGATTGCATCTAATTTCCTTGCATCTAACTTATTATACAATGATAAAGGAATTTCCTTCAACTTCTCTACCAAAGCCTTCTTATATATGTCTAAATGTAACAAAATTGCTTCTTACATTTCATTTTGCTCATTATCATTGTATAATAAGTTAGATGTAAGAGATGGTATAAAGGAATTATCATTGGGGGGATGATGGTAACATTACTAGATTCAATTATTTCATCTATCTCACTCTTTTTCTTCTTGCTTGGGGGTTGCAGGAGCAGATGGAGCAGGCTTCTTCTTCTGAGTAGGTTTCCTTGCCGAAGGTGTGGATGTTGTTGTTACCTTTCTTACTAGCTTCCTCCTTGGCTCCACCTTCTTCTCTTCTACCGGAGGCTTGTTAGTTTTCTTCCTCTGTACCCTTCTGAATGCAAGAGGTTGATTATCCTCTACATCAGCATCAGAAGTGATATAAGATATGAAAGCTAATGGCCTCTTTACCTCAAAAGCACTAGCTGCTACCGGTTGATCTACCAGTTTAGATCCAGAACCTATTTCTATATCTATCCTATGAATTACATTTTGAATGAAGGCAAATATTTTGTCTATTTTCTTTTCCCTCCTTTTCTTATTGAAACCAATTTTAACTTCAAGAGCCTTCTCCTCCGTAGTACCAAAGTGTTAAACCTTATCATCCAAAGGAGCATCAATCAAAATTTTAGCATATAGTTCCAAAATGCTATCATCAACTTCATACCCCAATTCAGTGACCCATATTGTTCTAGGTTCCACCGCTTCCATGAGTCTCATTTGTTTTTACCATGAAGCAAATTTCAGCGGATTATTTCTCCACAATGTGTTTGGAGATTCTCTCCGTTAGTCTCATGTTCTCTTGAATAGTTTTAAAGAAGACCCAAAGCTTTTCATCCTTGTTGTTACCAAGACCGGTGATTGCATCTTTAATCTGCATGCCTATCGTTATGTCATGAGCCCATCATTTCTTTCCCAAACTCGGTAGCTCATTCATGAAATACAGTATTAAGCAAACAATAAGATTGCCAAACTGGAATGTTCCTTTCTTAACACCTTTGATTTTTCCAAGATTTATCATTAATTCACTTCTTAACCATTCACACAAATCATACTTTCCATTATTATTTATTAATTGATATGCATCATGGATACAAGAATTGATAACAGAGTTCAATCGACTTGATTGTGTTACCTTGTAGCCGATGATCATGCTGACAAATTTCACATTTGTATCTTTAATGGTGCTGACCCTCATTGACCTTCCATCATGGGTTGCACCGGTGAGCTCTTCAACCTCAGTGTTAGAGATCTTCTTCCCTAGTTCCTGCCCAACTTTGGGTAAGTTGGTGACCACTTGAATTGCTTCTTTGGTGATCATGTGAGGCCGGTATAGCCAGATGAATTCATTATGGACCCTACTCAGAACATATCTAATCATTTCATCCTTGAATTCTGGTATATACAAGATTCTGGTTAACCCTAAGTCTTCAATGATTTGATATTCTGACTTGATTGTTACGTAGCTACCTAGTATCATAGATTGATACATTCCCTTGATTTCTTTAGTGCCTAAATCTCCAAAATACAGTGAATATAAGCCCTGACATCTTCCACATAAACTACGCCCGCTAGTCGAGTCTTACTTCATTGCAATTTGAGGAACTTCCTTGAAAACAGGTCTAAGCCTATCCTTAACCTCAACAACAATGGGATTCACAATGAAAGTAGGAGTAGATGATGATCCAGATGCCATTTCAAAGAAATACCTAGATAACAGTCGTCGGTTTAAAGATCTTGATCACTTCTTAGATAACTACTAGAAATCCTTTAGAATGCCTTTACTCGCTCTTGATTGCCTATAATTTGCCTTTGCTTCGCTCTAGTTTGCTCGAGTGCTAGGTGAGTGAAAATGAGTCCATTTTCCCTTTTTATCAACAAGTAAACCCTAATTCATCACTATCATAAATGCTTAGCGGTGCACCCTACTGGATGCTGGTTTCATTGTTATGCCAGATAAACCTCCATCAATGATCAATACCACTCTCCAGATCTCTTTCCAGATCTTTTCTGGGGAATATGCAAGATTTGCAATGAATTTGCCAACCCCTAAGGCGTATGCCTTAGTTACCAGTTGAATTTCCTGCCGATGCAAGAATGCTCTGATCTATCGATGGAGTTATTGGTGTAGTTACCGGTGTATTTGCATCTCCACTTGGTTCTTCAGACTTTCTAACCCATCTCTTGGTGTGATCTTGTTGTAATTCATCTACCTTCTTCTTTCCTTTCTCTTTGTTTTGTCATTGCTAATCGGTTTAGTCTTTCTTCTATAATACTTAGCAATATGACCTATTTTGTTACATGTATAACATGTGACATTGTTCTTTTGGATTGCTTTGACATATCTGGTGTCATTCCTTGACCTACATTGATTAGCCAAATGTCCAAACTTTCCACATGCACGACACTTAACATTCATTCTGCAATCTTCTAACTTATGACCATATTTCTTGCAATTTGTGCATTGACCGGGAACTGAATTGTAGTTTTGGTTTGCTCTATTTCTACATTGTTTATCCATATGCCCAAATTTATTACAAACAAAATATCTACCATTAAATTTGTAAGAATTAGATTGCCTTACCGGTTTCCTCTAGTCTAATGAGTTCTACATACCTATTGTTTGATCTTCATTTGCAGTACCGGAGCTTTCGCCTTGTACAAATCCAAGTCCTCTAGAATCTTCACTCTGCCTTTGTCTTTTCAATAAGTCATCCAACTGTGCAACACTAATCCTGAATTTTTCTTTATACTCACTTGCAGTAGTTAGATCATCTTTCAGAGTCATTATTTGTCTCTCCAACTCTTGTTCATTATTTCGGGATTGTACCAAATTAGTTCTCATCATATCATTCTCATGAGCCAATCTGCCACATTCTTCAGATTTGTTCTTCAAAGATACAACAAGATTATCTTCCTTCTTATTTCTATCCTCAATATCTTTTGACATCCTCATAGTCAGGTCTTGCATTTCGTTCTTCATTAGCATGTTTTTTTGACTCAACTTTTGACATTGTTCCTTAAGTGCATTTTTCTCTTCATCATCCTGGTTTTGCAAAAGTTCCTTCCTCCTAGCATGAGCTAATAATAACTTTTCTTGTAGAATAAGAATGAATTCATAAGTAGAATTCAATTCATCTTGCAGTTTTAAGTTCTTCATCCTTTCAATATCATAATCTTCAAGTGCCATCTCAAGTTGCTTCTCCATAGCCATATTCAATGATTCTAATTTCAGGATGTTCCTCAAGCTGTTAAACTTCCTCCAAGGCACCAGGCTCTGATACCAATTGTTGGAATACAATGAATCTAAGAACATTGAGAGGGGGGGGGGGGTGAATCGGTGTTTTGCCGGTAATATAAGATTTTATCTTATTACAACATACACATATAAACCGGTAAATGAAGAAACATATAACATGAAGTAAATAAACCAGCCACATGAATGAACACCATAACACACTAAATTTATATGTGGAAAACCTCAACAGGAAAAACCACGGTGGGATTTGTGACCCACAATATCAATTCACTGGCCATATGAAATATATTACATGGCATGGGGCTTGCACATGCAGGAAGGCACACTGCTCAACACAAAAGAGTCTCACTGATTACAAGCTTCTACTGAGATAAAATAGTAATGGTGAACTTACAAAATGCATCTACAATGCCAAAAAGAGTTCCGGTTATAGCTTTGTTCTGTACCAGTTCATAAAACCCTAAACCCTTTTACCGATATCTTCTTTCCTCCATGAATGCTTTACAAACCATCTACTGATCATTGCATGATATAAATTTCACATACAAATGACCTACATACATATCTTTCGCATCACACTATTCTACTTCCTTGTCATATATCAAAATGACCTAATAAACTGACTTATATACCCTTTACAAACAATATGCCTTATGTCGGGTTACAATACATTACAAAAGATATTCAATGCCATCTCTATACAATAATTATAAAATGATTTTACAAATAAAACCTTTTGGATCCCAAACTGAAGTCGGCTTCACTGAAGTGCTAGATGCCAGTGCCGGTGATGACCTTGATTACTCCAATGCCGGTATCTGTCGGTGTATGCCTCCAATGCCGCTATCTTCCGGTATATGCCTTCTAGAGAATCTTTTTGCCATCAATGAAAACATATGAATCCAATGGGTGTCAATTGCCAACAGTTACTAGGGAAGTTTTCGTCCTCTTATATCAGTCTCCTAGACTTGACTGGGGGCAAATCCTTGATCACTTGAAAAAAATCCAAAAAATAAAATAAAATGTCCTTAAAATTAAAAAAGATCATAAAATCTCCTGAAAAAATCAAAAAATCAAAAAATTTCTTGAAAAAATCCAAAAAATTCATAAAATAACCCAAAAATCATAAAATATCCTTAAAAAAAATCATAAAATGTCTTGAAAAAATTAAAAAAATCATAAAATATCTTGAAAAAATCCCAAAAAATCATAAAAAGTCTTAAGAAAACTAAAAACAAAATCATAAAATGTCCTAAAAATCCAAAAAAATCATAATTTTTTTTGAAAAAATCCAAAAAAATCATAAAAGGTCATAAAAAATCCGTTAAAATCACAAAAATTGAAGAAAAAGATGCAATAAATTATCCCATGGAGATCAAACACTTAAGTAGATACCCAACAAGCACTCAACAAAAATCAACAATAGATAAACCATCATATCAAACTTTGTAATCAAACTGATCAAATATCTTATAAATCAATTCATCATACCCTATCAATCAATCATCAACTTGTCTCAACCAAGGAAAGGTACACTCAAAACCAGACATATCAACCTTACACAGGGTGTTCGATCTCTAAAATCAGGCATCAATCATCACATCAAGCAATCAAAACAATGACACAGATCAGTATGGTTGTTGGATTTTGTCCTAGTTAGTCTTATCTTTATCAATCGATGACAAGTCATGTTCCTATGCTACTCAAGGATGTCCACAAGTGACTAGAGGAGTTGGGATGGTTCATGATCTTTTTTCTTTATTTGTTGTTTGTGGTGTGAATCGATGAAGTTATGGGGTGAAGGTACTTTAGGTGTCTGTGTTGGTATGCTCATTTGGCAAGTATCCTATGAAAAAATGAAAGCCAAGGATAGCTATGCTTGCGACTATCACACATACCTCAACCCTTAGTGCTATACCCTAGAATAGTGGGATTCACTCCTTGTTTGCTAACTATTCGTTTCTTGCAATGGGATATCATTTACACCCTCGTGTACGAAATTTCATACATAATCAGGCTCAATGATGAAAATGTTGCACTATAATAAAAAACACAAGAATTTGTGTTGGTATATCATTCCATTTTTGTTAATCACTTTTCAATACTCTTCATTCCTTACTAATCCATTTTTATACTAACATTTATTCTGTAAAAGCATTGGGTCATGAAACAAAAGTACTCTGGCACACAAAAGGATACATCGTGCATTCATGCTAGAACATAAGCATATCATTCTAGAAACATAGTAAATCTTTGCATCTCATAATAAACATAGGCAATACACCATTCAACATCAGGGATATCATTTACACCCTGGTGTACGAAATTTCATTGATACATAATCAGGCTCAATGATCAAAATGTTGCACTGTAATAAAAAACACAAGAATTTGTGTTGGTATATCATTCCATTTTTGTTAATCACTTTTCAATACTCTTCATTCCTTACTAATCCATTTTCATACTAACATTTCTTCTGTAAAAGAATTGGGTCATGAAACAAAAGTACTCTAGCACACAAAAGGATACATCCTGCATTCATGTTGGAACATAGCATATCATTCTAGAAACATAGTAAATCTTTGCATCTCATAATAAACATAGGCAATACACCATTCAACATCATGTTAGTACATGCTAGTCAAATAATACTCATAAAAGCATTTTAGATATCATAGAATGCATACAATAATCATCATATAGATGCATATAATAATCATCACATTGATGCATACATAAACCATATAGCTGCATATATAAACCATATACATGAAAAAAGATATTTACAGATTCCATTTCACATAAACATCAAAACGACATATCATAAAGCATCTAGAACATAAGACTTTAGAATAATCATAGAAAACATATAGGAAAAAACATGTGTAGATCATCAACCATGACAATAAATCATGTCATCATGCATAGATAAACTAAACACATCATATAGGTCTCCATAAAAACAATATCTCATATATGCATAAAAATGTGCTAGAGTATAACATAATGATACAAAGTGGCCCAAAGGCTTTATAAAGTGTCTATAAATGTGTCAACCCACACTCCCCTATCCTCAACATGATCACGAGCCTACCCACTGGACGCTACACCTGGATGACCTAGAAATGGTGGAGGTGGACCCATAATGCCAACATTACTAGTACCTAAGTTGTGTGATCTATATTGTCTCTTGATCTGTAAGCTCGATAACTCAATACCTCTGACCCTCAGGAATCGCAACCTCATAATATTGATGTTAGTAAGATGTCTCATATCCAACCTCAAATAAGTGATCAACTATCTGCCTTACCTCTGTCCCTGAAGAAAAATGTCACTGATAGGAATCTATACAATACTGGGCTCTCCCCATAACATCGTCCCGCTCTCTATGAAATAAATCTTTGTTAGCAACAACAAGATCATGCTCAATCCTGAGCCTCTCTCTCTATGAAATAAGACCATCCCTCTTTGTAATAAGGGTCTATCTCTCCCGTGCCCATGCTTCCTCATCAACAGTGAACCAGACCCTATATTCAACTCTATGGTGCCATGCATTAGATAATGCTATCTGTAAATCACTCACATGTTTCTCAAGAGCCTATAGCTGCCCTCTAATATTTTGAGGATCCAAAATTTGTAATACATCTTCACCCACTGGCACATCCTCCAACTCTAACATCTTATCATCCTCACCCCCACCTCCCTCGGCCTGATCTCCGAATGACTCACCAATGTAACCACCTGTAGACCCCTCCTATGCAACTACCATATGCTCCTCCTCCCCCTCCTCCTCTTATTCGTCAGAGATAGATGACCTAGAGGAGGAATCATCACTATCCTCCTCCTCATCCTCCTCCTCTTCTTTTCCAGAGATAGATGACTTAGAAGAGGAATCATCACTATCCTCCTCTTCCAATTCATTGATCTCCTCAATGTCCACATTCATCTCCTCATCCTATTCCCTCCACCTACTACTACTAGAGCATCTCCTCTAACATTACCACCCTCATCATCTCCCCTACTATCATCATCAGTTCTCCCTACTCCTCTCCCTCCTCTTGTACCTAATCCTAACCTCCCTCCAAACCAACCTCCTCTCCTCCCACCCCTATCACCTCCATCACCATCCCCATCGCCTCCATCTCCATCTCCTCCATCTACGTGAGCACCTTGATACTGCCTCATTTGTCGCCCCATCCTCCCAACTATCAAAACTGTGGGATCCATCAAAGGAATAGTTTTGTGCACAAGCTACCAAGTATCATATTGCAAAGAAGTACTTGAATCCACTACACTTGCACTCCATCCCCACTGAACCAACCAAAGACTATCAAACTTCACGTAGGCCACCTATGCACTAATACAGGGTCCTGAATTTAAGATCTCTTGAGCTAATCTTTCAAAATAAATTGTACTCTTAGGCACAATTTGCACCTCCCCAAACTGTCTCAATACTTGATCAGGAAGGTGAACATCTTTAATACAGTATGAACTAAATGTCTGCCCTATCAAATATGTCTATTGTCTACAAAATGGCATATGGTATGCATCATTTGTCCAATTAAGGCAACCTAGATATGGCCACCAAGTAAAGTGCTATAGTATGTCAATAAAATGTTGCCAATACAATGTGTACCCCATGCATCTTTATTCGATGGCACCTATGTCTTTGTATACATATGGCTCCTCCGATTGTAACTCCACATGTACCATGGCCTAAACACTGCTATGTGCTCCCACACCTAGACCTGAAGGAGCCTTACACCACAGTTAATCAATCAAGCACCCAAATATGCAACTGTATGCATTTGATAGTATAGCATCCCTAACACACATGGTCCCCAAACATATACCAGACTCTCCCCGATCATCCCAACCAACACCCTCCCCCCTCCCATTGGGAATCCATGATTCCGTCGATTTGAAACCAAAATGCTTGCAATCAAACTACATAGAACAATGATAACATAATCATACTCCCTCATCATATGATCCCAACCAATCTCATATAGTGCCTCAATCCCAAGCTCATCCATCTAACACTCGTAAAACTCACACAAAATAGTAATCCCCGAATGATGATCATATGTGACCCTCTCCCCATGGATAGGAATATGTAAAATCCTCCACACATGCTCGAGTGTAGTTGACAGCTCAGTAGTCGCCAGATGGAAAGAATAGGTCTCTGAATGCCATCTCTCAATAAAAGTAGTGATCAAGCCCTTGTTGGTTGTAACTTCATGCAATGTCAAGATGTGATAAAGGCCCCGTTGGAAGAAGACCCGCTCCTCATCGTCCAACTGATGATGCAATGCAAGTCCCTTAGGCCTATTCTCATGCGTACCAAGAACGGGAAGCATAGCTTACAAAAACATGTCATCATGAGCCTAAATTTGACTAAAATTATCAAGTGCCTGATATCCATATCATAATTAGGTCATAAATTGAAAAGTCTTGCCAAAATCACAAATACAAAATTTAAAATTTGTTGAACAGTCAAATGTGAAAGACTAAGAAAAAATGTGAAAAATTTATTATTTTTGTGAAACTCTTATGAATTTTGTGAAACAAAATCAATGCATGCAAAATGTTAACAATGATTGTGAAAATATATGATACATATGCGAAAATCATCAGTCAAATGTGACATGCAAATTACATGTGCAAAATTAAATGAATGCATGTGAAAATTTTGATACATGTATGTGAAATTCTAAAGTTTTTGGAAATTAGACAAAAAAAATTCGACAGACAAATTCAAGAAAAATTCAACAAAATGGCTCAATGAACCTACCATAGCACCCATACCCTTTGGTCGATGGAATTATTGTACCCACTCAGACAAGTGTTGTCATGCTTTGATGCCTGCCATCGCTCTTAGAATTCTCACAAACTGCTCAAAAACCACTATGAATGCCCTAAGATCTTAGAATGCAAATGAGAAAAAATGAACCACAAAATTCCTATTTATAGCCAATTTGGAGCCAAAATTAGGGTTTTCCACCCTTATGGTTGCGGTAAAAATTAACTTTGAATGCATTGTAGGTCAGTCAAACAACCTCAAAACTTCGCCAAATTGAAAACGCATAATCTTGAGGTGGCACAATTATACCATACCACCGTTAGGGCATGCTGGGGTAGACTTTTTCACTTTTTCTTTGAAACAATGTTACCTCAAAACATTCTCAAAGAGGGACAAAATTTAGATGCTCAAAATCGTCACGTTCTTAAAATTGCTAATTATTCCTCCATAATTAATTAATTAATTAATCTAATTTTATTCATCTAGATTAATATTATCCTTTTCATCATAAACTAATTATTTAATTTCTTTCTTAATCATTTAACCATACCTCTTCTAAAATTAATTAAATCATTTGGCCTCGTAAGGGGCACTGCTGGGTTAATTTTAGCTCCTTTGGTGGATTGTGTTGTTGTTTGGGAAAAACCTTCAGATGGATGGTGGAATATTAACTTAGATGGCGCTTCAAAGGGGAATCCTGGACCATTAGGTGCAAGCTTCATTGTTAGGGACTGGGATGGTAACATTCAGGTGTTGAGGGCGAAAAGATTGGGGAATGGGTCGAATAACATTGCAGAAGCATCGACAACCTTAGCAGTGGTTAGGCTTGGAAAGATGATGGGAATACCACGAATTCATTTAGAAGGGGGCTCTTTGATTATTATTCAAGCGATTATGGGGGGTAGTATTGATGCATAACACCTACAGAACTTGATCACTACAATAGTGGAAGAATTGGCAACCTTCGAATATTTTTGAGTTAGCCATATGAGGATAATGGGGAATGTTGAGGCAAACAATCTTTCTAAATGGGCATTAACATTCGAAAGAGTGGGTGAATTAAAGGTTTAAGATTTCAAATGTATACCATTGGAAGAGAATGTTTAAATTCTCCGTAGCAGGTGTAGACACCTAAAATTGTCCTATCTAATTAAATAAATATTTTAATTTATTTAATTATTTTATCCTAAGTCTTCTATTAATTAAATATTTTTTTTTTAATTAATTAATTAATTAATCCTCTTCTAAGCATTTCCTCATTTAAATAAATACTTTTATTTATTTAATTTGTCCTTTCCTAAATTAAATGAATACTTTTATTTATTTAATTGATCCCACTTCTTCTATTAATTAAATAAATCTTTATTTATTTAATTAATTCATTAGCCTTTTCTACCTATGACACATGTCATTCATCTTTTAATTCCTACACTACCTACCCTCTCATTATTTAATTATTTCCTCTACCTACCCTTTAATCCTAGCCGACCATTTATCTTTTACGCCTCTTAATCTTATCCCTCCATTTCTTACAGTGTCTTCTATATAAGAGGATACTATTCTTCATTGTCATCCCTAATGAGCTAATGAGTATTCTAATCAATCGTATGCAATCAAGCCTTTTTGCGATCAAGCTATCAACCACATTTCTGTTCTTGTCTAATCAATCTTATGCAATCAAGCCTTCTATCAACCACATTTCCGTTCTTTGTTGAGCTCTTGTGCACACATAAAATCTGAGAGAAAATATATCAAGAAAGATCAATGGAGATAGGAAGAATGAAGATTCAAACCCCAGTGGACATGTGATGGTATAATCTTTTTGATTTTGTTGCTTTGCATTGTCTTAGGTAATCTTCATATGTTATGGTGGATCTTTGTTGTTGTTAGGCTAGGGTTTTGTGGTTGAATTCATTTAGTCTTTCAATATTGTTGTTTCCATTATCCAATTTTCACCATATACAACGGGTACAAGTCATTAATGAGATTGAATTTACTCATCCTCTTGGAAAGCATGCAAACTCTGCCAACTTGGCTTGGAAGGGTGGTGGGGAATGATGGTACATTTCATTTATGGTGATTGAATGGGTGTTTTTATTTTGATGTTTTTTGGTTTATGTGGATCCCATTGTCGTGTTCTCGATCTTTCAATAGGTGTTGTGTGAAGTTAATTATAGGTGAAGGTTGGTGGGGTGGCAACACTATTGAAACAAGAAGTAATGGAGGTGAATTTCACATTGAAAACAAAGAAGCAACTTTGCCCATTTCTTGGACCCATCTCAGAGAAGCGGGTATTTTTTTTCAAAGGTGAAAGATTGGTGAAAAGTGTGCAAAGGTTTTTGGGGGAAGCCCTTGGAGTGGCAAGACATCGATACAAAACCAACATGGACGTATACTCTCTCATCTTGGCGTGGGGCTTAGAGTTGGAGAATTCTATGGAGCTGGTTGCAAAGGTGATGAATGTCATTGTCTCAGAAGAATACCATGTGGGAATGGAGTTGATTATCGAATGAGCGGTTCCTAGTGTTGGTTTTGACATATGTGAAGGAATTGAGAATTTTCATCATGTGGCTGAGGAGAATTACATACCATTTGTGAGGTGGCATGATGATGACATAGACATGATTCAAAGAGGAGACGCGTATTGGATGAGATGCTCTGAAGGTTTTCATAGATTTAATGGAGGTCGAAAGTACATTGCAACAAGCCTTAGAGGAGGTAAGAGCAATGGAGTGCAGAGGATGGCGGATGAGGAAGAGAAAGGCGGGAGGTGAAAAAACCCTCACAATTATTCTGGGTAGTTCTCAATGATTTTCTCTCTATTTCATGGTTGTTTTTCTTGGTTCCAGTTTGTGGGGGTTAATCTCTATCAGTTTTTTTAGGCCTTTTTGATGTAGATCGTGCAAAAGTTTTTACACAGTGCTAAGTGTTGGCAATTGACACTCATCTAGTGGATATTGATGCTTGATTAATGGTTTAGGGTTGTCATTGATGGCAACTCTCCTTGTAAATCCTATCCACTAATCATGGATTTTGATATCCAGAAGTTATTGTGGTCCGATAACTGGTAATCTGGCTCCGGTATTTCAGGATAAGCAATGCAATTTTGGTCCAGAATGTTTCCGGTGATTGTGGTGGTGAGATTCATGTATGGGGCGATAGGGATGACTTGTGGAAGTCATTTTGACATCATTCGATGGATCCACATATGTTTTGATCAGGTTCAAGCCAACTCATGATTACACATTACACTATAGGACAACTTGATAATTATTTATTTTGTGATTGTGGATATATAAGATTGGTGTAGAAGATCTTTTTGGTGTGTGGTGTGAAGTGATATGAGCAGTTGTGATCAAGAAATTATTTTGGCTCAGTTTCACGTGCACATTCTTGATGTGGTAGCGGTCTGAGACAGAAAACAGAGCAGAGTACAAGAGGTGGTACAATCAGACTTTATGCACTTAACTAGAACTCATCTAGGCATTGTTTGATGCTATTTTGGAGCTCAATAATTGCAATTCATCATTGTAAATGATTTGTAAGGCAGTGAGCCTTCCAGATTATTGTATCTTGAGTTGAAAGATTTAGGGAGTGTGTCTGAATGCTAGTGCATTCCCCTTTTGTAATATTGTTTTGCTACTGACCATAGTAGAATAATATTGTGGGTTCAAATACCACCGTGGTTTTTCCCATTTGGGTTTCCATGTAAAAATTCTGGTGTTATGATTTTGTGGTTGATTATCTTGTGTTTCTGTATTTTACTTTCTTGCATATGCTTCCGGTGGTTTGAGATTAAGTTAGAAAAATTATTTGCTGGTAGATCACTGATTCACCCCCCCTCTCAGTGATCCTTGATCCCAAAAATTGGTATCAGAGCTTAGTTCCTCCGAGGAAGCCTAATCGCTTGAGGAAGGTACAGGAGATTGAATCAATGGATTTCGGCTTTCAAAGACAAATTTGTGTCACACTTGAGGATCTTGATCCAACAAGAAATGAGATAAGCTCCTTAAAGAGAAATTTGAATGTAGTTGAAGAATTCATTAATGACTTGAAAGATCAAGTCAACACTTCAAGAGACAAGAGGAAAAAGATGATGGACAAGCTGAAGGAGAAAGAAGATCAAAGCATGAAAAATCAAGACAAAGCCGATGAATGTGACAAGCTTGCTAGAGAGAATGTTGTATTGAAGAATGAAATGCAATCCATTGTAATGACGCTAACTAAGGAGATTGAAGACCAGAAGAAGAGTGAAGAAAGTTTGACTCAATCATTGAAGGACAAAGTAGATGAATGCTTCAGGCATACCTATGAGAATTATCAGTTGAAGCTTGAATTGACTCAATCAAGGAATAATGGTCAAGAACTTGAGAGACAGATTGTTTCCCTAAGAGATGAACTTGCTACTGCAAATGAATACAAAGAAAAATTCAATGCTAGCTCAGAAAGGCTTGATGAGATGCTAGAAAGTTAGAGACATGGAAAGGGCATGCGAGGACTTGGATTTGAGAAAGGTGAATCCTCTAGATATGGACAAGGCAATGCAAAATCTAATCATAAGAAGAGAAAGAATCCTCTGGTAAGATAGCCTAATTCTCATAAATTCAATGGTAGATGTTTTACTTGCAATAAATTTGGTCATTTGGTGAATCAATGCAGAAGTAGGATGAACAATAGAATGAATAATATAAACAATGGTCCTACCTTTACCGATCAGTGTTTCACATGCAATAATTTTGGTCACAAGTCAAACATGTGCATGGCAGTAATGAATAAATTTTAGAATAAGAGATGTTATGCTTGTGGGATGTTTGGACATATCTCTAACTAGTGCAGGACGAGACCAAACCAGATGAATTTCAAACCTATGAAGAGAAATGTTGTTTGTTGTGCATGCAACAAAACCAGTCACATTGCAAAGTATTGCAGAAGCAAGAATAATGATTTGATAAACAAAGGAAAATCAAATGAGAAAGGAAAAGAAAAGGTAGAAGAGATCAAGGACAAGCATGAGAAGATGTGGGTTAGAAAAGATGAATCCAATGTAGACAGTGGATCTGCACCTGAATCTGATGCAAGATCTTCATCCGGTAACTAAGGCATTTGGCCTGGGGGTGGCATCTTCATGCATAATCTTACAAAAACCACTGGAGAGATCCATGATCGATGATGTTTTATTACAAATGATTATCCATAATTGGGTCTTGATTTGCTTCTGAACCTCAATCATGAAGGTACGAATATGGATAATCTGGGTCTGTCACTTCAACCACTGGGTCTACTACTGCGCCTAGGTCTCGATCTTTAATGACTGACCTGTTGCTTCATTCATATCAATCTTGGAATCTGATTGAATGGTTTATGCTGAATAGGACATCCAGTTGAACCTTATCAGTGCATTTATGTCAACTTAAAATTAGGGTTTGCAAGGTTAAAAAGGGATAATGTAAATCATTTCTCACATTGCGAGCAAAGAGTTGAAGCAATAGAGCAAGGAAAACTAGTTTCCAAGGCAATCAAAATATTTGAGGCGATTTGACAAAGGCTATTGTGCATCCGTTAGGAACAAGAGGTATTTACAGAAGCATATTTTGAACCCTAAATATCTCAAAATGGAATCTTCTTCTATTAATATGCCTTTGGTAGTTGAGGATCTGAAAGACGAAGGCCACAATTCAAGAAACATCCATTTAAGTCAGTTGAGGATGATAGAAATGATGCTTTCTTGTCCATACCATATGGAGTTTTGCATGTTGATGATGTGAGAGCTTACATTCACTGCAACATTGAGGAGACCGAAATGTGGTGATAAAAAAATTGAATATGCTTGGTTGCAGAGGAAGGGTTTCACACAATTTATTCACTTCTCATTGTTCGATGAAGCATAGTGGGTGAGATACATTCTAAGCCGTGTGCACGATGAGTTTATTTGGCTGGATAGACCTTACAAGATGACCAAGTAGGCCATCCATGTAGTCACTTTTTTGAATCAAACCGGTCACAAACCTAATTTAAGGAAGGTAACAAACCCTACAATCACTAAGCTAACCGGTGCACAATTTAATAGCAAATCTATGACCATTGGTGATATCCTAGAGCATGATGTAATATTTGCATCCATGATCATCGGATATAAAGTTTACCAGTCTAGTAGACTAAATTCTATCTTAGGTACAACAATTTATGCAATATATCAGATGGTGAAGGAGGATATGTAGTATGATCTATGTTTAGTCCTTCTTGAAGAGCTTCTCAACAATTTAAAGAAGATTAAATTAGATAAGAATAATGTTTTTAAATTTGGTTCTCTAATCATCTGTCTTGCACTATATTTCATTAACGAGATTCCTAGAATAGGGAGAGTTCAATGGGCTTTTGAATTATCGGTAGCCACCCAAATCAAGCAAGGCATGCAAAGATTGGGAAACAGGGAGAATCAGACTACTGCCCTATGGAGCTTTTTCAAAATCTTCCAAGGCAAAATGAAGGATAGAGAAAGGATTCCTAAGCAAGTGGTGGAGAAGTATGAAAACTCTATTTGTTTCATGGTCGACAAGGACCAATGCCATATGGAGGTAGTAGAGCCCAAGTTTGTATGGATTTTTGCAATGGTATATGAGGTTGATGTGCAAAAACTTGAGGTCTATTCTCAACATATTTTGACTAAATCGGTGGATCCAAATGAACCAAGATTTGGCACCTTCAAGGAGAAAGTTATGGAGCTTCATAAGAAGTTCACCCAACTGACAAAAAAAAGAAAAGTATCCAAAATGGCTGAAGAAGTGGCTGTGCAGATGGGATTCACTAGAGAGGTAGTCAAGCACATGAGGGAAAAGGTATCACAAATGGAAGAATCAAAGAAGCCTAAGGATGAACTGGTCCCTTCCAAGGTAAAGCCTAAGGAGACCAAGTTTGCCCCTACTCCGGTAAATCCTTCTACAACACAAAGCTCATCTGGGAAAGGAGTGTTGAAGTAGGAGGAACCAAAGATAACCTATGCAGTTGTATGACTTGTTGCTTCTGAGACCGAATCAGATAAGGAAGCAAAGAAAGCAAAGAAGAAAGGTGAATTTATCAGAGTAATTAGGAAACCTCAATCCAGTGGTGAGAAAAACAAGAAGTCAAAATCAAAACCATCTCTAACCGGCAAGCCTAAAAGAGGAAGAAGGCTAAGAATAGAGTTTGATAAGGACCTTGAATCTAGCAAGGTAGAGGGTAAATATACCTTTATTCCTTTGTTAACTATAAAAGAACTAACTGATGAAATTGTTAAGGATGGTAATATTAAGACTATCAGTGTATACTATGATGATTTTGATGAAAATAATTAAAGGGAAGTTGAGGAAGTTGTTGTGTAGCATCTAGATAACTTCAACAAGTCATTAATTGAGCTAGAACACAATATTCCCAAAGCTTTGTATAATATTATTGATGCTAGGAGGCTAACAACAAGTAGATTATATAAAGAAATGAAAGAGTGAGAATTGATAAACATAAGTGCTTGCATATATCAAGAAGAGGTTGATAGACTTATGGAGCTGGCCAATCGGAAGGAATTTAGAAGAAAAAATAGAGTGAACAGGATTATGGTTGATAGGGTTGAAGAAGTAAGAAAAGAAACAAAAGAGATATGGAGAAAGTTTCTAAGAAAAATCGGGTACCAATCAATGAAGATGAATCTCAGAAGGATGACACCTTTCATTTGACAAACCAAACCCATTCAACCCTTGATGCTATAGATAGTCAGAATCCTCCAAACACAGTGGAGATGAAAGGTGAAGAGGCTCAAGAGACCCCTAAGGATTTTATTGCACCAGGTGGCGACACCGATGCACAAGTAAAGGATAAAGAAGGAGTTCTTACTGAGCAACAACCGATTGCAGGAAAAGAAGAGGTAGAGAAGGATAAGGCATAGGAGAAGGTATAGAAGATAATTGTCAATGTCTCGGTAGTCATGGAATTTGACACTCCTAAGGACAAAGGGAAAAAAATTATGTCTTAGATCTCTATTAATTTTTATAAACCTATTGATATCGGACATATGTTTTTGATAGAAAGGCTAATGGTAGATACAATAGTCCAAGCTCAAGATAGTCAAGGCTTAGTAAATTCAAAGAATGAGGACAATAAGTTAATTGAGATGTCTGTAAGTATTCTGCAGAAGGTGGTACTGGAAGTACAAGTGGATCCAAACTCCAAACCCTCTGGTAAGCTTTCACAGTTGATCAACAACATCAATACCAATTTTGAATCATTGGAGAAGTCTACCACCAAGTGGGTATTAGATAGATTTAAGGAGGTTCATATGCAAACATTTTGGAAGATGATAGGGGATGACCGAGTGAGATTAAACAAGGGTCTGCAAAAAACCTCAGAGGCACTGAATGAAGGTGGTAAGATATATAAGTCTTTTCTTATTTTTCCCAAATTAATAGTTGATATAGACAAGCAGATTGGTATTTGTCAGGGTAAGCTAGCTAGAATTGCACAGTCATTTGACTCAAATGTAGCCCTAACCAACATCATATAAGGGCAAGAAATGACTCTAAATGAACAAATCTCAAGCCTTAATGCAGATAAAGACAAAATTTTGAGGAGAGTTGGTGAAATTTGGAACTTGATTGCTCCATGGATCACTAGTACATTGGGGTCAAAATTTCGACAGCAAATCGTCGTAATTTCGACACAATTTCATCGCACTACCGACAAAAAAAGCTGTCAAAAACTTTGTGTCGGAAGTTCCGACTATCCTTGTGGTCGTCGCAATTGTGACATCACCTCCAACCTTTTTGATAGCTGCCATGGATGCTCATATCCTGAAAGAATACCATCACGATCTCGGCCTATTGTCGGAATTCTGACTCCAAAGGATAAAATTTTGATAGAGGAGTGCTGTCGGATGCACAACATCCTTGTCGGAACTCTCGTGGAGGCTGTTGTAATTATGATGGCCTCCATGAGAGTTCTGATGAGGATGCTGTGTATCCGACTTACGACGGCCTCCATGAAAGTTCTGACGAGGATGCTGTGCATCTGACGACACTCCTCTATCGGAATTTTATCCTTTGGAGTTAGAATTCTGACGATAGGCCAATTTTTCAGGAAAAAAAAGTTTATAGAAAAAGATTGACATTGGTATCTCTCTTCTATCTCTCTTCTCTATCCCTCTCTACTATCTCTCTTCTCTCTCCCCTCTCTAGGTCTCTTTCTCCATCCCTCTCTACTTCTCTTTCTCTACCCTCTCTAGGTCATTATCTCTTCCTCTCACCCTCTCTCTCTCTCTCTCTCACCTCTATAGGTCTCGCCTTCCATTCCTCCATCATTACCCATGTTGTCAAGTTGCAAGATATTTCCTAAAGTACTTGGTTGCTAGGGATGATTTGCTTAAGTGTTGGAGTTGGAGTTAGATGAGACCTGCATGATTAAGCTGTATTGAGTGATCAAGTCACCAAGATCTCAATTGTAAACATGACTAGGTTCTAGGGTTTTAGGGTATAGCATAGGTCAAGATTGAGGTATGGTTGTCAAGAATTACCTTCCAATGACAAAAGACATCCAAATGATGAAGAATGAAGGCGATGAACTCATAGAAGTTTGGAGGAGATAATTTGACTAAGTTAAAATTTTGTTTAAGTCATGGTCATGATACTAGCTTGCTCATCAAGAGCAATTTGTGCGAATGAACCCTAGAAATGTGCCCATGCTAGAGAAGCAAGAATTCCAAGAAAACCTAAGGCAATGCTAGTAAGGGGTCAAAATCAAAGAATTAGGGTACAAAAAACAAAATTTGGCTAAGTCAATATGTTGCTCAAGGATGACCTAAATCATGGAGTGTAAATCAATCATGAAACATGAGAATGGATAGGTCTTGACCCAAGCAACGTAAGTCACCCTTGTGATTCTAGCAGATATCACATCACAATCATTGAGTCTATCTGCAATATAAAGTCAAGACATGACTATTGGAATCTTGGAGTCATCCCATTTGATCACGTAGTTTAGCACTTGGGAGGATTTTGTTCAAGAGAGGATAGAATACTTATTATTTTATTTTGTGTTTCATAGTGCATAAAAAACACATCAACATAAACCATTGAAAGGTTTGGTTAAAGCCTTCGAATCACAATCTTTATGAGAAGCTATCAAGAGTGCCTAGAATTTGGAAACTTTAGTATCCAAGAACATAATTCATAAGGCACAACTTGTAGAGCAACCAAAGAAGCCTATCAATGTAATATTTTATTTACCTTGGATATGTTTTATCCTAAGTGTGATATTCCACTATTAAAAAGATTAATTAGGTAATATTTTTACTTAGGTAGAATAAGATAATGAGTTGCACATTCTCCTTCTTTGATTGAGATTCTACTTTTTCCTTGTCACAAATTTGGAAACTTGGATAAGCAATTTCTTTTTTTGGTTTTCTACCTCTTCATGATCCTCATGGATTTGAAATCTTGGAAGCTATATATTGTAGGTTTTTCCTCGATTAACATATCAAATGAAACTATTGTGAGCTTTCATATCTTAACATACCAAGGGCTTAAGTTTGGGGATGACAGGGGGATGACGAAGGGGGCGGGGTGGGATGCAAAAATATATACAACTTAAAAAATTAATTATTAAAGGATGTGTATAGAATAAGTATAACAACTGTAAATAAAACTTTACCACACTATGTAAATTTTACAATAAACATTAAAAATATGTCAATGATTGCAGAAAGAAGGTTTTGTAGAAAAGTGGCTAATAATTAAAGCCTGGTGAAAGCATAAATCCATTATTGTACATTATGAAATGTCATCATGCAAACAAACTGTTATTTGATTTGAGACAACGAGTTAATTTTGCATATAGTGTATATGATAGAAAGAAAGCTAATACAAGTGCAATGCTTATGCTGTACAAAAACAAGTTGAAGAAATTTGATATCAGCTTTCTCTCTTTTCCATCATTCTCATCAAATTGTTCTACCCCATGAACAGGAAAAGAGCCCTTAATGCCTCCAACACCAAGAGCCATGACATATAGACCAGTGTAGAGTATTATAGTTTGTCCACCTTCCACCTACTTGCAAATCCCAGCTTTGTATGCACTTCCCATGTCACATGCCGGAGGCTTTAGTGAAGGAAAATGTGCTTGTACTGTTAATAACACCCAGCCCTGCATATTTCATGAACATCAGAATCTAAACAAGTCGGGAAGAATTTTTGTAAACTCTGGAAATAACGGTATTGCAAGTTGAATTCCACTGTCATTTCTGAGCATAAAACAATAGGTTCTATGTTATCACATTCTTTTATTTGTTCAAGGCTGATTAATTACAACAAAAACATAGGTTCTATATGATCCTAGTTTTCTATTGTACAGAACAGATTGCTTATAGTTGTTTATTTTTCTGGTCCTTAGAGCTTAGTTTACATATTTGCATGCTAGCGGGAAAGGTTTAAACGTGGGATGTCAGATGGCTGTTTGCTCAAATTATTGAAATTATTCATCTTATAAGTGAAATCCATTGTTTGCTTTTGGATAGTTCTGTATTGACGTTAGTAAATTATTTGATTGCTTTGAAGGGTACCTCTGGAGACGAGGAGTTCCACTGGTTTGTTTGCCAACTTTGCCTATTCATAATAATGTGCAAAAGTTATGTCTGTGCTTAGCATTGATACTGTTCTAATATTATATAACCTCCTGCTGGTCACTCCCTTCTTTTGCATTCCTTTGATCATAAGGAGTGAGCATTCTTCTATCTCTAGTCCCCTAATGCCAAAGTGGAGGGCTAAAGCTTAATAATGCAAAGGGCTTTACATTCACTATTCATAATGAGTCCTCCACTTCCTGCAATACCCGGGTTGTCCTTTGGAGCAATGTCAAAATTGAATTTGAATCTGCCTTTCTGTTGTGGAACACATTTTCTATAGGCTTCTACCATGGATCCATTTATTAGGGGAATTAATGATCTCAAGATTTGAATGTCTATCCTATGATTTGGACAGGATTTAAGACTTTTAACTATCGAATGCTTGGCAAGAGGTCAAGGCATTTTAGTTACAGTGTTTCTTAGGCTTCTCTGAAGAGAGTTTTACCTTACATGTTTGTGTGCTTTTGTTAAGATATCAGTGGTAGTAAGTAGCGTAGTATAAGAATTTGTAGGTCAATGAGGTTTCTTGAGATAAGAAAGAATTGACCTCGTAAGAACACACTAACATAGAAGGACAAGCAAATGTCTACATCTAGTCTTTGTTATTAAAAAGGCATAATAGAAACTATCATTAAACTTGACTAAAAGATTGAATCAAACTAAAATGAATTAAAATGGAAAAGGTGGGGTAAGATAATAATCTGAAGAGAACAATATGGATAGTTAAGGCTTTGACCATGTCAATGTTGAAAAAAAAAATTCATAAAATTCATAATAATGGTTTCAACTAAAAAAACAACCACGAACCATAATCATCTTCAGTATGTCTCTGTATTTTGTTGACAATCAGACATAACAGACAAAGTCACAAAAGCAAAACTGAGCTTCTTCTATTTGCAAGGAACTTCACTGTCTGCAACCATTCTTTATTTAAAGAACATAAAAAGGTAAGTATAATAACACACAATACTAAAAATAAGTTTTTGAGTCTATTTTGAAGATGTCAACCAAATTGAGAAACACGTAAATTATAGATCACAAATTCAACATTTTTCTGAATGCTTACAGAGAACAAAAGCTGCAGCAAGGATTCTGCCATGTTTGGATTTATCCACAGGTTTGTTTCTTCAGTCCACATATTCCTCTAGCTAGTGTGCTTCACCTCGTTCATATTTTTATCAATAAAACGTTTTCATCAAGATAAAACCTGCAATCATGTTAGACAAGTATTGAAAGTATAATTCAAAGAGCAACCATTTCAACTAGGTTTAGATAGCATATATTCATAACTATTTCAATTTTATGTGAACTACACAATATCTATAATGCATAATTGGAGTTAAACCATAATAGGGCTTGGATGAGAAACATGATAGGGCACCCGAAGCTATCCACATGCTAAGCCCAAGAGCGGATATACCATCCCTCTTGGCCCCATGTGGCAGTCCACCATCCATATGAGGTGGTGTGCTTAGTGGGTAAACTTGTACCTGCCCTCCCTATCCATGCTACCTTATCCACCCTTCTATGATTGAGACCCCTTTAATCACAATGGTAGAGGTTGATGGGGAAACCACAATAGGGTGTCCTGAGCATCCCTCCCTTCTAAGCCCAAGGGCAGGGTACACCTTTGCCCCCCTTGGCCCACATGTGGCAGACACATCAGTCATCCACCATGGGGTAGTGTACTTAGAAGAGAACCTCGTCACAGTTTCCCCTCCTTGTATTCCCCTATTAACCCCCTCATGATTGATTGCAACAATTTAAGAATCAGATATTCAATATTATTTCTCATATCCAATGTAGGGGAGGTTATGTATCAAGTATAATATTGCATTGCATATTATTATCTATGTCTATATGAGAATAATTAATCATAAGAGTACTATTATGCTGCATACCACAAATGGAGTAAGATTACTATTGCCTGCAGTAAACAATAATTTCATATCTGATCTGTTTTCCTGATTGCTGATATATATATTAGGAGTTGATCTGCTCTTATGAGTGCTGATGCAGATTGAACTACTTTCCTTGATGCAGATGTAATTATCCTTGATGTCATGTCTGTTAATGCATGATAGCTTCGGTAAGATAAAACTTATTATAAGAAAGAATAGATAATCAACTTATTAATAAGAAAGAATAAGTGAGTCAACCTCAACACTATGAAGTTTATTTCCATGACATGTTATGAATATATAAGAATAAGTGAGTCAACCTCAGCACTATGAATTCTGTACAATGTAAACTTTTATGAGCATCAATCTTGTGCAATCATGTTGCACAATAGTGCTTTAAATACATAATTTAATCTCAGAAATTAAGAAACAAAACATCAAAGTTTAAAAAAGTGCAGTGATTGTGTTACCTCAAATATTGATAAAATCCTGGAGTTTGAGGGAATTCTTAACTTAATAGTAAAGATAACCTGTGAACATTGAAACCATAATATTTGTTAGTTACAAATTCAATTTTTTATCTTAAAACAAAATAAAATACCAAGAAATTTTCCAACTGGAATAGAGTTTTCAAGCTCGAGTTAGAAGATTCGCAAAGATAATAATGTTGTGAAATCTTCAAACCATAGAAATCAATTTTAAAAAGAACTCACAAAAAAATTAAAAAACCGAGCAACATAGACGAAAAGATCCGAGCTGAAAGCTGGAACATGGGGACAAAGTATCTTTAAGAACACCATTAGAGTAGATGAGTATGGTGCTTAACATGGGCAATCCTCCCACATGAATAGCCAGAATGTGCAGATGATTTAACTTTTAACTTTTCCACATAAAGATACATTGTTTTGTTTATATAATAGTAACCTAGATTTAACCCAAATCATGGATTTATATTTTCCTCCATCTAACCTATTCTTTTTCTTTTTTTCTCTAAATTGAAGAAAGCTAAGAAAAACTGAATGTCAAAGACATAATAGTTGCCCAGGAAGACATAAATAAAATCGTAGAACTAGTGGCTTTATGTAATAGATGAAAACACAAGAAAAGATGTGGATCCCAGTGATCTCAGCTATATTCCCTTATGCTTAAATGAATTTCCATTCCCTGTTCCAAAGGTTCCCATTTTGGCACAGGTGGGGAGGATGCTGGCAAAGGTTGTAAAATTTTTCAACAAGTCCAAATTTTGCATATCCAACAACCATCGCAGTCCATGAGACACATTTCTTGGAGGAATTTTGTCAAACAGTTCACGTACCCTGTCTCTGCTTCCACATGTTGCATACATGTCTGCCCATTGAAATTTGAACATTAACAATGGTGTTAGAGTTTTGGAACTTTGGGAACAAACTAAGAATAAATATAAGAATTGCAGATGAAACTTTGGCATACTAAGTGTTTAAACTAGTCAACATAAAAAAATTGGAAACAATTGCATTAACAATAAGAATGGTGGGTAGAGGTTTGGGGTCAATGGGTAGTGCCCCTTGTGGGGGGTTTGGGGCAGAGCCTCCATCAAGGTTAGGGGGCATTGCCAAACCTTTAATATAGATGACATTTTCACAATAATTTCACCATTTTTGTTTAGAATTGGAGTTTCTAATTGGGGGCCATGGGAGACTCATAGGCATCTTCAAGATGGTCAAGAGACTCCTTGGAGTCCCTAGGACGTCCCTAAGTGGTGCGGCAAGGGGATGTTTCCCCTAAGTATTGCATCCTGAAAAAATAGGGATTTTGGAGGGGGGAAGGGGTCCCCATGTTTCAATGGTTTCAAAATATTCTAAGTTTTTTTTTAATCTTGTCATAACAAAATATACTCCTCTTGCATCCTTGGATGATTTGAAAATTGAAAACAATTTGACAAGAAAAAACTAACTTCTAAAGTTTAGACTTAGTTTTCTTTTTTTATCCAAGTCACTACAACATTTCAATGATCAAAGTAGCTTTTTTTTGGTGGTTTTGAAGCATCCAAAAGGCTTGAGAAATTCAATATTATCTTTCATTCCACCAAAATTGGAGATCAAGAAGCATGCTCACAAACAAGGATTTGTTTGTAACTTAAGGCAATCGACTACTTGTTGGGGCATTTTCAGGTCTAAAGAACCTACCATTGTGTCAAAAAGGCCCATAAGACCCCATTTTCATCTAAAACTTGTCTCTTTTGGTCGTAGAAGCATTTAAGGGAAAAAAAAATCACACAACCAATGATATGCCTATACCATACATATTTGAGTTAAAATAAAAATAAAAAATTCACAAGGTTTGGAGACCATTGAACAATTTGGGAGATTGCTAATACATACACTCAATTTATAAAGTCTCAATTTGATGTACTTAATCTTCGAGAGGCCTATACAAAAGCATTTTGTAATTGCGAACTAAGATAAATTTCCATTTTTGGCAGTTTTCATCATGGATTATGGTATTAAATTCCGACATTCTATTGTCAAGATAAATTCAGAGAACCATTTGTACTCAAAACAAGGGATAGTGAAAAATTACATTATGTAGGATCTCCTACCCTATCTCATTGAATTCATTCCTACACCAAGTGACTATGAACAAAAGCGTAGGTATTTAACAACAATGACATGGTCCATGGACTAGTGATCCTCCTCTTGATACTCCATCTACAAATGAGAACATCTCTTATACACGTTGATACTTCAGAATTAAAAGTTTCTTCTTCTAGAACTTTCAATGATTCTTTGCAATAGGATTATATGTCTTCTAGATTCACCCCACTAGGACACATTCATATCAAGCATCTTTACTTTTTTGAAAAGTAGACCACATTTTAGATCTAGATGACACCATAATGACTTTGATTTCCTCTTGCAAGATATTCCTCCATCATGTATTGCTTCATCAAAGTTCAAATTTGCTTCTTCAAGGGCTCTCAATGATTCTCTATATAGGATTCTTCGTGTCTATGAGATCCACTTTATTGGGAGGCCTACTTAACTGTGAAACATAATGAAATATTGAAAAGTGTGTTATCTTATTGAGCTTCGCTTTGTTTTGAGAATAGTTTAATAATCTCTACTTAACAGGGCCAACCACGTGAAGGTGGAAGCTCATTTGACCCCTCCCTCCCCCCCCCCCCCAACATCACTCTAAATTCCCCGTTAACATCTAACATTCTTTCATTCTTTCATTCATTCTTTCATCCATTATTAAAATATAACATTCATTTATTATCACATAACGTTCATTAACACATAAAATTCATTAACTTTTATTAAAACACAACATTCATCAATAATCATCAACACATATCATTCATGAACATTCATTAGCACATAATTACATTCATTAACACATAAAAATCAGTCATTATCAAATAAGGTAGATTACAATCATTTCTTTCTTTGTTATTTCTTTGAAGCTACGAAAAGACTAAGTGGAACATCGATTTCTTCATCATTTCCCCCATCTTGGGATGTTCTGCCCTCTTCTCGTGCTCTTGATGTATGCCTAGTCCTATACAAAGGACGAGGATGCTGAACCAAAGGGGGGTCCTCTGCAATAACAAAGAATTGGGTTAAATTCAAAACATTTTTTTATTATTGTTACAAGTATTTCATTAATTTAAAGAACACAACCATTACACTCTTTACCTGATGGGGCCACATCATCTTCCACATCATTTTGTCTAGCCTCAACCTCGACATGCTGAACACCCTCTAGATCCTCTGGAGTTGAAATACGAAATGTTACATTAATCAATACACCAATTGCAATTAAATTTGTTTAAAGGAATGACAGTGGTCCTCTTTACCTGATTGGGGAACATCACATTCTCGATGTTGTCTACCCAGATCATGCTCCACTTGGTCACCATCGACTACATGCTCTAAAATATTAACAATAAAGGTTACATTAATTACTACACTAATTTTCAATTTAAGATGTTTAATTGTATTAATAATTACATAAAAAAATTTGAATAGCAAATGAATACCTCCACTACTAGGATGCACATCCGGACCTTCATGTAGGTTCTGTTCCATGATTATCATGCTGCATTCCAATGTCACGCGCAGTGTTATCATTGCTTGCTTATTTAAAAAAAATATAGTCACTTTATGTTGAAACTTAACATCAAATAGATTATTGGTTAAGTATTAAATTTGAAATAATTTTCATTTAGCTTAATTACCGTTGTGACAGATGCATCAGAATCTCGCGTTTACCCACTCAATTCTCATAGCCGTTTAGCCACGGCTATATAGCCTTGCTGGTAGCCAATTCTCTTGTCATCTTCTGTGGGCACTCTATTGAATTCAGAGCCTTGCATTTTTGCTTAGTATTGTGAATTTTGCTTGTATTGTTTGATAAAAAAAAAATTGTTTACAATTTATAAATATTTTGATGTGATACTTAATTTACTGATTCTTACAATTCATGCGGCAAGTTTCATATAACCACTAGAGCCGAGTTTGTGTTGCCCATGCTTTTCTTGTCTTGCCTTGGTTGCCTTTGACGTGTCACTCAATCTATGAAAAGTTTGAAATATGTTAGATTATATAAATATAATGAATAATTAGTACATATTCACATTCTTAATAGTATCACATACCTTCTTTTGGCATCTGGTGGTGTATTTCCTTTTTTCCTTTCAATTCTCTCCTTTGCATCCAAAATCAGGTCCTTCCACTCCCTCTCTAGAATCATGGGGGGACGCTCATACTTTACATTCTTCTCTAAATGTGTCCTGTATTGGTCCCTCACATACTTTAGATATGTGCCAGCTTTTTCAAGGAGCTTAGTCTTGTCGAATGTGTCATTTCCAAACAACCCTACCATACGGTTTGTGAGTTCATCTTTTAACTTTTTTTCTTGGTCATTCCACCTTTAAAGCAAAAACAAACCTGTTAGATTTAGAAAGAAACTGAAGCTACCTTTGATATAGTTCAAGAAATGGATAAAATGAAAACTATTCTAGCAATGATATGAAATCAAAATAGTGGATAAGGGTTAGTTCACGTATGATGTTCCACCTTTTACGTATGGCGGGCCCAAATATTTGCAATGTAATGTCATTAAGATTTTTATAAAAAATATCATTACCTGCAAAAAAAAAATGGGATCATTAGTCCAAAATGAGTGATCAGTAAGTAAATTACAATTAGACTATATATAATAATGATTTTAAAGTACCTGGAACCTTCTGTATCTTCAAGGGAAGCAATTCTTTGTCGCTCACCACCAATGTGGCCTGCAACGTTCCCGTACTGGCAATACGGGAAGATCCAGGAAATGATGGTATGTTATCACCAGTAGTCACCTCTGGTGCATCCTCATGTGCATCTCCTACCATAGTAAATGAATCCACTATGAAATGCCTCCAAGAAAGAACACTTCAAGGGTAATAAACACTTAATGAAAGAGAGAGAAAAAGAGGGATCTACCACTAGTGGGTGGGTCAACACGAGCCGGTGCAACAGACGATGTCTGCATGCTATGTGTTGCCGACATTGCAGTTGACAATACAGTTGGGGTCGACCTCAGACCCATGTTAGCACCTAAAGAGTAATACATTAAATATGTAAAACATTAAAAAAACAAGTTCACAAGTCCAAAGGAGTGGTTTTAATATATAGAACATGGTCATCACCTGAACTACCCGCAATACCCTGATCATCACCACCAGGATGATGAGGCCTTATAAATTTTTGTAAAAACAACACATACATATTTTAGTTAATGACATAAAAGAGAAAAAAATATAAATCATTATTGAACTTTTGTTATGATTAAAGCTTTCATTACTGCTTACTTGCAAGTTTTCCACTGTCCGCAACAATAGTTGCACCCTCTCTGTTATCTCATTAGTTTGAGGGCTTATGGTTGCCAAATCAAAAATCTCTTGGCCAATTTTTCTAATATTCTTTTGTACCAATTGTATAGGGTTTGCGCTAAGTGCGATGTCATCAACGCAAAACACTGTCGAGTACCCCACATCCCTATGGAGGTGCTGAGGTACTGTAGGTTCCTTTCCCTTATCCCGAACATCCGTCTATGACAAGAATATAATTAACACTATCAAAATTACTTCAAAACACTCAAGAAAAGATCATAATGTAACGGTTTCCTTCTATCTAATTTGTACAATTACAATGAGGTTTACCTGCTTCGTAGAAGTGTCGAGACTTACACCCCTATCTGTGCTATGTGGTGGATCCATGTGGCCCTGTGACAAAGAAAAAATTTAAAAAACGTTAGCGAAATGAAACCAATAGACTTAACAAAAAAACTTAATAATACAATGGTTAATTGGATTCATTAATTGGAAGTTGGCTTAAATGGTATATATATAGTCCGTACCACCCCCATGATAGTAACTTTGTTTGTATCTATATGATTCAAATTGTAATCGATTAGCAGCTCTTCCCCTGCACTTATTGATTTTATCACACATACAAACACACAATTTCCCTCACGTGCCTCAAATATACAATTGGGTTGCTTATTAGTTGACCCAGGTTGTGTACTATTTATAAAACCTGCAATATTCCCTGTTGCTTTTGGCCTTCCATCAATGTATACAACCACTCATTTACTTTGATCATTATCTTTTTGTTGTATATAATTGGTTGACAGTGCATACCTACACATACTTTCTTTATATCAAACAATCTGCATCCAATCATTATAATTGTAACAAGGTCCAACAAACTCCATCAATTCAGCAACTTTGTTGTAAGAGACCTTTATGCTGCCCATGGAAAATAGGCCCAAACCATGTAACAACGAAGGTACTATGCGATATATCCTCTCATTAACACAAAAATTAGTGTTTATTGGAGGAAGTTCCTTGGGTACACATTGTTTCAATAGATGTTTGTACCTCAAGAGCACCTCAATGTCGCCTTTGGTCTCATCATCATAAGAACATGACCCCCCTTGAGCAAGAAAAAATTCCATGCATTTATTGAATTTTCTTCTAATCTTTTGACCTCTAGTTGATCTCCCTATTTGAGATCTACTACATGTCTCACTTTCCTCTTCTATTCCTACATTTCCCTCACTCGAGGAAGACACATTTGACAAATACCTATTTGGTGATACATGTGCACCATCAAATGAGAGAGTTAGTTGGTAATGAGAGAGATATTTTGCAAATGAGGGTAATATTGATGAAGAAGTTGGCCATAAAGTTGATGTTGAGATTAAAATTTGAGTAAGTCCAACCGGGGCCTCAAGTGTTGATAACTGTATTAGATTTGCTGCTAATGTTGAGGTTTGAAAAACTGAGGAAGTTTGTTTTTCTTGTAATTTTTTAAAAATATATTATTTCTATAAGGTGTATTGACTTATACCTGTCGATCCATGAGACTATGCAGGATCCTCGTCAAAGGGGTTCAGGTTCATGCACCAACAATTGAGCATCATAAGCATTACATTTGTAATTTGATAAACAATAAATACTGCAGTATCATAAGCATCATAAGCATCACATATGTATCATCATATATGTAATTGAGCATCATAAGAATCACATATGTATCATCATAAACATGTAATCCATCACATACGTATCATAAATCACCATCCATCACATAGCTAATAAGTAGTCCACATTCCATAAATAAACACAAAGTTCAAAAAATGTCACATGTATCATCATAAGCATGTAATCCATCACATATGTATTTTAAATCACCATCTATCACATAGCTAGAGGTGCATCATGAATTAATTAAGTAATGGCATTAGAATGCAAAACATATGAATTATTTATGTAACCATATAAGTCAAATCAATTTCTATCAAGATGTCAATATTAAATAGATAATTTAATAATCGCATCTCATACATTTCATTCATGTCATTGATCTTCTTCTTCATCCAACTCATCATCATGACCATCATGATCATGATCATAGTCATCGTCGTCATCATTGTGTTCATCATCATCATCGTCATCACCATCACCATCACCATCACCATCACCATCACCATCACCATCACCATCACCGTCACCGTCACCATCACCATCACCATCATCATCATCATCAGCAGCAGCAACATCATCATCATCATCAGCTTCTTCTTCGTGTACATTTCTGTCAGGAACATCATCGACTAACTATCGATCGTGATCATCATCTATATCATCTTCTACTTCTTCGGTATCTTCTTCTTCCATCACATTATACATTATCGGCCTTCCTCTTGGATCATGTCTAACAACAAATGACCAACCCGGTTTATGTAGAACCTCCGAGTAAAATACTTGCTCACATTGACTTGGAAGAACATAGGGCTCATTCCCAACTCATTCAAACGACCTTGTATTAACCATTGTAAATCCATTATCATGTTCAATAACAGTTCTATTAGGATCATTTTTATTCAGTCGTAGCCTATACCATTTGACGACGAATACAACTAATTTGAAGGAATTAAAGTCACACTCAAGTATATCATCCAAAATGCCATAGTATCGATTTTGAGACTCTTGAGGATGTATGTCATTTCTAGATGAAATATTGGTCACCTCAAAGACTGCAGTTATCCCAGAATCACAAGTTTTCTTCGTGTCATCCAACTATTTGATGTGAAATTTATGACCATTGCAACACATAGCCTTGTGGTGTTTGACCTACAATATGTCTAACATATTAAAATTATTGCATCATGAGTTGATAAACATATGGGTGATTAATAAAATTATATGTACCTGTTGATCTCTTAAACCATATGCTAAATCGATTTCCCTTTGTGTAACATTGGAATCTCCATTACGTTGAGCTTCTTTAACCAATGAAGCGACACCATCCCATGTTAATGTGCGACCAGAATGTTGACATCGTTCAATCCACACCATCATCCAATCAAGATTGTTTGCAATATACAAATGTAGCGCATCCCACTCCCGACCAACTGTACAAATAATTAATAGACCACTTACAACTGATTTATTTAGAAGATGAAGAATTAATTTACTACAATAACATCTTATAATTACCTCACACTTTCTTCAATCTACCTTTCCCCATCAAGTGCTCCCCTTTGAATTTATTAATGGGGTTGGGATCCCAAATGCGATCTACATGGATTTTTGCTGCAAACTTAGGAAGATATTCAGTAATGTACACCATAGTTTGGTATACCATATATCCCTCCACCATAGAACCCACAGGATGTGCTCTTTGTCGAACCAAAGCCTTCAAAAATTTCAAGTGCCTCTCAACCATCCACATTGACCTAGTGTGTACAGGTCCACACAATTCGATCTCCTCAACTTGGTGTATGAGGTAGTGTTCATGTGCATTGAAAAAAGTTGAAGGTAGACACTTGTTCATTTCACACATTAGATGAGGGATTTTTCTCTTCCAATATTTTATATCTTCCTTGTGGATTTCTTTAGATGACAACCACCTAAAAGAGATTGAAGACGCAAAAATATATAAACGAGACTTTACAAAATAATATACAATATATTTCATAACAAGTAAAACAAATGGCAAATATAATATCTATATAACAAATTGAACAAACATCACTACTTACCTCATGTATTTTCCAAGATCATATATGACTTGCTTGATATTATTGTCGAAGTGGTCTGGGAGAGATAGAGGTAGAACGTACTGCAACAATTATAAAATGATATTTTCATTGTTTTCTAACATAATACAATGAAAAGTACATGCGCAGTATACAAATATATAGTAAATACACAAGAATGCAAATTACCTTAATGAAGGTATGCCAATCATGCGTTTTCATCCCTGGCCCAAATTCACTCTTCTTTGATATGAGATTGTTTATGTTCGCAGCAAATCCTGTGGGAAATCAAATTTTTTGAATGACTTCTTTTATAGAATTGCTTTGCTGCTCCGTTAATAACCAAGGAAGGGAACTTATATTAATCTGATCTCCATTGCTATTTGATTGAATGACATTTTTCATTGCATGATTGGATTCCACAATGTCACTACAAATTTTGACAATTTTTTCTTTGTCACGCCTTCCATCCAATATTTTCCATAATGTCTCTGTTATATTCTTTCCAATATGCATTGTATCAAACAAATGCATAATTTGTAGCTGCTCATAGTAAGGCAACCTACTGAATTGTCTGGGATAACTTTTTAGTCCCTTTGGAAGGTGGCCATCCATGCCTTGACGACCTTCAGTATCATCAATTACATCATCAGTAAACAAAACATGATAGAAAAATTCAAATTCCAAACATAAACCATTAGATGGAATGACATTACCTTGATGATTAATTCTATTATATTCCAACTTCCATAAGTGAGGAGTCATTCTTCGTGGCTTTGATGTAGTCTCTTCTTTCCCATTGAAAAGATGTTTTTCAGTATTCCCGTACTTATGATTTTTGTGAAGGAAGTGCCTATACTCATCAAACACCTGCTTTCCTAAACTTTTTGAATGACGGGATTTCATCTTTGGACCACAAACTGGACATACAAATTTTCCCTTTGTTTGAAGACCTACAAGATAATGTATAATTCTATTAAATCTATTAATTTTTATAATTATAATTATCATGTGCAACTTGAACACTATAAGGTACCACAAAAATGTGTTAGCCCTGGGGCATCATGTATTGTCCATACAAGCATTGCATGGAATTGAAATTGTCTTTGTCCTATTGGCCTAGAGATGTCATACATGGTCACACCATTCCATAACTCCAACAGCTCGTCGATAAGAGGCTCAATATATACATTCATATCTTTAACTTGGTACTTGCCTAGTGGAATGAACAAAAACATTACATAATTATTATGACCATTTTACTGCAATACTTATAATTAAATGTAGATGACTATTAAATGATAAAATACCCGGAACAATCATTGCCAACATTATGTGCTCCCTCTTTATTGACATCCATGGAGGAATATTATTGTTGATAACAAAAATAGGCCACACCGAGTAAATAGATCTCAACTCTCCAAATGGATTGACACCGTCCATTGCCAATGAAAGCCTTAGATTACGAGGTTCTTCTGTAAAGTGTGGCCACTTTTCCTCTATGTCCATAAATGCTGAACCATCCGTAGGCATTCGAATAATGTCATCTTGACTTCTATTGCATGCATGGTAATCCATAAATTGTGCCAAGCTAGTGCACCTAAATAATCGTTGCATATGTGGAATAATGGGAATATAACGAAGAACCTTGCGAGGCACCTTTTTGTTACTTGATCTATTTGATATCTACTGATATGACATTCAGGGCATTCTATTCCAAATTCATGTTGTTTATGATATATAATATGATCATTGGGACAAGTATCTATTGTTTGATACTTCATTCCAATATCTTTCATAATGGCAGATAATTCTCGGTATGAGCGAGGTAAAATATTTGATGGTGGTAAGAAAAACTCACCTATCAATCTAAAACAAAAAAAAAAGTTTGAGGTGTTAATATAAAGAATATTAATGGTACATGATTCACCATTTATTAACTGTAATGACATGTATGATACACCTTAACATATGTGAGATTGCTATGTTGGATAAACCATTCATAACCTTCAAGTTCACCAACAACAATACAACAGAGAGAAGAGTTGTTTGGGAGCCTTTGTAAAGGGGCTCTTATGCCTTCTCAAGAAGAGGTAAATCATGAACATCAAGGTCATTCTGATCATCATGATCAGCTGTGCTAGTACTAAATGTGTCATGGATCAATGTATTTGTACCATCATCTTCAATTGTGTTTTCTGGTGCATGATCGTCATCTTCCATGGGATCATTATCTTCAGCTTCAATATTCACACCTCCATGTTCCTCCACTTCGAAAACCATATTCTTAGGGTTTTGTTGATCCATACCATGTGCTCTGGGGTGCTCCACCTATATAAAATTGATATACATAAATAAACCGTGATCATGATCTCATTATCAAGTGATTTCTTATGTATATAAACTGTTAAAATGATATAATGAACAACTTACCAGTGGATGATAATCATGTCCCCCTTCAATGTGACCATGCTGCCTACAATGTTTCTTAGCTGTTTTGATTAGAAGTCTTCTAGTCTTTAAGCCCTTACAAATTTTGTAGGGACAATAACATTTCCCATCACCTTTTCTTTTCAAGTTAGACCATAATCTAGAAATTGTCTCCTTATTTTGTTCTTCACTGATATTATCTGACATGGTCTTTCTTCACAGGCAAAAAAATTAGGCTATGGAAACTTCAGTGCAAAAGCTTCACAAAAATTGCAAATCGAACCAAAACCATTTAACTCTTCTTTTTCATCTTAAAACATTGAACTTAATAGAGAACGTATTTAATGTAGCTGATTGTGTGAATTTATGAGCATTGTGTCTGCAAATTCTTACTAAAAGTTTGCCTGTTGTAGACTTTCTGAGAGACATTTTTGAGTATTCTAAGCAAAGCATTTATTTTAACATACACTTATTCATCCACATTGCAGGGATAACAATACAAGGCTCACATATTGGTCTAAGAGGATGCCATGGTCTCACAAAGTAACCAAGAACCATATGAAATGATGGTCTTGAATCCACACACAACTAGGGAGGATCCATACGATTATGTATGACTTCCCCCTTGTTTTTTTAATGGGATTAGCCTCCAAGACATAGCCGTCAATAACCACTAAGAATGTACAAGTGGATCGTAGCTACCCATACAACAAACACTTACCCCTATCCTCAAATTTTCCCAATGTTTGATTCCTTATATACACTCATCCAAGGTTATCTACGTCGATCTTGGTGAGGAATCACATCACAACAAAGAAGGAAACATTTAAAAATAGCAAGAGTTTCACTAAACTACCAAAGATCATAAATATTGAAAGAAAAAAAAAATAGTACCAATAATAAGTCAAATAAATGTGTTCAATTCCAATAGCAAATCAAACATAGCCACAATAACTACACAATACAGAAAACTCACAATAGTGATTAAACTAATTCAAACAAGATAAAATAAAATTGTTGGCCCATGCAACAAAGATGAGAGATCATCAATAATTGAAGGTGTATGCGGGAAAAGTGGGCTGATAAAACTTAATATGTGAAAATATTACTAAATAACTTGTCCACACACACACACAGGACTTCTTGGTGTAAGCTATGGAGTAACAAAGTATTAGTCAGCTTCCCAAGGTGGGTCCCATGGTTCTCTATCTCACAATGTCCCTCAAACCAATGTTTTTGCTCTCAGATCACTGAGCAAAATGGTTTAGGGATGACAAATGCAAGAACGAGGGATGCTTTGATAGATTTTAGTATGAGATGCATTCTAAGCTATGCATGATTTTAAAATACAATAAACTAGATGATAAGATGACAAGGTTAGTATGAGTACTATCCTAACATGATATATTTAGTCTATGATTGAGCTAAATGATAAAGAAAGTATTCTAAACATGCATATTTAGACTAATTTCTAGTTAAAAGAGAGGCTAAAATGATGAGTATATGATATAAGAAAGCTTGAATGTATTTGAGCATAAGTGTGATACTACAAATTTGAAGGATTGATTCTTGAAAATGGAGGAATGAAAGCTCTATTTATAGCAAAAATAGGGCAATGGATGGTCAAGATTGAAAGAGTTGATCAAGGGTTGAGTTTGAAAGTTGGGGCTCAATGTTTGCAATTTGCACCAATGAAATGGTGACAAGTGTCAACATAAGACTGGGTTGAGAGAAGGGGTTGGAGACATTAAATGCCTGAGGAGACCTCATGGTTATCTAAAGGGTAAGGGTCAAGTCTAAGTTAGGATTACCCATTGGATTAAGAGTTAATCCAAGGATAAACCTTTGTGCAAATGATTAAGAGATAACCATGGTCAAAGCATTAAAGGCTTGATGAGACCCTTGGGTTGGATGAAGGTTGAGTTAAAACAAATGATTTAACCATGTAAGAGGGTTTGAGTTAACCATTAATGGTTATTGGAGACTTTGGGGGATTAAGTGGTTGAAGGTTGAAAGCCTTTAATGGTTATCAAAGACTTTGAGGAATTAAGTGGTTGAAGGTTGAAAGCCTTTAATGGTTATCAAAGACTTTGAGGGTTTGAGAAGTGACCTCCCCTTGCTTAGGGATGTGACAAAGTTTAGAAGATGGGTTAGGCTAATTAGAAGCGATTAGAAGAGTCTAGAAGGGATTAGAAAGGGGTTTAGGATTTTGCAAGTGGATGGAGGGATGATAGGATTTAATTGAAATAAAGTATTTCATTCAATTTGGTTGCAATTAAATAGATTAGATTTATTCAATTTAGGATAACTATTTAATTAAATTTGAATTTAATTAAAAGTGGATAGGGGGGATTTAATTGAATAAAATGATTTATTCATTAAATGGATATAGTGAATTTAATTTAAATAAATTGAGTAATTTACTTAATTAAATAGAGGAATGTGGATAATTTAATTAAATTGGATTTAATTAAATAGAGAAATGAACATAAAATATTCATTTAGGAATATGGTCATTTTTATACATCTACATTTTGCCCCTATTTGAAGTGACGTGTGTGCACATGTTATTTCAAAGAAAATGATGTGTTTTTGTGATTTATGATCAAATGCAATTTTTGTGTCACTCTTTTGATTTGCAAGTCGTGCCCCAGATTTGATTTGATGTGTGATGCCCCAGATTCGATATTTTGATGGTGATTCCCCCTCGGGAGATGAATCAATTTTATTTTTTGAAATTTTTTGATTTGATATGATGAGTTGCGTACCTTGTTTCAAGTTCAATGTGCGAAGCTTGATTTGTGTTACAAGCTGATATGGGTTGGAAACTTGAGTTGTGTTACAAGCTGATATGGGTGGGAAACTTGAGTTGTTTTACAAGTTTATGTGATTGTGGAGACTTGAGTTGTATTACAAGTTTTGATATGGTTTTTGATAACTTGAGTTGTTTTACAAGTTGATATGAAATGATAGGATTTTGAACTTGATGTAGATGAGCAAATTGTTTCATGTTGTTGATGTGAGTTTGATTTTGATAGCTTTGTTTTGATGTGGAAACTGATATTGGATTTGATGTTGAGATTTGATATGATAATGCCCCCTTGGGAGATCGTTCGTGCACACAAAGCATGAATGATCTCTCGAAAGAAGAAGAATGTTGTTTGAAAGATAGAAGAGTAGATAGTGATGGCATGCATGGGTTTGATAAGATTGATTAGATTGATTGGAATGAGAGCAAGTTTGGTTTCAGGTATGACACCTCCTGTATAAGACATGGATGATCGAGTGTTTGGTTTCAGGAATGATATCGCCTATATAAGATATGGATGATTGAGCGTTTGGTTTCAGAAATGATACCGCCTGTATAAGATATGGATGATTGAGCGTCTGGTTTCAGGAATGATACCGCTTGTATAAGATATGGATGATTGAGCATCTGGTTTCAGGAATGATACTGCCTGTATAAGACCGATCAAAACGCCTGGTTTCAGGAGCGATATATCCTGTATAAGAGCTGATCAAAACATCTGGTTTCAGGAACGATATATCCTGTATAAGAGTTGATCAAAACATCTGGTTTCAGGAATGATATATCCTGTATAAGAGCTGATCAAAACATCTGGTTTTAGGAACGATATATCCTGTATAAGAGCTGATCAAAACATCTAGTTTCAGGAATGATATATCCTGTATAAGAGCTGATCAAAACATCTGGTTTCAGGAACGATATATCCTGTATAAGAGCTGATCAAAACATCTGGTTTCAGGAACGATATATCCTGTATAAGAGCTGATCAAAACATCTGGTTTCAGGAAAGATACATCCTGTATAAGATATGATAGAAGATAGTTTAGAAGAATGATGAAGATAGTTTTGAAGAATGATAGAAGATAGTTTGGAAGAATGATAGAAGATAGTTTAGAAGAATGATGAAAGATAGTTTGGAAGAATGATAGAAGATAGTTTGGAAGAATGATGAAAATAGTTTAGAAGAATGATAGAAGATATGAAAGTGAAGAAAGATTCCATGATGATGTGATAGATATGCATGCGAGGGATGCAATGATGAATGATGAATGATATTTTGAAAATGAGATGTATGATATGATATGCAACTAATTGTAAAATGATATGCAACTAATTGTAAAATGATATGTAACTATGTGTAAAATGATATGCAACTATGTTTTTGGTAGCATCCTCATTCTGCATTTGCCATCCGATATAGCCATTTGTTTGCTTTCTTTGTAGATATCATCATTGAGCATTGATTTGTTTAGGATATGTTGAAAATTTATACAAGCATAATGGTATAATTGAACCATAATGACCTGAGAAAAATTTACATGATATTTGATTTTGCAAGATAGCACAAGCGTCAAGGTATAATTGAACCAGGACAACCTGAGTGCGTATTGCATAAACATACAAGAGTTAACCTTTGTCCCATACAAATTTGAAATGTCCTCAGCAATATGCCACCTGATTGCTTCATAGGACAAATTTGCATGGTAAAATACTTCACTCACAGATAGAAGACAAATAAAACATCACATTCCTTCCTTGCTTCTCTAGTCGTAAGACATCCTTGAGTCACTTAGGAGATATGATAAGCAAAAATTAACAACCATAAGTAAGCATGCATGCTATTTGGAATGTATTCTTGTCAATTAAAACATCTTGCAAATAGATCTTTGTTTAGTTGAAGTAAGTTCAAGTCTGTGATGTTTAGCCTTCTCGCATTGTCGTTTGGCATTTGTTAGTTGTTTTGATCCTTGTTGTCTTGCTACGTTTTTGGTCTGATGCTGAAAATATTGAAGGCGAAATGCCCCTAGCAAGGTCAGGATTTTGCCCCTTGTTGTTGATACTACTTTGATATAGATATGTACACTGATCACCAAGCCATGGTGGGATACGATTTGGATAACTGATTCAGATGAACCAAGGACAGTGACTATGCTAAGTATGTCCAAGATTGATAAGCATTTGTGAATTTTTGGTGATGCCTCAGATGGGTGGATATGATATGTACATTATGATTTATGAAACATGTATTTCTATCAATTGATAAAGATAAGGCTAACTAGAACAAAATCCAGCAGTCATACTGATTGATGTCATTGTTATGATTTGGTCGATGATTGATAAGAATGTCTGGTTTCAAAGAGTGAGTACCCCGTATAAGACCGACCTGTTTGGTTTCGAGTGTACCTATCCTTGTATAAGACATGTTGATGTTGATGTTGATAGATGGATTGATTATCAAGACTTGATGATTGATAGGAATGTCTGGTTTCAAAGAGTGAGTACCCCGTATAAGACCGATCTGTCTGGTTTCGAGTGTACCTATCCTTGTATAAGACATGTTTGATGTTGATGTTGATTTCGAGTAATGAATTGATTAACAAGACATGTGATAAGTTTGATTGCAGACTTTGAGAGTGTTCTTGTTGTTGATCTGATTTGATGGATGGTCCATGTGTTCATGCTTTGATTTTTTTTTATTTTTTTTAATTTTTAATTTTTAATTTTTTTTGAGATTTTGTCGATTTTTAGTTTTTGGATATTTTGATTTTTTTGAGTTTTTGGATATTTTGATTTTTTTTGAGTTTTTGGATTAGAAGAAAGATGTATTTGGTTGCCCCAATGTATATCAAGACAAGGAATGGATGAATGGATGACTGAACCATTGAGGTGGAAATAGATTTGTTGTCCATAGTTTTGATCAAGATCAAGGATGAAAAAGGGGATATGGATAGAGATAGGATATAGATAGCACTGGATGATGGAAGCAATGAATAGATAGGATAGATAGATATGAATTAGAGTGAAGCAAGATTGTAGAAAGAACTAGATGATAGAAGAAATGAATAGATAGGATAAGGGATATGGATTAGAGTGAAGCAAGATTGTAGAAATAATTGGATGATAGAAGATATGAATAGATAGGATAAGGGATATGGATTAGAGGACATGGGAGATACGGTAGGAAGAATAGAGTGGATGAACTTTGCCCCCAAGCATAGAGGTTTCCATTTGCAAAAAGGTGATATGTAAGATTGTCATAGTATTTAGCACCATCTGAATAAGTGTTCTCGAACTTTTCAAAGATAGAGACCCAACCCACACTTAGAACCTCTGGAAATTTCAATTGAACATTTCTAGCAACTAGGAAGCAGACTCAAAAGGGAATAAGAATCCCAAATTGGATCAAGGTACTTAGTCTTTGATTACCCATGTGTGTGCAAGTGGGTTCATTCTGGCTCATATGATCATTGTAATCTTCAAAATCCAACATGACTAGCTCCACGAGTCACCTTGACTTCAAAAGCATCCTGGATAGAGCCTTGCTACTAGCGAGCATCCATAGCCCCGACGAGGTTATCGCTGTAATCTCACAAATACTGCTCCATTGCCAGCCAGGCGTCCATAGCCCCGATGGAGTTACTTGCATGTTCCCATAGCCAATCATTATGATATTGGATTTCATTGCATTTTGCTTTTCTTGATATTCATTTTCTTGCTCATGCTTTTGATATTTCTTTATTTTTCTTTATTTTTCTTGCATTGGCTTGTAAGTGATGAAACTTACATGGGTCTGATAATTACAGTGGTGCTGAAGCAAGATTTTAGAATTTTCACTAGCCATGTCTTCAATTTAAGAGATCACAATGATTTTTAGAGCAATCAATTAAGTGTATGAGATATAGTAATCAAAAGATGTTAGTACCAAGATACAATAAGTGGTTCTTTTCTGGATTGAGTGTGTATCCTAACCAAGAGAAAATGTTAAAGAGGAACAACCTCGGATTCTGAAGCTTTTCATGAATAGATATCTAGGAAAAGGATTGAACATGAGATTCAAGCATGGGCAAGTATGTGACAAAATGACACAAATTCCTATTTCACAGATGAAGGATTTATGCAAAGGATTGAATCAAAGGGATGGAAGGATAGAAAAGAGGTGTTGGATAATAGATAGATTGTTTGAAGATTTGTGCAAGGATAGATAGAAATGTTTTCAGGATGAGTGTTGGTACTTGAGAAGTGATGAAGAGATGGAGGAAAATTGAATTTTGGGACAGAAGGACCCAAAATAGATAGAGGAAATGATAGAAGAATAGTTTTGGAAAGATGTTTAGATAGAGGGTTGAAAGAATTTCAAAGATGTGCTCCTTTGTTGATCTTTCTTATGGATCATTTGAGGTGATGGATTGGTGGATGGAGGGAGGTAAGGACCCAAGATGGATGAAAGGGATGGAGAGTTTGATTGTGGAATGAAAGGACCTAAGATAGATTTAGAAGAAGAAGAGTTTGACTTTGGATTGAAAGGACCTAAGATAGATTTGGAGGAAGAAGGGTTTGTCTTTGGAATGAAAGGACCTAAGATAGATTTGGAGGATGAAGAGATTCCTTGATCTGGATCTTGACTTGGAGTAGGATCAGTTGAGCTTGTGCTTTTCTCTTGATTTTGAATTAGAATAGTGGAGGAGATGGAAGGGATATAATGATTTTGCTTAAGAGATGGATGTTGAATGGGACTCTGCTCTTAAGATGAAAGAGGGTCATCATGGATGGAATACCAAAATTTTAGGGGATCATCATAAGATTCCTTACAGGTGGGATCTTGATAAAAAATGGGATTAGATTGGAGAGCCATGATATCGTGATCTTGATTTAGGCTAGGACTCATTTCCTTTGACTGAGTTTCCTTTTTCTCGGTTTGATGATGAATGGTCATATGAATGATCAAAGTTGATGTTTTTGACAGGTTGATGTAGAGAAATTTACTCCTTTTGATAAGGGCCCTAGGACTAGGTTGTCTCTTCTTTAACTTAGTTTTGTGATGAAGACTTGTTCTTCTCAAAATATGAGGAGTGGTCATACACAAATGATCAATGGTTTCCTTCGATGTTTGGATTGAGATACTTCGTTTGGAAACTTAAGTCTACTTTTATCACATGAAGGTTTAAACTTGGTATGTTGTTTTGATAGAATCCTTTAGATGATGAACCTTTTGATCAAGGTGATGATAATACCTGATTTTGATAGGATAAAGTCTTATCTTTAGCTAGTTTTGGATTTGACAATTTTTGTTCTAAGACTGACTTGTTTGATTTGGAAATGATTTCTCTGGTGTTTTGATTTGATTTCTTGTGATCACGTTTGATATTGGACCTGAAAGGATACTCAAGAAGTTTGAAAACTTTTTCTAGAAAGGCTTGTTTTGCTCTCTGGTTTTTTGAGTTTTGACCATGCGCTAAGCCAGAGACTAGATGCGCTAAAACAAATTCTCAACGCGCTAGAGAAAGGACTCCATGCGCTACACTGCCCCCTGATACGCGCTAACTAGTTTATTTTGCTTTTGCCTTGGTTCAAAAAGGTCATGCGCCAATATGGGTCACCAATGCGCTAATTGTTAAACCCTACATGCTAAAGTTTGGTTTCCACATGCTAAACTGATGTTTCAATGCGCTAAACTGTTTTCAAAACGCGCTACTTGAAACTGCTAGAATTGTATTTCTATGAAGTGCTAATGTTAAGACTTAATGCGCTAAGGTGAAGGTTTAATGCGCTAAAAGATGGTCCCCACGCGCTAAGAAGTTGCTCTCACGTGCTAAATTGCCCTGATATATTTTAACTTGGTTGTTTTTCTGTGATTTTTAAAATTTTTAACACTTGTGATTTTGATAGATGATTTCTTTTTGGATACTCAAGCTTACTACGTCGAATAGATAAAATCTTGATTACATGGTTTGGTATTCCCCTAATCTTGTTGGATGAAAGTCTTTCCTAAATATAGTTGAAATGTTGACAACCATCTCAAAAGATGCTTTGATGGGTTTGGAAATCTTCTCCACTTTATGATTTTTCCTTGTTTGAACTGACTTTTGAGTTTGATTGTTGGATACTTTGCAAGATATTTTAACATTTTTGACAAGAATACATAGCACACATGAAGACAATGATCATCCTAATGCTAAACATTGAGTGTATATTCTTTTGAGGATGTGTTCAAATCCCCGATGTTATCACTGGTTTGATCTACAACAAAAGACACATCAGATAGACTCTTTATTCAAAGGTCATTGACAATATCATAGCCCACTAGTCTTGATACTCCATCAGCTCAAACAACCTTCTCACCCCCTAGAGGGCGCCCATTTTTTTGCCTTTTGCCATAATTTAACTCAAAGTGAATTTCTTCACAATTGAGTAGTTATCTTGGGAGATATATGGTGAGTAATCTTGGGGACGGATTCTTCCCCACCCTTGCATTATGATATTGCCAATGTTTGGCGATTAACTCGGTTCAAAGTTTCTAATGCTATGGTTCGTAATTAGGCTTCTTGTTCGGCTGTCAGTGATAAACTCCCTCAGGAGGCTTCCCAACCTTTAGAACAAAGGCTTTACGTATTGTAAAGATACTGGGGGAAGGCTAATTGCTGCGCGTAAGCGTTGAAAGGGACTTTCATCACCCTCCACTTTTGATTATAGTGGGTTGGAACACTTGGCGTCAAAGCCGTTTCCCACTTAGGTCGTTCCCTTCACACCAGCCAAAGAATGGCTTTAAGAGTTTTTCAACCCCTTGGGAAGGCAGACCTGCTAAAGGATGTAAATGCTTGAAGTAAGAAAGCTTAAGAGTGGTTTGGCTTTTTGGTCACCCAGTTATGGGGAGAGCATATACCTTCCACTTTCGAGACAAGGCAATCAAGTTGTTCTTTTTAGCTTTCAAGACAATGATTTGCTAACTTCTATTTGGAGATGTTGCTCCAACAAGCATGATGTTCTTTTTAACCTTTCATAGCAAAGTGTGTATTTCCAAAAACCTTTGAAAAATAAGCCTGGTCAACAAAGTAAATCGTGCTATTTGGTCAACAAAATTAAAGTCGATAGGGGAAAAATTTTCCTCTTTGCCTTGCACAAAATGAAGATGAGGTTCTTTTACTTTGCAAAATGAAGTGAATCCTTTTAAACACCAAAGGATGGTGAGGTTCTTTTTAAAACTTTTGCCAAAGTAAAGATTGTTGGTTCTTTTTACAGCTTCCAAAATGAAGTGTTTTTCCTCTAAACTTGCAAGAAAACAAATATGAAGTTTGTTGTTCTTTTTACCTTGCAATAAAGAAAAGATGAAGTTTTATTTTAAAACACCAAAAAGGAAGGCATGAAGTTCATTTTATGCATCCAAATGAAATGATGAGGTTTATTTTAACTTGTGCAAAAAGGAGAGTGAGTTCTTTTTAGCCAACTTTTGTTGAAAGAAAGTAAAAAAAGAAACTTAAAGCCTCTAAACTTGCTCCTTCCCCTGCACAAAAAATATTAGAACCTACACACAGTCAGTGATCAAATGTTAGTGTGGGCTTACAAAAGCCTAAATTCTGATCTTGGTTACAAATTTTACAATTCTGATCCTGAAATGCCCTGAAATTTGACTAAGTCTAAAATTTGGAAGATCTTCCAAAAACTAGATTTTGCATTACAACTCCTAGAGGTCTGAAACCCCTCTCAAACATCCTGACAATATATATGGAATATAATTTAAAGTATAAGAAAGAGAAAAGAGAAGAGGAAATGTCACTTATACTTAAATGTTATATTCCATATATATTATGCCTCCCACAAGCCTAATTTTTGACTCTGTCATAAATTTTTGGCTCTGCCAACTCTATGCGCTAAGAAATGATGTCTATGCGCTAAGAAAAAACACCTATGTGCTATTATGTGCCCCCAATGCGCTAAGCTATTTTTTTGATGCGCTATTCTATTTTTCTCTCGTGTTGATACCTACAGAAAACTGTTAGAATATGATGCGCTAAAGAAAAGACTTTGCGCGCCATATAATAGACTGCACGTGCTAAACCGTGAGTCGAATGCACTATCTAACAGACCCGATGCGCTAAACTATTTTTCAAATGCGCTATTTTGTTTTTCTCCCGTGTTGATACCTACAGGAAAAGATTAGTGGAAGTCATGTGCTAAAGAAAGGACTTCACGCGCTAGAGTATAGACCCCACGCGCTAAACAGTAAGCGGGATGCGCTAGACTGTTAACCGGATGCGCCATGGAATGTTTCCCACACGTTGATTCATGTTTCCCACGGACCTGCAAAAGTGGTTAAATTCAAAAACCGATTTGATATATGGGGTCTAGCCCCACGGTGGGCGCCAAAAATGTATGCGGGAAAAGTGGGCTGATAAAACTTAATATGTGAAAATATTACTAAATAACTTGTCCACACACACACACAAGACTTCTTGGTGCAAGCTATGGAGTAACAAAGTATTAGTCAGCTTCCCAAGGTGGGTCCCATGGTTCTCTATCTCACAATGTCCCTCAAACCAATGTTTTTGCTTTCAGATCACTGAGCAAAATGGTTTAGGGATGGCAAATGCAAGAACGAGGGATGCTTTGATAGATTTTAGTATGAGATGCATTCTAAGCTATGCATGATTTTAAAATACAATAAACTAGATGATAAGATGACAAGGTTAGTATGAGTACTATCCTAACATGATATATTTAGTCTATGATTGAGCTAAATGATAAAGAAAGTATTTTAAACATGCATATTTAGACTAATTTCTAGTTAAAAGAGAGGCTAAAATGATGAGTATATGATATAAGAAAGCTTGAATGTATTTGAGCATAAGTGTGATACTACAAATTTGAAGGATTGATTCTTGAAAATGGAGGAATGAGAGCTCTATTTATAGCAAAAATAGGGCAATGGATGGTCAAGATTGAAAGAGTTGATCAAGGGTTGAGTTTGCAAGTTGGGGATCAATGTTTGCAATTTGCACCATTGAAATGGTGACAAGTGTCAACATAAGACTGGGTTGAGAGAAGGGGTTGGAGACATTAAATTCCTGAGGAGACCTCATGGTTATCTAGAGGGTAAGGGTCAAGTCTAAGTTAGTATTACCCACTGGATTAAGAGTTAGTCCAAGGATAAACCTTTGTGCAAATGATTAAGAGATAATCATGGTCAAAGCATTAAAGGCCTGATGAGACCCTTGGGTTGGATGAAGGTTGAGTTAAAACAAATGATTTAACCATGTAAGAGGGTTTGAGTTAACCATTAATGGTTATTGGAGACTTTGGGGGATTAAGTGGTTGAAGGTTGAAAGCCTTTAATGGTTATCAAAGACTTTGAGGAATTAAGTGGTTGAAGGTTGAAAGCCTTTAATGGTTATCAAAGACTTTGAGGGTTTGAGAAGTGACCTCCCCTTGCTTAGGGATGTGACAAAGTTTAGAAGATGGGTTAGAAGAGTCTAGAAGGGATTAGAAGAGTCTAGAAGGGATTAGAAAGGGGTTTAGGATTTTGCAAGTGGATGGAGGGATAATAGGATTTAATTGAAATAAAGTATTTCATTCAATTTGGTTGCAATTAAATAGATTAGATTTATTCAATTTAGGATAACTATTTAATTAAATTTGAATTTAATTAAAAGTGGATAGGGGGGATTTAATTGAATAAAATGATTTATTCATTAAATGGATATAGTGAATTTAATTTAAATAAATTGAGTAATTTACTTAATTAAATAGAGGAATGTGGATAATTTAATTAAATTGGATTTAATTAAATAGAGAAATGAACATTAAATATTCATTTAGGAATATGGTCATTTTTATACGTCTACAGAAGGAAACTTCACAATCCTTAAAAGTGCACATTACATAACTATACGACTAGAAATTATGGCTAAATAGAGTGAAGATTCATCATGACTCCAATAATAGTCCCTCATGTGTGTATTTGTGGCATGAACACAAAAACTCCCACATGGCATGGCCATGTACCTAATGGAGAAGACATGCCTAGGCTACATGCCCAAAAAACATGACTATAATAATAGCTCCTCATGCATGCATTTGTGGCCTGCACACTACAAATCCTAACATATCATGGCAAAACACCTCATAGAGAAGACACAACTAGGGCCACATTGCACATAGCAATGTGCCTCACAAAGAAGACATGCATAGGGCACATGCCACATAGCAATGTCTCTTATGAAAAAATGTGCATGCATGTCACACACCAAAGCTATATGTATACATCATGAGGCACATTCATATGTTATCAAACACAGCCTATTGTATCTAACATGAGTTCCTCTCTACATGTGTGCAAATCTTCCAACACTAATCACCACTAAGAAGGAATAATATAAAATGCATCTTCAAATATTTGTGTGTGTGTGTGGAATTGTGTCTTTGAACCCAAATCGCTACCATCAACAACATGTAACCATCACCTACACTATATCAAAACATAAGTATGGTGTGACATCATATCTATTTGCATAATGTCAAAACACATGCAAATATGAAAATCATCATAGCATGACAAAAATCAATCTCCACATGTTGGAACAAAGATATAAATAAGATAATAGGATAAGAGGAAACCCGTACCAAGAACCACATACCAACTATCGACAATTCCATCAAGATAAATGTAGGATAGGATACCACTATGAGCCATACAATGGTCCATTCTATGAGGAGAACTAGGGGATATTATCTTTGAAAGGTGTGGTCAATAGAGATAATCCCTACTAATGCCACAATATGTCACCTTAGCTTCTTGAGTTTTCCATTCTTCTACTTAACACCACATTTATTGAGTTCCTCAACAGCGAGGTTGGTTCTCAATAGGATGCACAAACATGTAAACACACAAGCATGGTTTCATCATACTTGTATTGTATCATACTTGTACAACAATACAAATTCATTTTTCTAGTTAATTACTTAGTGTAAAAATAACTCCATTACATAACATAGGGTAAAAATCACCATAAGTTTTCAAATAAACTGCCCAAACATCAATTGGAGTTACCCTTTCTAAGGTACAAACATAATTTATTTATAACTTCAAAATTAAAATAATCACAATACATCCAAATAAGTTCAATAGTGCATGGAAATAGACAACATGATCCATAATTAAACCCATAAATTACCCTAATTAGATATGCTAATAAAATGGTGTCTCAAATAATAGAGATTAAGTTGGACCTATAATAGAGATCTGGACTTCGTTTCATCATACACAAGCATGGTTTCATCATACTTGTATCCAAATACACCATCCATAGATAGGTAGTCAGTACCACAATCTCATGGGTACCCTTTTAGCTGAATTTACCCTATATTTAGGTGAATCTACCCTTGTATCATTCCTTGATCTAGTATGTCATTCCACCAATCAATAATTTTTCCATATTCTTGGGAGAATACACTATCCCTTAGGTGAATATGCCATATCCTTAAATGAATCCTCCTTGTCATCATCCTAAGTCCTCTTTTTGTTAAGTCTTATCCCTTCATCTTTAGGAAAATCCACCTATCCTTATGTGAATCTACTTTCTCTAAGTCCTCTTTTTGTTCAAGAAGACACACTCAAGCCTTCATCACATTCCATAAAAAGAAAATCATTATTCCATATAATTGGAAGGAAATGATATATTGCAAAGATTACTATGAAGGTCTAAAATAGTAAAAGAGATGAGACTAATCTTTTATTTCTACTTACAACAGTGAATTGGTTGAGATATACTCATAGACAAAGTGAATGACATGTACGAGAACAACCTCAATAAAGGTAAAAAGGACAATAAATAGTAGTGATAGATGACAATGCATTGAATGTGCCAAGAAAAAGACAGTGGAAGCCATGGAGAAATCACTATCAAAACAAAGCCATTAAATAAAACTATGTTGGTGCAGCTTGAGAAGCACAGTAGAACAATGAAAAAAGAACACTACTTGGTCCTTGAAAAGCATGTAGTCGCAATGATTGAAAACCACAATGACAACATAGAGGGCATGAATGTTTGGAGTATTTCCATTCTTAAGAATCTCATGATAGTCCATTATTAGGACAAGTGAAGTGCACTATGAAAGTGTCTTAAAAAGCTAATATACCCATAAGTGATAGTGCCAATGCTTTGAGATCAAATCCTCATGAAATGTAGTCATGTTTATCTCAATGTCGGCCCTGAGACCCAAATTTCAACCACAAAATTGCATCTATAAACTAGATCAGGATTTTTATTGTTGATAATGCAACATTCTCAGTTAAGTTAAGTTATCCATATTATTTGATGTTACCAAATTTGTCCCTTCAACTTTGAAGATCCAATGTATACATGGTTTGTTGTCTCAACATATTGTGATAAACAAACGAGAGGAGGTATCATCCAGACACAAAATTTCTAGGCATTTCTCAAATGCATGTGAATTTTCTATTGAAGAAATAATAGTTTGTCTTGATCCAGTTTCGAATCCCCAATTGTAATCATTCAAATATTCTAGAGCTCTTTCACCACCTGTACCAAATGCTATTATCAAGACTTACCCCCTTCACAATTTTTCTAGGATTACTAAATAGTCACACATTTCAAGATGGGGTATAGTCTTTGATTTTAGTGTGATGGATTTCTTTTTTCCTTGGTTGGTTGTTTTCCACCCTCATCTTTGTAAAACTGTCCTAAGGGTGTGGAGAGCTTCATTGCCAATATATCTATGTCATCAATGGTATCCATTTCCTAAAAATCTCTTTTTTGGGTTGACTATTCATTCTTGCTCCCTTTCCTTTTCTATTGCTACTGTCAATTTGAAATGTTGGAGCTCATTCTCCCCTTTGATGGAGGTATATCATTTGAAGCAACCATTGTTGGAAGGTAAGCTAAACATTATGATAGGGGAAGTCCTTTACCAGGTTTGTTCAGTAATGGCTAAGGAGATTGGAGATCAGGTGTTGGCAGAGCTAGAGACGTCCCTTTTCCAACACTCTTCATCCACCATTTGACAAACACCTCTTGCTCTAATGAAGAGCCCAATTATGAGGACTAAATGGAAAGTTGGAGCACCACCTAAGAGAAAGAAAACCCTTGAAGATATAAAAAATGGTCTTCAAACTACATTCAATGACAAAATGTAGTCTTAGAGAATTTTCTGCTCTCATAAGTATCCATGAAAATAATATCCTAGAACATTAGGGACTTAAATGCCCCTAACAGGAGTCAACTTATTATATCTCAAATTGAGTCTGGTGGGCCTGACATTATTCTCCTATAAGAAACAAAAAATTTAGAGCTAGAAAAGGAACACCCATTCACTAAATGAAATCATTGGAGCTTCTAGATGTTTAGCTATTCTATGGAATCAAAAAAGAGTTCAAATTACTGAAGTTTCCTCTTCAACAAATTGGATTCATGTTCTTGTATCTCTCTTTTTTATTAATTTTGAACTATCTAACATTGATTCTCCCAATTCTATAGTGGGGGGAAAATATCATGGGATGTTATTTTAGTTATATTAGCACTTCACAATAACGAAGGTGTTGACCTGGTGCAGGAGCACCTAGGCCTCATTTTTCAACACAGGTTTGAGAGCAAGTTTGATTTTCATTAGTTTTGAATGGGAATGGTTGTTTAAGTTGTTTTTGTGTTTCTTTAAGTTGTTTGGATGAGTTTTGAACTCATTATGAGGTTTTGTTTTCCTGTTTTCATCTTTTGCTCAAAATTGCAAATTTTGGAGTTGCCTGACAAAAGGTTGTAAAAAGTGAGTTTTTAATGTGATTTTGTTTTGAAAAGGTCTAGGCATGTTTTGTGTTTGGTTTTTAGGTGTGTGAAGTGTTCTTAGGTGTTTTGTGGGTTTTGAGTCCAACCCTACACCTTCTAGGCACAAAAGTTGTCATTTTTGGCATCCAAAATGTCAAATTTTAGTGTGTTTGGACATGTACCTGTCTGTACAAGAGGTTAACCAACCTGGAATGGTATTTATTCTCTTGTTAGAACTATTTTAAGGGTGGTTCAATCAGAGTTTTTAAGGATTATGAAATTTTACACTCATTTTACCTTTTTTTTCCCAAATTTCTAACTTGGTGTGAGCAGCAGTCCGTACACCTGCTGTACTTTTCCGTATTGTTCTTGCAGTTTCAGTTTCCACTATGTTTTCTTAGACTCCTCCCTTTGGTGGCATTAAATTTGATTAAGTTTTGAAGTTGTAGCAAAATTGTTTTGATTTCACAGTTTCACTGCCCAGTCTAGGAATTTGGGCAAGAATGCTTGACCAACTTGGTTTCTTGGAGTCTTAAAGTGTTCATGGCTTCTCAAGAACCAGTTGGTCAATTTGTACATTATGTAAATATGAGTTTTGGTTTCAAGAGTGCAAGTACAAGGTGTTTTGTGGCCATGGAGCCCTAGGCAAGTAAGCCATTTGGCTAGGGTCTTTGCACAAGTATGATGCTTTGCTCTCCCATAGCATTTGCATCCTTTTGGTGAACAGACATATGTGTTGTCTAAGTGTTGTGAGAAAGAAAAGAGACTTCCTAAGTCTGGAAGAGGAAGGTTATATGTTTCAGTTTCATGAATTGTAAGCCAAAACAGTGAGTCACTGTTTGGTAGTTGTTTTCTTTCCTAGTTTGCTCTCCACCATTCATTAGTGTGAAAACCTCTGTCCATACTTTGTTTTCTTGTAAAAAAGTACAAGAAAGGAGTAAGCCCTGCCCTTGGGTAATGTAAAAGCCAAGATCAAACAATGATCTCCTTAGGCAAAAATGTAAAACGCCCAGCAGGCTGCCACAGTCAAGTATGACTGATTTTTGCATATTGTTGAAGTTGTAAATGGATTTTCTCCTCTTCAAATTGCAGGTATGAAGGACTTAATGTATGAAGAAGACAAATCATTTCTTATAGAGCACAAACAAACCTTCAAATATGTGTTTTAACATTACAAAGTGCAGGTCCAAAATGGAAAAACAGTGAAAAGAGGAAAAGAGCAGTCCCATTTACTTGACAGTGAACTATTTACCATTTGTACTTGCCTAATGCCTTTTGTGCAGGGAAAATTGGATTCCTTCTTGTCTCTAATGTTTTTTATGTTCATATGCTTCTGTTGTAATTGGAATTTTGCAAAAAAAGTGCTTGTGGAAGGCAAAAGTGTAAAATTGTCAAATGTTGCATTTCCTTTGTATGCATATCATGAAAATCTTGTTCTTCACTTTGTGAGGTTTAAACCTTTTTGGTTATGGTCTTTTTAGCCAACAACAAGGTATAAATAGGTGTCTTTGAATCATTTTGTGGTTCCCAAGCTTGAAATGTGGTTTTTGACAACAAACCCTTCCAAAACCCTCCTTTTATGCCCATTTTTGGGACAGTCATGGAGAAGGCCTTAGGGACCCCCAAACTTGATGAATCTTCAAGAACTCCCAAAAGGGTATCCAAAAATATAAACCTTTCAGTCTGGAAGTCCATCACTTGAACAGGGTGAGCACAAAACCCCAAAAGGAGGGCTAATTGCTTGTAGCCTTTTTAGGCCTTAAAATTGAATTTTGGTCAAATCGGGTACACGAATGGTGAATGAAAAGCACAAAAGACATCAATGCCAGTTGAAACAAGTTGTCCTCACATGAATTTGACACCTTTTGTGGGATAGACCCCAAGAACATAGTTTTAGCAAGCCAGAGTGGTTATGGGGTTGAAGCCTTTCAGCATACAAGAGGTCTTGACTTAGGGAGGTGAAGCAAGAGGAAGTTTGAGATGGTCTATGAACCTTTGCACTCTGATTATAGCAACAATTCCTTGAAAATAGTAAGGTCCTATACTTGGTGAACATATAAGTCACTTGAGCATTCCACTTGCACTGCCTCCTTATCATGACCCTTGTCATAAGATTGTCATTGGTGTCAGAAAGGTAGTTTGCATTTGGCATTGGATTATTTTTAAGTATCCATGTGGTATTTGACTTGATACATGACTAGAGCGTGTTTGGTCTATACATGATGATGACTTGATACATGACCATAGCATGTTTGGTCTCAATATGATAGTGCATTTGATTGTTTTTGGTGGGTTTTAGTGATCATGTGGAAATATGAACAGGATTCACATTACAGTGACATCAGTGAACAATCATCTCTTAGCATGTATCTTCATTGACTTTGGTTGCTATAGAAAAATATAGTGATCATATGCAAATACAATTACATGGTTTGAAAAAGGATACATTACCATATGATATAGGCTGACAAAGATAAAATTTAATATGTACTTGGAAAAGGGTCTTATTAGTAAGACTCATCATTCATATGTTTACTCCAGTCTATGTTTATATTGCATAGAATATCAAATTTGGTGATACTATTTGAATATGTGAGCATATGTTATATGGTTTTGATCATTGGCTAAGATAATTGTTGCCTAGTAGTTTTCTAATGGCATTGAATATAGTGTCTAAAAGACTTTGGGCTTGAAACACTTTCTAAAGGCATTAAAAGAATGGGTCACTTTATGTCACTAGAAAATGGGAATATATTATACTTAACTTTTTTTTATCATCCCATCAAAATTCATTTACAATATCTCGAGCTCTGGCTATAACACACGATAGTTAGGGTTCTTGCTTCTTGGATGAGGAAGAAATTTGGACATTCCATGATAGTTTGGTAAGGAAGTCGATGATTCATTGAATACTGAATGAAAGGCATTGGTTTCAGTTACAATGGATATTTATGTGTATCTTTTCATTATTCTCATTTTGTTTCAAGGTTTGAAAAGTAAAAGTTTGTTACCCTATTTCCCATTGATTGTTATATTTTCAACTATGTAACTGGTAGCCCATGTCTGATAAATATACAAACTGGTATGTATATTTATTGTATGATTAAGGGTTGTTTTTGTAAAAATCCTCGTTACTGTCGTGTCTAAATATTGTTAAGCATTTGGTTCAAAAACATTTTACTAACTCATTTCGAGCTTTGCATGTGTAGTGTCTATTGGGTCAAGGGTTTCATGATCCATAACTGTTGTATTTTGTTAATAAAGTTTCTCTGCAATGTTTGCTAGCATCCTCCCCGCATGTGCCAAAATAGGAGCTTTGGAACAAGGTATGGACATCCATCAAAGCATAATCGAAGGGGGTTTTTTGTCAGAAATTAGTTGCAAATGCTCCAATAACAAAAATCGCAAAATGGGGTAGCATACACATGGCATGTGATTAATTCACAAAATGGATTAATTCGCACAAAAAAACTAGTCTCAATATGATTGCGGAAAAAAATTAGTTGCCCTTACCTTGCTTGTGCAGAGATCGCTCCGGCGGGGGGGGGGGGGGGCGCAGGGAGGCAGACAGTTGCCACTTGCTTTGAATTGCTTTGATCAAAATGAAAATGCATTGTGTTTTTTTTTTAATAAAATGCCCGATGTCGTCGGAATTTCGACGAACACGGGCATATTTTAAAAAAAAAATCAAATTTTCACACAATGCTCCTTGTCCGTCGGAAACCTCCGTCGGAATTTGACCCCAAATGTATTAGTGGATGGACACCATGCTAAGTAATAAAGTAGATTATATGAAGGCTATGGAACAACTTGTTCTGACTAAATTGAAGGATGTGGAGATTCATGCCTATATTTTTAGTGCATTCATCACAGTTTTGGATAACTTGAAGAATGGGTGGGGATGTCACCTAGGATTTTTGAAGACCATTTTTGCTGACATCTTCAAGTATGTATAAAGTGTCAGGATATCCTTGTATATAAGTTTTGGACAACACCCCTACTTTGGCATTATTGTCAAAGGGGGAGAGTAGAGTGAAAAATGTACAGAGGAGTACAGGTTTTTGGGTTGATAGGTTGCTACAGGTTTTTGAGTTTTTGATCAAAGGGAGAGCCCTAGAAATTTTGATCCGGTGTATAGGTTTCAACACTTAGTCATTTTTCATGAGTGTTTTCATCAATGCCAAAGGGGGAGATTGTTGGAAATTGACACTCATCCAGTGGATATCAATGCTTAATTAATGGTTTAGGGTTATCATTGATGGAAAATCTCCTTGTAAATCCTATCCAGTAATCACAAATTTTGATATCCAGAAGTTATTGTGGTCCGCTAACAGGAAATTTGGCTTCGGTATTTCAGGATAAGCAATGCAGTTTTGGTCCAGAAGCTTTCTGGTGATTGCAGTGGTGAGATTCGTGTATGGGGTGATAGGACTGACTTGTGGAAGCCATTTTGAAATAATTTGATGGATCCACATGTTTTGATTCGGTTCAAGCCGACTCATGATTACACATTACACTACAGGCTGACTTGATAATTGTTTATTTTGTGATTACGGATATATAAGACTGATGTAGAAGATCTTTTTGGTGTGTGGTGTGAAGTGATATGAGCGAGTTGTGATCGCGAAATGTTTTTGGCATAGTTTCACATGAGCATTCTTGATTCAGTAGCTGACTAAGACTGAAAACAAAGCAGAGTAGTAGAGGTGGTACAGTTAGACTTTATGCACTTAACCGGAATTCATCCAAGCATTGTTTGATGCTATTTTGGAGTTCAATAATTGTAATTCATCATTGTAGATTATTTGTAAGGCAGTGAGCCTTCCTGATTATTGTATCTTGAGTTGTAATCTCTAGGCAGTGTGCCTGAATGCTAGTGCATTCCCCTTTTGTAATAATATTTTTCTACTGGCCATAATAGAATAATATTGTGGGTTCAAATCCCACCATGGTTTTTCCCATTTGGGTTTCCACGTAAAAATTCTAGTGTTATGATTTTGTGGTTGATTATCTTGTGTTTCTACATTTTAATTTCTTGCATATGCTTCTGGCGGTTTGAGATTAAGTCAAAAAAATTGTTTGCTGGTAGATAATTGATTCACCCCCCCCTTCTCAATGATCCTTGATTCCAACACTAAGTTTGGATGCTGAACCGAGCAATTTTTTAATGCTTGAGGATACTGTATATCTTTTTGGTAATGTAAACTAGGATTCCTATTCACCAATCTCAGCAACAAGTACATCAAGATTTGCCTTATCGGTTTCTGATTTAACACTTTCATGTTCCAAAAGCAAAATGCAAGGATCTTCATCCTTCTTCTCAGAATTGGTTCCTTCTAAAATTTCAGGACATTCATCTACACGAATATCAACACTCTCAACAATTCTCCATGTCTGGTTGTTGAAGCATTCATAGGCCTTACTCTTGGTGGAATAGCCAAGAAATATGCCTTCATCACTCTTAGCTTCAAACTTGCTTATGTAGTCACCTCTTTTGATAAAACATTTGCTTCCAAATATCTTAAAATAGCTAACATCAGGTGATCTCCCATACCAGTATTCATAAGGGGTCTTGTCCTCACCTCTTTTCACCAGAACTTAATTCATTGTGTAGACAACTGTACTTACAACTTCTTTCCAAAATGTTTTTGCTACACCTCCTTGTATCAACATAGTCCTTGCAACTTCAACCACTGACCGGTTGTTTCTCTTTGCTATACCATTTTGCTGTGGTGTCCTTAGTCCAGAAAGTTGTCGCTTGGTACCATTCTCATCACAGTACTTAGTGAATTCCTCGAAAGTAAATTCACCACTTTGATTTGTTCTTAGACATTTTATCTTTTTGCCACTCTCTTTCTTAGCTAAGGCCCTGAATTCCTTGAATTTACCAAAAGCTTCATTTTTATCCTTCAAGAATGTGACCCACGTCATCCTTAAACAGTCATCAGTGAAGATCATAAAGTATCTATCACCTTGAATTCTTCTTGTTCTTACTGGTCCACATAGATCTGTATGAACCAAATCCAACAAGTGCTCTGCTAAGAAGGACATGCTCTTGAAAGTTGAAGAAGTCATCTTTCCTAGTTGACATTCTTTACAAAGAGCATTAACCGGTTTGTCTAGTTGACGCAGACCTCTAACTGTCTTAGACTTGCTTACTTTAATAATATTGTTAAAATTTATATGATAAAATCTCCTATGCCAAAGCCAGCTATCATCTATTTTTGCAATCAAAAAGTTGCTAACTTTAGGATTAAGATGAAATAGATTACCTTTGGTTTGTTTCCTGGTTGTAATCAATTCACCTTTGTTGTCAAAGATTTTGCACATACCATTTCTAAAATCCAATGGGTATCCTCTATCATCAAGTTGTGCCACACTCAAAAGATTGTGCTTTAGGCCTTCAACCCAATAGACATCGTCAACACTGCTCTTCCCATTAAGAGAAATAACTCCCTTACTTTTAACCATACAGGATGAGTCATTGCCAAATCTGACAAAACTGCCATCAAATTCCTTCAGGGAAAGAAATTTGCTCCGATCACCGGTCATGTGATGTGAACAACCACTATCAATGATCCAATCATTAGAGTTATCCATCTTGGATACTAGTGCCTTCTGATCTGATATTTCTTCCTTAATAGATACAAACACAATATCTTCACTAGCATCATCATCAGATTCTTTATCAGTAATACCACTGTCAATAGCTACAAGACAATCTCTCTTGCCTTTACCCTTATACTTCTTAAATTTGTCTCTCTTGTATTCAATTTCACCATTAGGGCAATTAGCTGCCATATGACCAATCTAGTTGCATGCAAAATATTTTAAAGGTAGCTTACCTCTATATTTACCAGTGCCTCTAGGCAATCGTTTTGCCAACAATGCTTCAAGTTCCACTAAGCTGTCTTCATCATCAACATCTTTGTTGGATCTAGATTCATAACTATGGTCAGTATCTCTACTTCTTCTCACAGATGGGTTAGAGACATAAGCTCTGAATGCAGATTCTGATTTTTGTACACTGTCATCATAGCCATTAAGTTCAAAAGCAGTAAGTTTTCCAATAATAGAGTCAAGAGTTACCTTTGTCTTGTCAATGGATTTCAACTCCTGAATAGCTGCAACTCAGATAACATAGACCGGTAGTAGGGTTCTCAGTACCTTATTGATTACTATGACATCTTCCACTTTCCCTCCTACACTCTTTATTTCACCAACTATCGCTTTGATCCTGTGACCATACTACTGGATATTCTCACCTTCAGACATTCTCATTTCATCAAACTTTCCTCTTAAACTCTCCTCTTTGGCTATCTTAACATGTTCATCACCGCTATAAATCTCTTCAAGTTTTTGCCATACTTCATGTGCAGTTTCAAGACCATGAACATCTACATATTTAGCATAAGACAGGGAATTGATAATAGCCTCTAATGCTTGGTGATTTTCTTTATGTTCTTTCTTCTGATCATCAGTCATGATTCCAGTAGGTGTAATATACTTAGTTCCTATATGATCCCAATGCTGACTACCAAGACTCTTAATGTAAATCTTCATTCTGTTGCTCCATATTATATAGTTATCTTTATTGAACTTCAGACCTTCTTTCTTCATCATGATCTACACGATCTTTTCCTCAAGTTGTTAGGCTTTTAGATAAAGAAGACATGAGATGCTTTGATACCAATTGATGGTATGGTGAAAGAACAAGTATCCGACAGAATACTGAGAGGTGGGGGGGGGGTGTGTTGAATCAATATACTGAAAAACTGATACAAAGTTCCCAAACTCAAATTCAATCACACAACATAAACATATCTCAATCAAGATCAATATTCATAAGAGTACTTAACATCAACCGGTTTGACTGTTATGACAACTTAATAGTAAAGAACTTCAATCTTGTAAACATCAACAATGCTTAATCATAACTCAACATATTCATCTCTCAATGCTTCTAGTTATCACGCCTTATCAGAAGTTAATCAAATCAACAAATAAGATCATAACCACAAAAACATTCACCACTTGACACAAATGTTTATACGTGGAAAACCCAAATAGGTAAAAACCACGGTGAGATGAGACTCACAAGGATAGCTATCTGAACTCTTCTAAAGTTCGCCATGTTAGGAGCCAAGCTTGTTAAAGCTTTACAATAAGTCTTGTTAAGAACTAATTCTGGTTAGGAATCACTCGGTTAAGGGATTTACAAATATGCCTTGATGAAAAGCACAATACCCTGTTAGGAGTAACCTCGCTGGAGGATTTAAGAATCCAAGCTAATGGACCACCTTGTTAGAGGATTTAATGAGTAACTAAGCTTGTTAGAGATTACCTGGTTAAGGGATTTCACTTCTGTTGTAATTGTTAGAAAAGAACAGGTTTTCTTGATCTGTTTGAATAGCATTAAATTTGCTTGATCAGATCCTTTTAAGCTTCAATCCGCCTTTACTCAAAGTGCAGATCCATTCATTGGTTAGGCAACTACACACTCAACAGGTTTCTGCCAATCTTGCCAACAACCTTTACAAACAACTTCATCGACCTTAAATACAAATCAATTAGGTCAGTAACACAACAAAAACCTAATTCTCATCATCAAGATTACAAACAAGTCGGTAAAATATTGATCGTTAGAAATCATAACAATCTCTTCACATTCTTCAAGAAAATTCTAACCGCTCCATGATCACTACTTCATTGGACTTTGTAACTCATCACGTGTTGTGCATTAGATGCAATCCACTTTGCTCCTTCCCTAGACAATAAACAAACAAACAAACACACCAAAACAATTTGAACTTATCCTCATACAATGATCACACGTGTCTCCATCATTACCATTCATCAGATAATAAACCAACAAACTTGATTAGTTAGGGGTTAACAACTGATAGGGTTTACCGGTTACATTGCATAGAAAGGTTTAACCCTTTATACCGGTTTACCGGTTCAACTCACAAACTTAACACACCGGTTTACAACATCTTCTACAAAGTTCTTCTAACCGGTTACTAGCCAATATAAAAAACAACAATAACATGAATACCATTACCAGTTCAATTGACATCAATGACAACATATCATTAATGCAATCTATATGCAAAATGCCAACAAACTCAAAATGCCAACATATTTTTGTATGGGTGGTTTCATGGTTTTTGTAAGGTGGTTTAGCTGGGTGGCCTTTTGGATTTTTTTTGTTGGGTGGTTTTGATACTTACTTTCAGTTTAAAATGTAAACTTTCCTTATTAAATATTAATAAAAAACTATTATTACCAACCAAAAAAAAGAATTGAATAATTTTATTATTTAATTAATTGTAATTGTTTCCAAAATTATATCATTTTCATTATTTAATTAAGTTCAATTTCTATTTTCCCATAATTAAATATTTTTTTAAAAATTATTTAATTATCTAATTATGTCCTCTAAATTAAATAAATTTATTTAATTTAATTTCCCTCCATTTTGAATAATTCAAATTTCTTCCAAACTCAAATTAATTTCATTTGCATTTCATTTGACATTTTTTGAAAATCTAAATTCAAATTAAATTGCATTTCATGCTAATTTCCTATAGTACATGCTAAAATTCTAACTGCCACCAACATCCAGTCAACTCCTAATACGTTTTTTTTTACTAACCATTTAACTCCCAATCACCTTTTTCTGACTAATCAATCAATTCAGTCTATTGATAAATCAAGTCAATTAATTATCGAATCAAATTTCCTAACTAAGTAATCAATCTTGTCTAACTTCTAATCAGATCAACTATGTCTTCAATCAATCTAGTCGATCTATCATTCAGAATCAGTTACCATGAGTAATATTCTCTCACCAACTTGTTACATGAAATCTCAACCATTGATTGATTCAATTCTCAAATCAATCTCAGTGGTCCAATAAAACCATCTAGAATCTATAAATTCGGCATCAATTTCCCTTTTTCGACAATCACAATCTTCGAATTCTTGTGCTAACATTTTGCAAGTCTTTCACAACGCAACTCTGAGAGCCAATATACTGCAAGAACCAGAAGAACAATGGAAGCGAAGTGTTCGAATTTAGCAAGGAGTTCTTAATATTTTCATTTGTTTTTTTGTTGGATTTTTTGACATACTTTCATTGATTTGTATTCAAAATCTATTAATTAGATAGGTTTTGGTGGTTAACTTGTTAATTCTAATTAGCGATTAAAATGAGTAATTTACATGCATGCACTTGATATTTCATTTTAACTTGATCAAACATATTCAAACAAGGAGGATGCAATTGTAAAATTGCAATAACCAATTGTCTGTTGTAAAAGACATAATGTATTAGTATAAGCTTAATATAAGTTTTACGCTAACATGTTAGTTAAATATGTTTTTCCTAATCAACTTTTGCATTGTCTATTGTGCAACACATATAATAACTACAAAGCTTCATGTTGTTTCTCATATATTGCTACCTACTTGTAAATCACTTTACTTAAATCAATAAAAATCTTGTTTATATTTTAGTGTCATATGTTTATTTGGCCCACATCATTTGTCTCAATTCTTTACTTTCATAACCCATTAGGTTTTTCACAATTTAATGTGTAGTCAATTGGATTGAATTATATTTAAATTAATTGTATAATTAGTTGTTGATTTATTAATTATGATTATAATATAACTAAAAAATGCTTGATTTTTATTCTAATAGTTTTTAGATTTTTTACTTTATGTTTAATCAATCTAATTAAGAGTCATTGGGTTTCACTAGTTTAATTATCTTTCAATCATAGGGAGTAATGTCACATAAATAATCACAAGTAGATTTTTATTAGTAGCCTTTTTTGTTTTGGATGTTTTTCCCTCAAAAACACATGCTTAGTAGGTTATGGTTCAATTTTATAGGCAAATGATTTTTATAGTTATTTAATTGATAAAAGATTCAATAATTTACTATATTTCAATGAGTTTGTTTAGTGTTTAATTACACTATGCTTTCACCTAAAACAAATTTTGTGGAGAATAATTAATATGATTCATTTATTTTCTATAAAAATATTTTATTTATATCTAAGGAAGCTATATTAGAGAGTTAAACAATCTAAAATATAACACCCAACAAAGAACATAATGATAAATGAGTTGAAGAGAGTGGAATAAACCAAAAATTTTCTGAGAGAAATCAAGGAAAACAAAATTGAAGGAGAAGAGAACACAACATTATTATGGTTAATAAGTACTCATGCTAAGAACAAAAGGCAACATAGTTATTCTTAATCAAGAATTAGATAGGTGACCATATTGGCCATCTTGTTGAATTTTTTATAGATATGTTGGAGGTCAATGTTCTTATTGAGAAAAAAATATTAATCATCTTGATTTCATGGGGGATGATAAACTTGTAGTGACCAAGCTTTCCAACATTGATAATTAGAGTGCAATGTTGATAAATCTTTAAATTAATGTACCCAATTTCCAAGGCTAGAGACAACCCTAATTCTAAATGTTTTTGACTTCAACATAATTATTTGAAATGTCAAAAAAAATCAAAACATTTCATAAGAGGATTTCTATTTAGATACACAACTCCACCACTATCAGTAGTGATAGAATATATTTTGGAAGCTTTGCTAAAGAATTGATAATAAGATTCATAAAGCGTGGAGGGCAATTTAGAATATTTTAGAAGCTTCTTTCAATCAAAAAAATGAGACGCTTCATTTAATAAGGAAATGCTCTTCATGGCTATGGCCAAAGTTTATTTTTGAAAATTACCCCATTCTTGGCTTTCCAAACTCTCCATAAAATATATTTGGGTAACATTTGTTTCAAATTGGGTAACATTTGTTTCATTTGAAGATGCCAACTTGAGGGTTTAAATTTTGAATAAGGTTGTAATAATGGGTTTCTTCTTCAAATGATTCAAGAATAGAGATTGTAAGAGAAGCATTGGAGTTAACTATTTTCCAATTAATTTGGCACAAGGATAGAGAACTAACAAGTAGTCTATACTCTCTTCTACACTTTGACAAAAGGAATAGTGACTTAGTCTTGCAATGGTTCTTCTTATGAGAAAATCCTAGATTAGTTGCTAGTTTTTAAACAAAATCCTAAAAAAAAATTTCAAATTTGAGGATGCCACCTTTGTACCATTGATGCCTCTACCTAGGAATTATAGGAAGAGAAAGTAAAAGTTATTAGCACCCAACCATTCATAACCATTCATTGAGACAAGTGGAGGGATTTAACTTGAAATTACCCATAAATTTTTCCTCTATGCATATGATCTTTTCCCCATTTTAGGAAGCTAACATAATTGGTTTAAAATAATGTCTTTGACAATTTCAATATTTCTCCAGATTAAAGTCTTTATTCCAATATAGTCATAAGTTTTTTCATTTTGAACAAGGCTCTTATATGTGATGAGCATAAGTTTGGCCCACCATTTTTCTTTTCAATAAATCATGTGCCAAACCAAGTTAGCAGAAATAAATTTTTGATGATATAGAAAACATCTCATACTTATTCCACCTTCCATCCTATTTTTAGTAATGTAGTTTCATACTTATTCCACCTTCCATCCTATTTTTAGTAATGTAGTTTCAATTGATAATGTAGACATAAAAAACTGTTCTGTCATAATTAAATAAATATTTTTATTTATTTATATTTTATCTTAAAATTTCTATTAATTAAATAGATTTTTTTTTATTTAATTAATTCACTAAACCTTTTTCTTGCCTTTTCCTATTTAAATAAATATTTTTATTTATTTAAATTATCCTTTCCTTAAATTAAATAAATATTTTATTTATTTATTTGGTCCCACTTCCTTTAATAATTAAATAGATCTTTATTTATTTAATTAATTCATTAGCTTTTTCCTCCCATGACACATGTCATTTATCTTTTCATTTATCCTAACTATCCCCTTCATATTTTATTATTTTCCCTACCTACCCTTTAATCTCAATCGACCATTTATCCTTGCACCTCTTATTCCTATCCCTTCATTTTCTAAGGTGTTCTCTATATAAGAGGATACTTGTATCCTTTCAAAACCCTAACCTGTGCGTTTATCAAGTCTTCAAGAGATCAAGCGACTACACAACCACAATCCATTTTTTGTTAAGCTCTTGTGCACATACAAAATCTGAGAGCAAATATATCAAACAAGATCAATGGAGATAGGAAACAATGGAGATCAAACCCTACCAAGCATGTGAATGGTATAATCTTTCTATTTTTGTCATGATTTGCATGTTTTAGGTTCTTCATTGGTGTATGGTGGATTCTTGATTGTAGAACTAGGGTTTTATGTGGTTGGATCTTTTATGGTTTTACAATAGTTTTTATCATCCATTTTCATCGTATACATTTTGTCATGCCCAATGGGACTCTTGTCCCTTGTCTTTTGCATCTTTTTGCAGTTTTTAGTCTTTTTTGTCAAGTTATAGGTTGAATCGGCGACAATTACAGTGGAATCACGTCTATGAATCATCGTTTTGGGTCTGTGTTTATGTTTCATTTCTGTTTTACAAATTTTAGGTTTTTCGTGTCTATGTTGGATATTTCAACGTCCGAGATCCGTATTTTTGCATCTGTGTTTTTTTGGCGCATCTATTCATCATCATGTCACGTCTGCAACATCTTTTTCTGTGTCTGTGTTTCAAAAGTTGATTTTACAAGTTTTCAGATATTTTTGCGTCTGTGTTTTAAAATTTGATTTTGTAGTTAGAAGGGTTTGCATCCCAAGTAGCCCATAAGGCCAAGTGAGAGGGAACAATCCAAGAGGTACTTTCTTCAGCCTGCTACATAAATTAACACATTAGAGGAAAGATGCGACGACTTGGTGACGTGTATCTACACTGATAGTTTTCTCTTAGTATCCACACTTGTGTAAGATGTGTAAAAATCCTATTGAGGACTAGGAATGGGTTCTTAAATGAGTCGTTGTTGCATGGGTAGACACTGGGTACCATTGAAGTTCCCCACCAGACACCTTATATTAGAGGCCCACCCTTATTTTGTCTGAACATTGTGATAATTTCAGTGCAAGGGGATAGCTGGTTTTCCCCCCAAGGTACTCACCATAAGGCTCTTGTGGGATGAGATAGAAATCCTCATCTTAGCATAAACTACTTGTAGCTTTCTAGGGAGAGGGTGATACGGTCATCCTTCTAGTCCTAGAGGCCCCTAGTTGTCCACTCACGAAAAGGAAAAAATAGTGAATACACCCATTAAGGTGTCCCTATACTTGAGCCAACAAAGATTCCAAGTTGTGGGCTGAAGTTATTGCCATGAGAACATTGGTCTTAGGCTAAGAAAGTGTTTGATGTGTCTTCGATTGTGTTAGACCTATGGAAATTGGGATGATTTGGCCTATTGGACATACACATTATGCTCAAAATTTGACAAAACGCCTTCAGACATTGTGTCTTCATTGTTTTCTATGTTTTATTGCTACAAGACATTCAACATTAAGATCCGGTCACACTCAACAATTGGAAAACCTGAACATTATTGTGCAAAATTGCCAGAAACGCGTTTGTGTCTAATATCAGCATGTATTTGATCATTTTGGCTACGTTTGTGTTGGTACTTAGCATGTTTTTGAATCTTAAAATTATGTCTATTGAGAATTGCACCGTGTATCTGTATTTGCATATCAGACTTGGATAATTTTTCAATAGAGAATTAAACTGCGCCTGTGTTGGATTAAACAACATCTATGTTCAGAAACCACATCTGTGTAGAGTAGAATCACATTTCTATATTTTGAACTAATACTACACCATCAATAGTGGAAATTATGTCTGTGAACTGTGAAACTGCATATAAGTGGGTTAAAATTGTATTTGTGAACTCATGGCATGTTTGTGTTCTAAGATCAAAGGGATTCTAAGGCAGCTTCCCCTAGCACTTCATTTTTAGTCAACCAGTCTTTATCATGGATTTATCACACCTTTTTAGTCATTTTAGTCATCATTTGCAGTCACTATACACACTTTTCAAACTAGAGTCAAAAGGTTGTTTATTAGTCCGCATCATATCTCACAAACATACTACAACATGTCACTAGGTGGTTCACGCATTAGATCTATCATCTTGGGTTCCATTTAGCTATATTTAGTTAAGGTGAACTTACCTCATCAAGAGATCTATCATTTCTTTGGAAGCCACATCTTGCTTTAGATCACATTTATCTCGGACTTACACTTTTGGACATTGCAAGACAACCCTAGATTCTTTTCCATTTCATATTCCCTCTTGGTCTTCCATTGTCTTCACATTTTTTTCCATTTCTCATTTTAGCCAAGGTTTAGTTCATGGTTGAAACCTATTCACAAAGGTCTAGAAGAGAAGTCGAGGAATCTCTAAGCTCTCTCAACATAAGTACCTATGAGTTTGATGGAGATAAATTTTACAACCCACAAAAAATTGAGAAACATAGTAATCCACAAGAGAATGAGAACAATAATGAAAATGACAATGAATCCATCACTTCGGCAGATATTGAAGAAACTATAATAGATCCAAGGTTCAATATAATGGTTGAGGAAATCATGAGAAGAGGCTATTAATACTTCTTTCAAGTGATGGCATAAAGTAGATCAAGATTACACCATGATTTTGATGTGTCACAAATTCTAGAGGAGTATCCAAATCAAGTCAATTAATCAAATACAAATCCTAGAGGACATAATGGTGGTAATAGAAGAGAACATCTCATTCCCGAGTCACCCTCATCCTTATTTCAAAAACTAGAAGTGACTAACACTCATGCTCATACCAATTTTGCTAGAAACTCTCATGAACAACCTCATGGTCATCCTCTCTCATGGCATATAAATGTTGATACACATGATAACATCCAAGATCATTCCAATATATATAATTATACCCAAGGGAACATACAAAATCATGAGACAAGGAGAACCCATTTCATATTTTGGGGTGATATTCAAGATCATTCTTATGATACCTCTTATCCTCATGGTGATGACATGTACAATCAACCTAGACCTAGTGCTCCTCATTAGAACACCATACCAAGTGGTCCATATGCTAGTTACAATTATGTTCCCCCTCCATACGAACATATCTATGATCAATATCATCCATACATGCATTATATCCCTCTTTCTCCGCTCAGTGGCTCAGGCATGTGACTAACTCAAAGAGATAAGACACCACCTAGAAATTGATTGCAACAACAAATCAAGGATTTGCAAAAGAAGATGGCAGATATGCATGCCCCAAAATAAGAATATACAATGAAAGACACATGTCCTTATCCATTTGATAAAAGCATACCAATACCTCCATTTCCTCCATATTTCGTCACACCAAAATTTGACAAGTAAGAGAGTTTTTCATTGGAGATCCTAAGGCACATATAAGAGAGTTTTTCACAGCTTGCATTGAGGTAGCAAGAGAGGAAACATATTTGATGAGACTATTTCCACAAAGCTTAGATGGACAAGCCATGGAATGGTTTTCACAGCTGCCACCTGGGATCAAATCATGGAGTATGACCTTCACCTTCATCATCTACCAAAAATGAGTATGACCTTGTAGATTAGTTAGGGAAGACATCCACCTTCATTTCCATCCTTGATCTTTTGCGTATCTCCCCTTCACATAAAGCTATTCTTGAAAAAGCATTGAGAGAAACCTCCATTCCCACCGATCTGAATGTGGACTAGTTTCAAGGCATGGTGGGATACCTTTCCACTTCTCATTGCCTTACATTCACATAAGTCGATGACACATCTCCATGTCAACCACATGATGCACCTCTCCATGTTGAATCCTTTCTCCATAATAACCACATCAAATGAGTCTTGATAGATGAAGGAGCAGGTCTAAAATATTGTACATTGAAAACTATCAAACAATTGGGATAATTTGAACAAATTGTGGATTCAAGAAATAAGATCACCATAAAAGAATATGATGACAACGAATGCTCATTTAAAGGAACAATCACCTTACATTTAAGCATTGGTCTAGTGATGAAGGATGTGGTTTGCCAGGTCCTTGACCTTGATCTCACATACAACATACTTTTGGGACATCCATGGATACACGAAATGAGAGAAATATCATCAACATATCATCAATGTATAAAATTCCCACACAATAGAGTTGAAGTGACAGTCAAAGGTGATCCAAATCCATTCATATATTGCAACAACCCATGACCACAACCATAGGTAATAGTACAAATTAATAGAGAAGCAACTCTATCTTCAACATATGTTGATCCATAATCATTGAAAGCTTTTACATCAAAATAAGGAGAGCTCAAAGGAAAATACAAGGACAAAGGCATGGGAGAGTATAGTTTGAATCAAACCATGTACTTAAGACAACTAATGGATTCTCCTAAGGACTATGGGTGAATACATCCTTCAAACAAAGTATCCACAACCATCATAAAATGGGATCCCACTGCATTCAAGAAATGGGGTGAGATGGAAGAAGAGGACCTCTACAAAATTCTTTATAAGGAACCTAAAGAAGAATCAACACAAGACCACATCACAATACCATGTGAGAATTATGGAAAAGGTTTTAAGATCTTACAAAATATGGGATATGATGGAAAAGGCTCTCTTGGGCTAAAAAAGAAAGTTATTATTGAGCTACTGCAACCAAAGCTATTACCAAATAAGCAACACACCAAAGGAATTGTCTTTACATCCTTGAGATTAGGTGGTCTTAATTCCCAAACAACATTAAAAATTATAAGTTCTACCTCCACTAATGGTCGACAACAAGAAAAACATTATTTCACACTCTAATGAATGGGAATGGGGTTCAAACAATTCATCCAGTGACTATGAGCTTATAGAAACATTCAAAGAACCAACTGAACCTACTAAAGAAGAGAATTTTAGAAAAAAAATTAGAGTTGGTCAAGCGACATCATCTGATTCTACATCTAAAAAAAAGAAAGATAGTGGAGAACCCTCTATGTCTCGTGGTTCTAGGTCAAAACTACAAAAAGTGAAGACTCCTATTGTTGAGTGTCCTAGTAATGTCGATTTGTATTAGTTTATAATCGAGACTAATGAGGAGAGTACTAGCGATAACCTTGATGATTGCATTGAAATACTTGAAGACTCTTGTGTCTTTACCCTCACACCCGCTGACTTTGAACACACCAATGACCTTACCCTCATTCATCCACAACTCATTGACTGGGACCAACAATTACCTCCATTTCTTAACACATTCCAAAATGATGAGGCCTTCATTGACTACCTTGTCATATGAGATGATCTTCCCCTTGGGGACCACAAAGTAGGATACATCATAGAACTCGATAGCATGACATATTTTGGAGAGGGTGCCAAACTTTCTAGTCGTAAAAGTATAAAAATGAAAATAAATCATGGGTCTTTTGGCGAAAACCACAATGTGGCACTTTCTGAACCTAACAAAGTAAATTTAAAGGACACATCCAACAGTGAAAACCCCTCTAAGGCACCTAAGGATGGAAGGTTTGACACTCTCCCCATGACATCATATAAAGAAAAATCATCCATGTTGATTGAGGAAACTATCAAGACAAATATTGACATAGAGGAAGTACCGCACAACATCTTCATAGCACAATCTTTTATAGAAATTGAAAGACCAAAGTTCATAACATTCTTCACAGAGCGACAAATCAACTTTTCATGGTCATATGTCAATATGCCTGGATTGGATCCTGATCTAGTTATGAATCATTGGACAATTACTACGGGCGCCAAGCCAGTAAAATAGAAACTCGGCAAGATGCATTTGCAGGTGGCACTATTAGTGAAAGTGGAACTTCAAAAATTATTGGATGTTGGCTTCATTAGACCAATTGATTATCATGAGTGGATTTCTAATCTTGTACCTATTAGCAAACTAAACAACAACATCAGAATATGTACAGATTTCAGAGATATCAATAAGGTTTGTCCCAAAGATGAATTTCCATTGCCAAACATTGATTTAATAGTTGATCTCACAGCCAAACATGCAATGTTGTTGCTAATGGATGTATTCTTCGAGCATAATCAGATCAAAATACTACTTGAAGATCAACATAAAACAACATTCACATGTCCTTGGGGTACCTTTTTATGAAACGTCATGCCCTCCAGATTAAAAAATGTAGGTGCAACATATCAAAGAACTATGCCAACCATCTTTCATGATCTCATGCATGTCACTATGGAGGACCATGTTGATGATCTCTTGGGAAAATCAGTCACAAGGAAAACACATTTGGACATTTTATCAGTAGTTTTTGAACGTTTGGAAAAGTACAAAGTCAGATTGAATCCCAAGAAGTGTGTCTTTGGGTAACCTCTGGGAAACTCCTAAGATACATTGTCTTACAATGTGGTATTGAAGCAGATTCATCAAAATTCAGAGCCATATTCGAGATGCCACCTCTGAAGAACATCATCCAACTCTGATCTCTACAAGTAAGACTTCAATGAATACACAAAGTCATAGTGCAACTTTCAAATAAATGTCATCCTTTTCAACATCTACTTCACAAGAATATCAAGTTCAAATGGGATGATAACTATTAACATGCCTTTCAGATTCTCAAAGGCTATCTTTTAAATCCACCAGTATTGATGCCATCTACTCAAGGGAAACCCCTATTACTTTACATATCAGCTACACAAACAATATTGGGTCACTTGTAGCACAATAAGATCATGATGGCAAAGAACAAGTTGTATACTACATCATTCACATGTTGGTTGGTTACGAGCTTAATTACACTTCAATTGACCGTGCATGTCTTGCCTTGGTTTTTTCTTCATAGAAATTATGTCATTACATGCTAACTCACAAAACAAAGCTTGTTGCAAGAATTGATCCACTCAAATACCTACTTAATAAAGCAACACTCACCGATAGATTGGTTAAATGAGTCATGATGTTGAGTGAGTTTGATATTGAATATGTTGAAAAAAAGGCTATTAAGGGACAAGCCATTGTAGATCATTTACTAGATGCACCTATGATTGGCAACACTCCTATTGTTTCAAAATTCCCAGATGAATCTATTTTGACAGTGACAAACTCAAAGCCTTGGCAACTATATTTTGATGGGGCATACACACATGGCACAAGGGTAGGTATCCTCTTTATCACACCTTAAGGGGATTCCATTCCTAAGTTATACCGATTATCATTCCCTTGTACCAACAACATAGCAGGGTACGAAGCAATAACAATAGGTCTACGAATTGCAATTCAATGGAAGATCCAAGAACTTCACATTTTTAGGGACTCTCAACTTGTGATTCGTCAAACAAATGAAGACTATTAGACCAAATATGAGAAGTTGATGCCATATAAGAAAAAGGTGGATGATTTTGAAGCAACAATTCACACAGATAGTCTTTGATCAAATTCCAAGGGATAATAATCAAGCTATTGATGCCATGACTACTATTGCTTTTTTGATCAACATGCCACAAAATGTGATGCAACCATAATCAGTAAAAAACCATCAAAAGAGTCAACCGACTTATGTAGAAAGAGAAACACAATGAAAGCAACAAGAAAACATAACAAATTCACATAAACATATCATATTAAAGCCTTAGAAATTCCGGAAATCATCTGACAATCATCATATTATCATCAAAGAACATCTGGTAATTAACCAGTTACATGTAGGCTTCAAGTCAGATACAATCCAACTGGGACTTCAAGAACCAACCGGATCACAATATGCGAATCTCAATCCTTATTCTCAGTTCTACTTCCTCTGCCCCTACAAATGAATACATGATAACATATTTATACCCACCGAAACAAATCCGGGTCGGCCCCATAAGATTACATCCACCAATGTAGGAAAAAGAAACATGTAATTAGGTTGACCCTAAGATTTAAATAAATATTTCCAAAAAATAACAACCAAGTGATGCGGTTCAGCAGGAAGGTTAGCCACATGCCAAAGAACTTTAGAGAAGACCCAAGATGGATCCACACACCAAGAATTGCACTGGTAATGAAGGAAAACCAATTGGTAAGCACAAGAACTGTCTCAAAACCCAAAAATAGTCAACCAGAAGCAATAACTAACTGGAAAAGAACCCAAATGAACTGGAAATATGGAATCAAGCACATGAAATCGTTTAGAAACCAAAAAAAAGATTTGCCATGAAGAACTGGTAACAGCAAAAAAAACCTGCACAAAGGACAAAACAAGAACAAAATTGAAAGGAAATATTTTTGGTTGATGCAAGATTGCTCATCAACTAGGGATGTTCCTCCATCAGACAACCCAGGTAGAAAAAGATGCTCCATGAGAGGCAAATCATGAACATCTAAAAGGATTCAGAATGAAGACCCCATGCTTATTTCTGATCCAAACATCTTCTTTATCTGCCAACCTCTGCTTTAGCTCCCCTGGTGCCTCAACCGACTTCTCTAACCTTTGACTCCCTTTTTTTCTCTTTCTTTGCTTCAGATCTACAAATTGTCTCTATTTCTGCAACTCTGATTTGGTTCTGCCACATTACTTCATCCGGTTTGTAACCATAAGATCTTTGTTGACCGGTTTTATCTGTCCATCGGGCTCAATTGTCAAATCCTTCTGCAAACCCATGTCACCCTTTGGTATAACCTTTGCAACTGGTTCTATCAGATCTTTCTTCAAAACCTCCAATATAACCTTTGCAACTAGTTCTTTCAACCCTTCCGGTAGAAGCCCTACCAGCAGTTTCTTAGTACTACAACTTTTCTTAGGACTCAGATTCTTCACCTCCTTCCCTTTCTCCTTCAAAGAAATCAATGTGAACTTCCGTCCATCCTTTTCAATAGTAACTAGGTTTATTCTATAGTCATAAATAACTCCTCTATCATACTGTTGAGGCTTTCCCAATAGGACATGAGAAAAACTCATAGACACAACATCACATAAAACCTCATCTCTAAAAGGCTTGATGTTGAAATTCACCAAACATTGCTCCTTTATCTCTATCTTATGATCATCTTGTAACCAACTCACCTCATAAGGACAAGGATGCTTAAGCCTCTTCAACCCAAGCTTCACAACCATCTCCTTAGATACTAAATTATTAGTACTTTCACTATGTGCAATGACCTTGCAACACTTACCACCTAATTTACACACAGTCTGAAAAAGAATCTTCCTTTGAGTAGATCTAGTATCATTTCTTCTGAACATAAGGGATTCTCCTTGCTCCAGTGTACAGTCATATTTGGTACCATCCGGTTCTTCACTTTCCACACAACTTCTTGCCATCCCTTTCTTACATTCATAGGATCTGTAGACACCCAAATCTATCCACTTAAAACAACTTTTACATGCCGATGGGATACATACTATTGGAATGTAATGCCATTTGGTCTCAAGAATGCTGGCGCCACATATCAAAGGGCAATGACTACTATCTTCCATGATATGATGAATACACTGATGGAAGACTATGTGGATGATTTACTAGCTAAATCATTAACCAGAGAGGGTCACCTTGTTGTACTGGAAAAATTATTCAAAAGACCAGAGCAATATAATGTATGCCTAAATCCAACAAAGTGTGTCTTTGGGGCAACCTCTGGGAGGATCCTAGGATATATTGTCTCAAACAAAGGAATTGAGGTTGATCCTGCAAAGGTCAAAGAAATTATGGAAATTCCACCTCCTAGGAACATCAATCAATTAAGAACATTACAAGGAAGGCTACAAACAATCCGATCGTTCATTGCACAATTGGCCGACAAATGTCATCCCTTCACACATTTGCTTCACAAGAATGTTCGTTTCAAATGGAAAGAGAATTGCCAACAAGAATTCCAACTGCTAAAGGACTACCTAATAATGCCATTGCTACTGACACCACTATCTCTAGATAGGCCCTTATTGTTATATATATAAGCTACAGTTAAGACCTTAGGCGTATTACTCACACAACATAATGCAGAAGGCAAAGAATGTGCAATATACTATATTTCCAGAACACTGGTTGGGTATGAACTGAATTATACCCCTATTGAATGAGCTTGTTTGGCAATAATTTTGGCAGCCACCAAACTGAGGCACTACATGTTGACACACAAGATACAACTCATTGCCAAGATAGATCCACTCAAGTATCTACTTAGTAAAGCAACACTAACAAGTCATTTGGAAAAGTGGGTTATGCTCCTAAGTGAATTTGACATAGAATATGTGGACCAAAAAGCAATCAAAGGGAAGGTCGCAGATCATTTGGCTGAAGCACCACTCATAGGAGACCATCCGTTCATCTCAAAATTTCCAGATGAGGAAATCTTCACAGTCCTGCCAACACGGCAATAGAAGTTATATTTTGATGGCTTATACATCAGACATGGTTCAGGAGTTGGCATTCTCTTCATCACACCTTAAGGTGATAGCATTCCAAAATCATATCAGCTTACATTCCCGTGCACGAACAACATAGTAAAATATGAAGCATTTATCACAAGACTATGCATGGTCATGCAGTGGAACTTAAAAGAGCTACAAGTCTATGCCGATTCACAACTAGTAATCTGACAGGTCAATGATGAATACCAAACTAAGGATGATAAGCTCATGCTTTACAAGAAAATGGTTATTAGCTTCAAAGAACTATTCACAGCTATCACTTTTGATCATATTCCTCGAGATCAAAACCGAGTTGTAGACACAATGGCTACAATAGTCTCTCTCCTCAATCTACCATAAAATTCAACACGCTATGAGTTCTTAGTTGAACATCTTTGGATCCTCGCTTATGATATCCTGAAATTCAAGATGGTATGTCAACTCATTGGTCCCGATTCCCCATGGTATGGATAATTTTATGCTTACCTATGCGATCAAATCCTTCCACCTAACCAATCAAACAACCAACAAAAAAACTTCATACGCCAATCCGCTCGATACACCATCATTGCTGAAAACCTATACCGACAAGGTCTCGATGGTACTCTCCTCTGATGTCTAGAGCAAGGTGAGGTGACCACAACTTTAGAAGAAGTACATGAAAGTATTTGTGGAGCTCATTCAAGTGCCCCTTCATTGGCTAAAAGATCACGTGGGCAGGATACTATTGGCCCTCTATGGAAAAAGACTCCTACTACTTTGTCAGAAAGTGTAAGAAGTGCCAAGTTCATGAAGATCTGATACATGCCTCAACACAAGAATTTCAACCTAACACTGCACCTTGGCCCTTTTTTCAGTGGGGACTTGACCTTGTGGGTAAAATTCATCCATCTTCATCCAATGGTCACAAATTCATCATTACCGCCACATAATACTTCACAAAGTGGATTGAAGTCATTTCGCTTACCCAAGTCACCGACAAGAAGATCGCCTCGTTCATTCTCAATTACATTATCTATCGGTATGGTGTACCCATGTCCATCATCATAGATAATAGGCTTCCTTTCAAAAATCAAGATGTTCGTGAAATTTGTGAGAAGTTTCATATCCAACACCGTTTCTCCACCCCATATTATTGACAAGGTAATGATCAAGCAGAAGCCTCAAACAAAAAATATTGAGGATCCTCAAGAAGACAGTCAATGATGTCGATCGTGATTAGCATATTCATCTGAATCCTACACTATGGGCATATCAAACCAGTATTTGAACCCCCACAGGCGCAACCCCATACCTACTTGTATATGGAGTAGAGGTTATCTTTCCTATTGAGGTTAAATTACCATCTTTATGAGTTTCCTTGCATAATTTGAAAACTGATGAAGAGTATCGGGTCTCACATCTTCAGGACTTGGAACTGCTTGATGAAAAGCGACAAGCTTCCTACAATCACCTAAAATCCTATCAACAATGCATGAGAAGAAGCCATAATCATAGGGTCAAACCTCACACATTTGAGGTAGGAGATCCTGTTCTTAGAAAGAATCCTCATAATCAACCAAATCGAGAACATCGAGGCAAATTTGAATCCAATTGGCTAGGTCCATATGTCATCACTGCAGTCTTCGGGTCTGGGGCATATCAGTTAGAAACTTCAAAAGGAGAACCACTGGAAGATCCAATCAACAACATGCATCTCAAAAAGTTTCATGCATAAGCTGTGCAGAGCATCAAGCTCATCAAATATAAGAAAATACCAATTTTTTTTCAAAAAAAGTCCTGAACAAAATACGAAAAAATAAAAAAATCAAAATAATAATAAAGATAAATCATTCATCCAAATGGTAAAAATCACTCTGGTGGCATCTTGGGTAAGTACGGTGGTGAAAACCTGGTAAACAGGTGTCATTCATAAAGGCTATGCCTCCATTGTCTTTCAGACTTGTTGCGATCACATCCATTCATCCATCATTTAAACCATGGCTTGTTATTAATCTGCAATCAAGGTTATTGCCTCATGTGTCCTATGTCACACTTTCATACCGACACTTAACTGGGGGAAATATTCTTAACCTAATGATGGGAGTGGATTCTCCATGCTTGTGATTCGTTGAGTTACTCATTCAAAATGTCTTAAATAATACCAAAAACATTCGCAAAATCTTAGAAAATACCAAAAACATTTGAAAAATGCGCTGAAGAAAACACAAAAAAACATTCACAACATTCAAAAATCTAAAAACATGACAAAAACATCCAAAACAATAAAAAAAATTGCAAAAAAATTGTTCCGTGTACATAAACATCGCAAAAGACAGAAAACAACATTTTGAGCTACTCAAATGATGACCACCTATCAAATCAACCAACCAATCAAACATCTGATCACATCCATCTTAACAAGGATGCATCCTTCCTTACAAACAATAAATGGTAACATCTTTCTTTGACAAGAAATTTATGTTTGGATGATAGGCACTTGGTCGAATTTTTTGCATTAATATCAGTTTCCTACACTACTCTAGGATATCCACAAGTGATTAGAGTGGCCGAGATGGTTCATGATATCTTTTTTCTTTGTTTTTTATTTGCGGATTGTTTAAATGAACTTCCGGGGCATGTACTAATGGTGTCTACGTGGGAAGTTTTATTAGGAATCCCACAGATACTGAGAGGGGGGGGGTGAATCAGTATCTAACCTGTGAGTAGAATTTCTAGAATTAAAACATGTAGAACATATTATAACAGTGTACTGGTATGCAAGAAATAATGTAACAAATAGAATTAAGAACATCCACATGAAAAGCAAACCATAACACAAGGTTTTAACGAGGAAACCCGGTGTAGGAAAAACCTCGGTAGGATTTGTGACCCACAATATTCACTCACTAGCCAATAAGAGAATATTACTTACAATAGGGGCCTACACATGCAGGAAGGCCAACTGCCTAGAGCTCACTGCTCAATGGGAAGTCTCACTGACTTACAATGAGGATTATACAAATCCAATATCTTGTACTGCTTTATAATAGCATCTATAATGCTTGATCCAGTACCGGTTGCTGCTCTGCTTTTTACATAAACCCTTAGCCTATATTTTGCATAATAGGTCTGCCTAATATTTTTCCTTAACACTTCCTCACTCATGACAAATGTCTACAATGATCTCTTTTATATATAAGAGTCATTTTACAATTTTCCAAGTCGGCTTACAAAGTTTTTACAATAATAAACAAAATATAATATAACAAAATCCTATCAGCTTCTGTGCTGGTATACTTCTTTTCTTTGTGTTGGTGCCGGTGTCCTGAGTGCCGGTGTAGAGTGTGATCTGCTGATTCCAGTATAATGCCTTTGCCGGTGCCATAGGATTGCAAGGTTGCCATCAATGACAAAACCTTCAATCACATACAATGTCTCATTGGAGTGTGCATATGCCAACAATCTCCCCCTTTGGCATTGATGGCAACACTCATGAGAAATTTCAAAAATGTATCCAAAAATGTGAAGTCCAAAAATGTTACCAAAAATGTGTGTGCTCCCCCTGAGCATATGATTCCTATGATATTGAATTTTCTCATCCCACTACTCCCCCTTTGGCATCAATGACAAAGGTTGTCAAGATGTCAATAGAGTTTGTAGTTTCAACCTTGTAACTGGGTGGTTACAATTTGAAAAAGATCTCCCAAAATCAAGTTTATACTATCCATAAACTTCTTGCTATCCTTTATTACTGTCTCTGTTCTCTTCACTGTACCGGTGAGATTTTGCAAATGCTCTGCTGGTGTTTCTGTCCCTGTATTAGTGCCTCAGATACTTCCTTCCGTAGTGATTCTAGATAGTCCAATCTTGGACTTAGTTTTAATCTCAAATGTTTTGCCTTATGCACCATTCTTTCTCTCTCTCTTTCCAATTTAAGTAAATATTCTTCAAAATTTGTTATCTTCTCCTCAAAAATTGATAGTGTATCAGGCGAGTTAACAAAATTATCTGCAAGTTTATTGATCTCATCCTATACCTTGCTCATCTTTTTGTCTATATCTATAGTCAAAAAGTTTGTCTTATAGGTGTCTTTGTATAGAGTTTTGTACTCTTTCAATAAATTACACAATTCTGGTAGAAGTGTGTCAAAATTTCTGTTACACTTTTTATTGCTCATCAAAGAATTTCTGCTTTTCAATTTCTACTTTATCCTTCAATGACTCTTCCTTTATTTTCTCAATGTTTTCTGTGATATATTTACACACTGTATCAAGTTGTCCTAAAGAATCTTTATTGTCTATATTACAGTTAGGAGCAATTACCTTCAAAATTGGTATGGTATCTTTTTGATTGAATCTAATAGTACCTTAGTCACAACCAACATTCTGAGTACTGTCAGTGGAAGTAACCAAGCTTGTATTGACCTCTGGTAGGTTTGTTTGCGTCTGCATTTCTTTAAGCAATGGTTTTTCTATTTCTCCAGTTATCGGTGGTACTGTTTCCTTATGTTCCTGTTCTGGAGCCTTTTGCTCTATTTGTTGCATTGTCTTAGTCTGAATCTCTACCTTTTTCTCTTTGTCTTCTGCCAGTTTCTCTTGTGTGTTTTCAGTTTGCTCAGCTACCGGAGGCTCACTAGCCATGTCAGTCTTATCCGCTGTATCTTTGTCTACCACTATGTTGATCTTTCGAGTATCAACATCCATAGTACATAAGACTTTAGGATTAGAATTACCATCCTCTACATCCATACTCTCAGTTGCCGGTTGATCTTCTATAGCTGTTGTTTTTACCCATGGAGTAATCAAAGGAGGTGGGGGTAAGTTGTCTCTAACCTTGATACTAGGTGGTCCACCAACTTTACCTTTACCCTTGTCTCTATCTTTCTAATAAACTTTTATGGGTTTGGGGTTCCTGTATTCTTCTTGTTTTTCTTTTTCAACTAGGAATATATCCCATCCATTTTCTATTTCCTCAGTCACCTCATTAACTCTTCCAACCATTAAAGCAATGTGTCGATGTGTAGTAGAAAATACTAACCAGTTGGCTTGAGCAATTAGGTCATCAATTTCTTTGGGTGAGTTTACCGGATATAAAGCAAGTAGCTTTTCAATCTTTATTTTCTTGTCCAGTTCTATTACTACTTGTCTTCTTGCTTCCAATCTCTTAAATAGTTCATCTGGAATTTCATTGACTACTTCCATCAAAAACTTCTTATACATGTCCATATGCAATATAACACTATTTTCAACTTGTTCTTTTTCATCAGCTGTTAAAGTGTCATATATTTTCTCTATATTTTTTAATTTACCTTCCTCTGTAATTTCATTCAGCAGTATATCAAGAGGGGCCAAGTCTTTGTTTGTCCTCTTCTTCTTTTTGGGTGTCAGTTTCTTCTTCTTTGGTGTAGCCTTTCTTACCAGAGATCTTACTGCTTGTTGTTTTTGTCTTGTCCTCCTGGGTGAGGGTGTGGTTGCTGGTGAGGGATCTCTTTTCCTTACAACTCTTTTGAAAGTTGCAGGCATGTCACTCCCTGAAGAAGTACCTACCGGTGATAGGTGAGTTTCAGGTTGTGGAGCTGCTAACTCATCCTCTGTTATACTGGTTTTCTTCAACACATCTTCTTTGATGGCCTTTGCTTGTCTGGAACCTTTCCTTACAACTACCTCGACCTTTTTCACTCTTTTCTTTGATTGTATTTGGCTTTCAATAGTTTCTGCACTACCAAATATTTCTTCCTTAGGTTCTTTGGGGGCTTCTAGAAGTGCTTTAGCATATGTTTCAATTATATGATCATCTGTTTCATAGCCCATCTCAGTTGCCCAAACTATTTCATAGCCCATCTAGATTTCATCCTTCTTGATTACAAAGCATATTTCATCTTTGTATTTGTCGACAATCTTTTGTGATAACCTAATTCTTTTCTTCATTTTGGCCTTTAATGCTTGAAAGAAGTCATGAATATTGTTTTCCTTGTCTTCTCCCATGTTATTGAATAGTTATGTTAACTGTTTACCTATCGGTATATCATATCCAAGTTCTTTGTAGCCTATACCAGGAACCTATTTGGTTATATGTAGCATCAGACATACTAACAGATTTCCAAACCTAAAAGTTCCTTTCTTGTCCTTCTTAATCTTTCCAAGGTTGTCAATTAATTCATCCTTTAACCACTCACATATATCAATCTTTGCATTATCTGTGACCATATCATAAGCACTCTTAATGCATAAACTTGAAACTAAATTGAGTCTATTTGCGTGTGTAGCTTTATACCCTAATATCATGCTGATAAATCTCACATTAATGTCTGTTACATCATTAACTCTTAGGGACCTTTTGTCGAATGTTGCACCAGTTAGGTTTGTAACTAGGTCATTGGATACCTTTTTGGTTTTATCTGACCTTTTACCGGTGGTCGGTAACCCTGTGACAACTTTCACAACTTCCTTAGTGATTTTCTGGATTGCATCTAACCAGAAAAATTCACCATGTACCCTGCTTAAGACTATCCTAATCACATCCTTGGGAAATTCAGGAATGCTAAGGATCTCTATAAATCCTAGGGTTTCAATGATCTTGTGTTCATCTTTTACATTGCTGGTTTTATCACATATCACAATTTTAAACATGGTTTTAATCTCTTCATCTCCTAGTTCCTCAATGTTGTAGTGGATGTACATTCTGGGGTCTTCAGCATAGACAACTCCCTTGGGAATTTGAGAAAAAGCACCTAAGGTATCATCTTTCTTTGCTACCTCAGGAACTAACTGTAATATAGGCCTAGGTCTTTTTATCACTTCGACAATAGTAGGGTTTTCTATATATTCAATTGCAGAGGTGGATGCCATGATAAAATACCTTTTGCTGCCTTTAGGATGGATGAATGCTTGGAGTGTTCTTGCCTCTTGCTTGAAATGCCTTAGCTCGTAATCTTCGCGCTCTTCGTAGGTTTGAAATCTCGGTGAAGTGGAATGGAACCAAAACCTCAATTTTATAGTGTCTTTTTGCCATCTACCACATTAAATGCATGCCGGTTAAGTATTCACTTAACATTGTCTGGTGGTAAAAAGTAATTTCCAACTTCTTATCTCTAACCGAGGGAATAATAGCACATGTGTCATTAGATTGCCAAACCCTCAAGGAAACTTTCTTCAATTAGATGAAGAACTTCCTGCCGGTGGAGCACTGCTCTATCCTGCTGGTGAAGCATCACTCTGTCCTACTCGTGAAGCATTTATTTGTTCTACCAGTGGAGGAGTATTCTCAATATTTAGATCAGCTTTTCTAATCCATTGTTTTGAGAATTCTTGCTTAACCTCTTCAACTTTTTCTTTACCTTTCAAGCTAGAACTTTTGTTGTCTGCTGGTGATCCTTTACTTCTACAAAATTTTGCAATATGCCCAATCTTGTTACATGCATAACAAGTTACATTATTCTTTTGAATAGATTTTCCATAACCTATGCCAATTTGTGTTCTGCATTGATTAGATAAATGTCCAAATCTTCCACAAACATAACATCTCACATTCATTCTGTAATTTTCAGAGTTGTGACCAACTTTGTTGCATTTAGAACATTGACCTGTGGGTGTGTTGATATTCTGATAATTTCTAGATCTACATTCATTTGCTCTATGACCATACTTATTATACTTATTTAGAAGCATTAGGTTGTCTTACCGGTTTGCTATGATCTTGAGTATTTGTAGTATCGGAGCTTTCACCAACTTCAAAGCCAATTCCAAAAGTGTCACCTTTAGGTTTTTGATTCTTTAGCAAGGTGCCAAGTTCCTTTGAGCTTTTTTTGAATTTTTCTTTATGTTGATTTTCAGTTTCTAGTTCTCTTTTTAAGACTTCTTTTTGTCTCATCAGTTCATTTGAGTCATTCTGAGTATGCATCAGATCTGTCTTCAACATGTCATTTTCATAGCTAAGTCTTGTGTTCTCATTTGTTGCATCACTTAGTCTTCTGGTCAATTCTTCTTCAATCTTCTTCCTATCCTCAATCTCTTTGCAAAATCTCATAGTCATATCCTGCATCTCATTCTTTGTTGTCATGTTCTCTTGTTTCAACTTGCTTATCATATCATTAGGTGATTCCTTTTCATCATTCTCATTTTTCAATTTTTCACAAAGTTCCCTTCTCTTATTTCTTGCAACAGTAAAATTTTCTTGAAGTGCCTGAATGATATCTTGAGCTACCCTTAAATCATCTTCTAGTTTGATATTTTTCAATTTCTCTGCATCATAGTCTGAAAGAGCTCCTTCAAGTTGCTTCATCAAATTTTCCATCTTTACCGGTGTCAAGATCTTCCTCAAGTTGTTAGGCTTCTGAAAATAGAGGACCAAGCTCTGATACCAATTGTTAGGAATCCCATAGATACTGAGAGGGGGGGGGGTGAATCAGTATCTAACTGGTGAGTAGAATTTCTAGAATTAAAACATGCAGAACATATTATAATAGTGTACCAGTATGCAAGAAATAATGTAATAAACAGAATTGAGAACATCCACATGAAAAGCACACCATAACACAAGGTTTTAACGAGGAAACCCGGTGTGGGAAAAACCTCGGTGGGATTTGTGACCCATAATATTCACTCACTGGCCAATAAGAGAATATTACTTACAATAGGGGCCTGCACATGCAGGAAGGCCAACTGCCTAGAGCTCACTGCTCAATGGGAAGTCTCACTGACTTGCAATGAAGATTATACAAATCCAATATCTTGTACTACTTTATAAGAGCATCTATAATGCCTGATCCAGTACCAGTTGCTGCTCTGCTTTTTACATAAACCCTTAGCCTATATTTCGCATAATAGGTCTGCCTAATATTTTTCCTTAACACTTCCTCACTCATGCCAAATGTCTACAATGATCTCTTTTATATATAAGAGTCATTTTACAATTTTCCAAGTCAGCTTACAAAGTTTTTACAATAATAAACAAAATATAATATAACAAAATCCTATCGGCCTCTGTGCCGGTATACTTCTTTTCTTTGTGCCAGTGCCGGTGTAGAGTGTGATCTACTGATGCCTGTATAATACCTTTGTCGGTGCCATAGGATTGCAAGGTTGCCATCAATGACAAAACATTCAATCACATACAATGTCTCATTGGAGTGTGCATATGCCAACAAGTTCACTAAGCTATGAGATCCTATGCAAAAATATAGTCATGAATCACTTTGGCTTACTAACTACAATGTATACCTCAACCATTTGTATATGAACTAGAATGGAGGGGAACTTTCCTTGTCTGCAATGTTTGCTTATAGGTGAAACACTCAACCTTGGTTTTTGATACCTTGGCCAAGATCGGTACTATTATTCTCGATGAGGAAATAAAGAATTATGAATAAGCCATGGATCACCATTTCATCTCATCTGTTTATATTGCATTTTGTTGTATATTACTCATACATTGTAAATATTTTGTATGCATGCATACGCAAGGAATATGGTTGCTATGAGAAATCTACGTGTGAAGGACTATCCCTAAAATCATGATTGAGTACAATGATACACACCCCATTCATGTCAACAGATAACTCTATTTTGATCCTCCTCCACATGAATGAGTCCTAAGTCCTCCATACCTTCTATCTAAAATTGACTTCCGCACCTCACCCTCCTCATCTCGATCATCAAAAACACATACCCTACATCGTGTCCCATCAAACCAATCAAGCCATGTTCATCACTCTCCATCTCTAAAAGGAGGGGTTGTGTAACCTATGTTACCTAGGTCATCCTCTAAGCAAAGCAAGTTACTTTGTCTACACAGGTACATCGACTCACGAACACCTAGACTACAATAGGTATTTACATCAATTGCCTAGTCTCAATAGGTATACTAAGTCCAACAAACGCCACAAACAACCTAAAACACAAACACTATCAATTGATCAACCAATCAAACACACTCAAAACAAACAATTACATCAATTATCTAAGTCTCAACGAGTATTTTTCTTCAGATACCTTGACTTCATCGGGTGCTTACATCAATTGTCTAAGTCTCATTAGGTCAATTTGACTCACTTACTCAAACTTTATTCTGTCCAAGCAAACAACTGACATCAACTATCACGCTTTGACTCAACCGGGGCAATTCAACCGATTGCACCAGACTGTCCAACCAATTTTGATCAATTGTACAACATCAATTAAAAGCACAACACTACATTTGCACTATATCTTCTGCATGACCTAAGGGTACTCACTACCTTACCCTTCTCCTCCTTCATTCCCAAATACTCCATTCTATCCATGCCGGATTTTCTTAAAATTTTCTAGAGATCGCCCAAATTTTTGAAATTTTGTCCCATCTCTTGAGGGGGTATACCTAACCACCAACTTGGTGCATGCTGGGGCACGTGGGCATGTACTACGCTTACTTGTTTTTCTTTGAAATGATGTGATAAACCACACCATCTCAAAGAGGGGCAAATGTAGACACCCAAATCTATCCACTTAATTAAATTAATACTTAGTATTTATTTGATTATTTAACCATCGATCAACAATTAATTAAATTAATATTTAAATAATTCATCTTAACCCTCTTCTCCTATTAATTAAATAAATAATTTAATTTATTTGATTTAATTCACTTAAACCATATTCTGACTTTTAATTAAATAAAGAAATCATTTTTTTTTTTATATCGGTAATAGTTATATTTTATTTATTTTAAACTAAAAAGTACGTCTGCATCAAACTTTCTAAAAAGAAACCACTTCCCCAAACCACCCCCAGCCACCATCCAAACCTACTGTCTAAAACCATGGTTTCCCAAAATGTATATTGCTCAATCCCTACCCCACCCCCACATCATTTGAAACAAAAATTCAAAATACATCATGCCAATCAAAGCTAGCCAAAGAGTTTATCATTTAACTAAAAAAAAAAATTTAAGTTTATTAACTAAAAAACTATCTAAACAAAAAGATGTGCCCATAAGTACCCTAATCCAAAGAAATCCTCATCTTCTCACAGAGGCATGGGAATCTCCAGTTGTTCATTCTGCATCTTCAGCCACTAACCCTCGCGACCAAAGAAAAAATTAAGTTCATAACCATTAATGAATTTGATGGAGGTGCTGTTAGATTTGGAAACAACTCTCCTTGCATGGTGAAAGGTAAAGCTTCTATGTCTCTAAATGGAAAGAGTAATGTTGATGATGTATTGTGGGTTGATGGTCTTAAGCATAATCTTTTAAGTGTTGGTCAACTCAATGATAAAGGTTATTTGCTTGAATTTAAGAGTGGAGTCTGCAGAATTCTTGGAAGTAATGGTGAACTGATTGCTACTGGGAAGCAAACTAGAGGTAACTTATTCCATTTGAACAGTAATGTTAATAACTGTCTGGTTGCAAGAATGGATGACAGTTGGTTATGGCATAAAAGATGTTGTCATGTTAATTTTGATAATCTAATTAAGATAGGCAAATCAAGTGTTGTAAGAGGATTACCACAACTTGTCAAACCGGATAGTGCGATATGTAAAGATTGTCAAATCGGTTGTCAAATCGGTAAGTTGAACTCTATTTATTTCAAGAGAAAGAATGGTATTTCTGAGAATGTTTTATATTTGGTACATACTGATCTCTATGGTCCTACGAGAACAAAGAATTATTATGGTGATAGGTGTTTCATGATCTTCACCAATGACTATTCTAAAATGATGTGGGTAACATTTCTAAGAGAGATATCAGAACCATTTAATAAATTTAAATCATTTAAAGCTCTAGTTGAGAAGGAAACAGGTAATAACTTGAAGTGTTTAAGATCAGACCGAGGTGGTGAATTCACATCTGATGAATTTGTTAAGTATTGTGATGAACAAGGTATAAAGAGACAAATGTTAGCTCCGAGGACACCACAACATAATGTCATTGCATAAAGAATGAACATAACAATTGTTGAAGCTGCAAGAACTATGTTATTACAGAGTAATGTATCCAAAATATTTTGGAGAGAAGCGGTCAGTACTGATGTATACACTCTTATCGGGTACTGGTAAAAAGAGGTAACAATAAGACACCCTATGAGCTATGGTATGGAAAAACTCCTTGTGTTAGTTATTTTAAAATCTTTGGAAGTCAATGTTTTATCAAGAGAGATAACTACACTGAGAAGTTTGATTCAAAATCTAATGAGGGAATTTTTCTTGGTTACTCTTCTAAGAGTAAAGCATATAAATGTTACAATAAGAGGACTAAGAAAATTATTGAAAGTGCTAATGTAAAAGTTGATGATTTATTTGATAAGTCTGAATGTACAAGCAGATCTGAACCTGAAAAGGATGATAATGAGGAAAAGTTTGTGATTATTGAACCAAAAGAAAAGAATAATGAACAACCGGCAAATGCAGAACTAGGTGCTCAACTGGTGAGTGATGACAGTGAAAATGAAGAATCTCATGAATAAGATGCAAAACTGACACATGCAATACCTAGATATGTCAGTGTGAATCATTCACAAGAATAGAGAATTGGTGATAAGAATGTAGGTGTGCAAACCAGGAGAAAGATCAGAGAGAATTCATGTTTGATATCTACAATTGAACCCAAGATAGTTAAGGAAGCACTAAAGGATGATGATTGGGTGAAGGCAATGAATGAAGAATTAGATCAAATTGAGAAAAATCAGACATGATCACTTGTTCCTAGATCGGAGGATAAAAATGTAATTGGAACAAAATAGGTCTTTAAGAATACATTGGATGAAGAAGGAAGGATTGTAAGAAACAAGGCAAGGTTAGTCTACAAAGGGTATGCTCAAGAGGAAGGTGAAGGCTATGGCGAAACATTTACACCTATTGCTAGATTGGAAGGTGTAAGAATTCCATTGGCATTTCCTACATATAAAGGATTCAAAGTCTACCAAATGGATGTCAAGTCAGCCTTTCTAAATGGGATTCTAGAAGAAGAAGTCTACATTGAACAACCTGGTAGATTTTCCTTGACTGATGATAAAGACATGGTGTGTAAATTGCACAAAGCTTTGTATGGTCTTAATTAGGAACTGAGAGCATGGTATGAGAGATTACATGCACATTTGATCAAGATTGGATTCCAACCTACCAGTGAGGACAACAATATTTATTTGAAGATTGATGGAGACAAGATGCTGATAGCAAAAGTGTTTGTTGATGATATAATTTTTGGTGGCAATGATGATATGTGTATGGACTTTGCTGATATAATGAAAAAGAAATTTGAAATGTCTCTAATTGGTGAAATTAAGTTCTTTATTGGCTTACAGGTCCAACAACTAGATGGTGGTATCTTTATTTGTCAGACCAAGTATATCAAAGAGGTGTTGGAGACTTTCAGCATGGAAGACTGCAAACCGGTAGGTACACCGATGGTGACTAGGTGCAAGTTGGCAAAAGAAGATGATTCCCCTGTTGTTAGTGAAAAATAGTACATATCTATGATTGGCAAGCTACATTATGTTGTCCATAACATATTAGATATTGCTCATGTTGTTGGATTAGTTGCAAGATTTCAAAAAGAGCCTAAAGAAAGTCACATGGTGGCTGTGAAGAGAATTTTTTGGTGTCTCAAAGGCACAATAGACTATGGTTTATGGTATCCCTATAAAGGTGATTTTACTTTGAATGTCTTTACTGATGTTGATTGGGAAAGTAATGTTGATGATCATAAAAGAACAACCGGTGGAGCTTTTCTACTTGGAGGAAGATTAGTGGCATGGAAAAGCAAGAAACAAACTTGTGTTTCTCAATCTACAGCTGAAGCTGAGTATGTTGCTACATCCATGAATTGCACGTAGGCAATATGGATGAGACATGTGCTAGAAGGATTCAAGATAGATATGTTAGAACAAGTGACTATCTATTGTGATAATACAAGTGCAATCAATATTTCTAAAAATCCCGTGTTACATGCTAGAACCAAGAACATTGAATTGAAGTATCATTTCATAAGGGAAAGAGTTCAAGGTAAGGAAGTGAAGATGGAATATGTGAAGAGTAAAGATCAGTTGGTTGATATCTTTACTAAACCCTTACCGAAGGCTACTTTTGAGTTTCTTAGAGGTAAATTAGGGGTTAGACCTCTACACCAAAAGAACTAGAATGATGGAGATCCATCAATCATATGGATTTAATGTTTATTTTACACTAAGGATTGGTGAAGGTACAAGATACTCCTTTGGGGAGTAAGTCTGATGTAAAATTCCGATTTAATGCTCTCTTATAATTTTCTGATTTATGTAGCAGAGATGGTGAAGGATTTGACATCAAAATTAATGTCAAGTGATGCATTTACATCTTTGGCATTGTTGTCAAAGGGGGAGAATAAATTAATAGAAATAAGATTTGGTAGACATGTGAGAAGTTGAAGATCGGATTGAGTGAAGAATTGGTTTAGGGCGAGATGTAAAGGAGAGATCATGTGATATCGACAAGTAAGTTGTTGTTGATGATGGTATTCTGATTGTGTATCTGATTAGTGTTTCCATCAATACCAAAGGGGGAGATTGTTGGCATTTGGCATAACAGTTGCAGATCAGGTCATGCAGTTGAAGTTGGATGACTGGACCGGTAAAGGATAGAAGTCTATTTGTGATGAAGAGATTGAGATTCTATGAATAGATAACATGATCAGTTATTTGTGTTGTCATTGCTGACAACTGATGTTCCTAATGTTCATGATGTTTTGTTTTAGCATCTAAAGTGATTTGGTTTATCGAAAGACATGGTTTACCGATAGTGATCTAAAGTCTATGAATGAGGACTTTAATCGGTAAACCAAATTTTTTTTATTGGATCGGTCGATTGACAATGATTGGTGATTTGTGGTTTGGATGGTGAATTTGTATGATGGAAAGATGTATATGACCAGAACCGGATCTTGTGATGATTACCGAAAGGCGTGTTTCAATTTCTGATGAAGTTTTGCTAAGGTTTTAGTAGGGTTTAAGGATCAATGAAGAAATCTTCAAACCAGTAATGATTCATGCTATGACGGTGATCGACAACGAGTATACTTAAAGTTGGCTACACGACACAACCTGCTTGAAATATTTAATAGCTGTTTTAGCATGATTCAAGGAATATTTTCTCGAAAACCAACAAAATAGTTTGGAGAATGTTTTGAGGATACAAATTAGATTTTCGTGATGATTTATGATCAATCAACTATTGATATTGCATTATAATTTATTGTTATGATTTGGATAGTGATCTACAATGAGCTTTTGTTATCTTATTGTAAATTCTTAATGTAATTAGGTTTTGTGGCCAACCTAGTTGAGATGGATATTTAAGTAGATACAATTGATGATTATTAATCCGGCAGTCTTAGAGAATGTGTTAAGATGTCCAAGTGAAGTATGTAATATTCCTAAGAGTTGCAGAGTGTTGTGCATAACTGGATCTGATCAAGCAAGCAGAGAAGTGCAAGAAAATAAATCATTTTCTTACTGTTGTTCCCTAACAGTTGCAATAGGTTAAATCCCTTAACTGGGTAGGTTCTAACAGGCCTTAATCATTTAAGTCCCCTAACAGGGTAGCTCTCGAAAGAGTGTTAAATCCTCTCATGAGGTAGATCCTAACAGCTCATCAAGCTCCTAATCAAGTTAAAAGGCATATCCCCTAATCGGGTGACTCCTGACAAGGTCTGCTCTTAACCGTGTGTATTGTAAGCTTCTAAAAAGGTCAAGCTCCTAACAAGGCATACTTCGAAAGAGTACAAATATTTGTGGGTGCCAACTCTCACTGTGGTTTTTTTCCTATTTGGGTTTCCATGTCAAAAATTTATGGTGTTCATATGTTGAATGTTTTTCATGTGATGTTCTTGTTTATATTTCATTTCATGCATTATTTCTGAGAAATCGGTTATGATGTTTTATCAGAAGTTATCAGAGGTTATTGGTACTGATAAGAAGTTGTTTGAGAAATTTTTTGATCTTATTGATAAGGTTAATGAATTGGTAATTGATCATGTTTATATGATTACTTTGGTGGTTAAAGTATTGGTAAATGATTTGATTAATGTGTTAAGAAAATCTGGTAAAGAGGTTATTAGATCTGATTACAAAAGTTGAGATATTTTTCAGATCTGAGATAAGATGAAATAAATTTGATTTTGAGTTTAAGTTGAATTGTTATTAATACTGATTCACCCCCCTCTCAGTATTAACCAAATCCTCATAGGATTAACATACACATGCTTTGTCATCTCCAAATCTGACTATTCCACCATCATACCTTTCCATGCTTACAAATTTTCTTTTGTCACTGGTCATATGGTGTGAACAACCCCTGTCAATCGCCCATTCAAATTTTTCTTATACCTTAGTAGCTAAAGCTTTCTCCTCAATTGAACAACTAGTAGAATCAATAGGCACATGAATATCTTCTTTAATGACAATAAACACAACTTCATCTTCTTCTAATTCTTCATCAGTAACACCTTCATCTAAAACATAATAATAGTTCTTCTGGTTCCTAAACTTCCAGTTAGACTTATAAGGCTTATCATACTTCTCATGCTTTTCATAACTATCATTTCTATCAAACTTATCATTTTTTTCATACTTATTCATTCTCTTCAGACATATAGAAGCAAAACGCCCTATCTTATTACAAGAAAAACATTTTAAGGGCAACTTTCCATCATACTTACCAACACCTTTAGGCAATATTTGGGCAATCAATGCTTCAAGCTCATAAAAATCTCTCTCTCTCTCTCTCTCTCTCTGCTATCTCTCTCCTTTCTCTTTCATATCTGGATATCCTGCACTCATCCAAATCATATTTCCACTTACCAAACACTGATGGTGATGCTTTGAATGTTGTCTCAGACTTTCCGCGTGATTCACCAAATTTGCTCAACTCAAATGCATCAAGTTTTCCAACTAATACATCTCTTGTCATAGTAGTTACACTTTAGATCTCATCAATAGCGGCAACCTTATGTTTATAAGCAAGAGGCAAAGATCTTAACACCTTAGCAACAATCTCATCTTCTTCAATCTTTCCACCGATAGAATTGATACCAAGGACAAGCTCATTCACCTTAGCCATGCATGAATATATGTTCTCATCATCTCCCATCTTCAATGTCTCTATTGGCATTATAACAAGCAAGGAGAGATTGTTGGCATTTCAATAAGGATATTGAGAAGGTTGTTGATGATTATGGATATAACTGATTAAGGATGTTTTACTGTCTTAATATTATTATTTTGTCATTGATGTCAAGAAATTGATTTTCTAATTCAGTATGATGTTGCCATATCTTGAGAAGTATGATTTGATGAGTATAAAGATGTCAGTAAAAGACACAGAAAGAATATGATGAATAAGGGGAGGAATAAGTTATTCAATGGGCAACTATTACCGAGTTAGACAATGATGAGATCATGATGTTTAGATTGTTTTGATATCTTACATATGTTATTGATTGTAAGGTTAATACTATACTATGTTACCGAGCAAAGAACCTAGTCGGTAAACCCTAAGGAACCTAGCAGGTAAACCCTAAGGTTATCGCTATCAGTTAATGAAGGCATAATGTCTACCGAGTGAAGTTTAGTATTTACTGAGTTGCAACCAAGTAATAACAGAATGCATTAAATGATTACATACATTATTTAATGAAGGAAGCTGATGAGCTGGCTATGATTAAATGATTGGTATGCCGTGAATGAAGTTTGTTAAAGAATCTATGGCAAAGGAAAATCGGCAAGAAGATCTACAGCTCAGATCGAACCGCAATACCCTAGCACAAGTTCCGAGAAATGTATGCAAGTTCCAAGGCAGGGTAAAATGTTTTCAGATCGAAAGATACATTGAACCTGGTCAAAGTTTGAAGATCTGATGGCTATGATTGATCATGGGAAATGTGATCAATGAGATTAAGCGGTTAGCTATTGTTTATAAATAAGGAACTATTGATAAACAATCTATGCGGGCAAGTGTATGCATAGGGATGCTACATAGTGATTACCGAGCACAAAAGCTTGAAGAACTGTTTGAATAATAGAGTATAGAGCCTAGCAGATGGACAAGATAAGTCCTAAATTGTATTGAGCAAATAAGAATCTGCTTTAGCATTTTAGACGCGAAGTTGCAGATAGATTTTTATTACTGTTATTTTGTGAAGTGATAGAAAATCTCTTAACCGAGTGGACTTAATAGTCTTATTTGTAAAACCCTCTAGCAAGGTGACATTCTGATTGAGTGTTTGAAATCTTTTAACAAGGTCACTTCTAACAAGGTGAAGATCCTAATAGATCTGAGGGAAATCCCTTAACCGGGTCACATCTAGCAATGTGTTTGTAATCTTTAATAGGATTTGCTTTTAACCGAGCATACTCTAGAAGAGTATATTTCTTAGTGGGTCCAAAATCCCACAGTGGTTTTTCCCTATTTGGGTTTCCACGTTAAATCTGGTGTTATGAGTATTATGATGTTTATATGCTTTTGAGTTTGCATGTTTAGCAGTTTTGGTTATATTACTGAAGCATATGTTATCGAGGTTGAATCTGATGTTTTTATGGAAGATTAAGTTTGTATGATTCACCCCCCCCCTCTCATCTTATTAGCTTGGCATCTGTACTTATCTTTAAGTATCGGAACTATCAATTAGTATCAGAGCTTTGGACTCCGGAAGAAAATTTTAAAGGTACTTGAGGCAAAGATCCAAAGATGTATAAGAGGGATGCACCAAAGCTGAACACGTAAAGTTTCTCTAAATGGCAGAAAAGGATGAAGCTGCACCTATCAGGAGTTGGAGAATATGTTGTATATTACCTGGAGAATGATTTCATTACACTGAGCACCTATCCATTGACAATGGAAGAGATAAAGGCAAAGCAAGAACATATCCAAGCAATGATTGAAATAACATCTGCATTAACTGATTCAGAGTTTAATGATCTTGAAGGCTGCAATGATGCAAAGGCAATGTGGGACAAGCTCATATATGTGTATGGTGGAGATGAACATGTTCAAAGAGAAAAAGTGGATAGTCTAAGAGGACAACTTGAATCTATGAGGATGAATGAAGGTGAGAACATAACCCAGTACAGTACAAGACTAAAGGAGATTGTCAATCAAATCAAAGGAGCAGGTGGAACTATTGAAGAAAATGATATAACAAGTAAGTTGTTAAGAACCCTTCTACCAGCTTATGCAATCCGAGTCTCTGCAATCAATGAATTGAGGTCTGTACCTAATATGCCAGTTTCTTTAGATGCTAATATTGGTAAGCTACATGCATTTGAGTTAAGTAACTTTGATAACAGTGGGTCATCGGTAAATAAAGTTGAATCTGCATTTAGTTCTTTTCATCTTGATGAATCTAATGATTACAATGAAAGAAAGTATAAGTACTTTGAAGGAGATCATAGTGGAGCAAGTGAAATATTTTGCAAGAACATGGAGGAAGTACACAAACTGTATGAGGAAATCAGAAAGCAAGAAGAGTTTGAAGCACTATTAGCCAGAAGATTATCGAGAGGCAAAGGTAAGTATAAAGGAAAACTACCTTTGAAATGTTTCAATTGTGATAAGATAGGACATATGGCTTCTAACTATCCTGACAAAGATTCTACTGAAAAGAGAGATTACCGAGATGATAGATAGAAGATAATCATTACAGAGGATACCGAGACTTCAGAAGAAGAGATAGAAAGACATGCTTAATAGCCGATGAGGAATCCAATGATGATAAATCAGATGAAACTGATACAGAGGAAGTAGTTTATGTGGCTATCAAAGATGGATCAGATGAAGAAAGGTATGAAGAAAAAGCCCTTATATCTCACATAAATACTAATGATTCTTGGATCATAGATAGTGGATGCTCACATCACATGACAGGTGATAAACACAAGTTTGTTATGTTAGAAGACTATGATGGAGGCTATGTAAGATTTGGTAATGATGCACCATGTTCGGTAAAAGGGAAAGGATCTATAACACTTCTTGATAATGCAAGATACCGAATAGAATTTTAAAAAGGAATTTTCAAAGTTCATGACAAGAATGGAAAGTTAGCTGCTACCAGGACACAAACAAAAGGTAACACATTTCACCTTGACTCAACTCAGAATAAGTGTTTGTATGCAAAAATAGATGATACCTGGTTATGGCATAAAAGGTTTTGTCATGTAAATTTTGATAACCTAATCAAAATAAGAAAGAAGCACCGAGTAAGAGGTCTACTGAGTCTTGAAAAACCTGAGAATTCTATGTGCTGAGGATGCCAGATGGGAAAAATGACAAGATCAAGCTTTACAAGTAAGTCTTACACTTCTAAGGGAATTTTAGATCTTGTGCACACTGATCTTTGTGGTCCTATGAAAGTTCAAAGTTATTATGGTGATAAATATTTCATACTATTTGTGGATGATTACTCAAGGATGATGTCAGTAATGTTTTTAAAAGAAAAATCAGAAGATTTTCAAATGTTTAAATGGTACAAGGCAAGAGTTGAAAATGAAACAGGAAGACAACTGAAATGTCTTAGATCAGATAGAGGGGGAGAGTTCACATTTGATGAGTTCAACTTATTCTACAATGATCATGGTATAAAAAGACAAGTCTCTGCACTGAGAACTCCACATCAAAATGGAATAGCTGAGAGAAGAAATAGATCTATTGTGGATTGTGCCAGAACCCTGATGATTGAAAAGAAAGTGCCACAAACATTTTGGAGAGAAGCAATAAGCACAACAGTTTACACCCTGAATCGAGTACAACTGAAGAAAGGTACTTTGAAGACACCTTATAAAGTCTGTATGACAAGAAACCTAATGTGAGTTATTTTAAAATCTTTGGAAGTAGATGCTATGTACACAAGGAAGATAGAAATGGCAAGTTTGATCAGAAAAGTGAAGAAGGAACATTTCTTGGTTATTCTTCTAGAAGTAAAGCATTTAAATGTTCGATAAAATCATCTAACAAAATAGTAGAAAGTGCAAATGTGAAAATTGATGAATTTGCAGAAAGAAATGATGAAGGAAATTCCAAAGAACCAAAAGATTATGATGAATTTGTCTATGTTCAACCGACAAGTCCTACCGAGAAAATTGCAGAAGGAAATGAAGAGAATATTCAGTTACCGAGTAATGAAGAAGATCATACAGAGCCTACCGAGCCTGTATTAGCCAAATATGTTAGAAGACATCATGCACCAAGTTAGATTATAGGAGATAAGGATGATCCAGTGATGACAAGGAACAAACTGAGATAGAAGACATGTCTAATATCTGAATTTGAATCGAGAATAGTGAAAGAGGCATTTAACAGTGAAGATTGGATAAATGCTATGACAAAAGAGATTGATCAAATCAAGAAGAATGATGCATGGACACTAATCCCAAGACCGAAGGACAAAAATGTAATCGGTACAAAGTGGATTTTCAGAAACAAGCTGAATGAAAAAGGTGAGGTCATTCGAAATAAAGCAAGACTAGTTTGCAAAGGTTATGCCCAAGAAGAAGGAATTGATTATGGTGAGACTTTTGCACCTGTGGCTAGACTAGAAGGAGTAAGAACATTGTTGGCATATGTTGGTTACAAGAATTTCAAGGTATATCAAATGGATGTCAAATCTACATTTCTGAATGGTATATTAGAAGAAGAAGTTTTTATTGAACAACCTGAAGGATTTGTTGAAGACAAGAATAAAGATCAGGTATGTAAATTGAACAAAGCTTTATATGATCTGAAACAAGCACCTAGAGCATGGTATGAAAGATTGCACTCTTATTTAATCAAGATTGGTTTTATAAGGACAAGTGAAAATAGTAATATTTACATGAAGAATGATGAAAATGGAATACTGATCTCAGCCATATTTGTTGATGACATTATATTTTGTGGAAATGACTCTCTATGTAAGAACTTTGGAAATGAAATGAGCAAAGAATTTGAGATGTCATTAATCGGTGAGATAAAGTATTTTATAGGTTTACAGATACTACAAATGAAAGATGAGATTTTCATTACTCAATCCAAGTACATAAAGGAAATCTTGAAGAAATTTGGAATGGAGGATTCAAAACCAGTAAGTACTCCTATAACTACCAACTATAAACTATCAAAGAATGATGAATCTGCATCTGTTGATGAGACACTTTACCGATCCATGATTGGAAAGTTGCAATCTGTTGTTCACAGCAGGCCAGACATAACACATGCAGTAGGTATAGTTGCAAGATTCTCTGCAGATCCTAAGGAAACACACATGACAACAATCAAGAGAATTTTCAGATACTTGAGAGGCACTGAAGATTATGGCTTAGTAGATCAGAAAATAAATGATTTTGATTTAAAAGTTTATACTGATGCTGATTGGGCAGGCAACATTGATGACAGGAAAAACACAAGTGGAGGAGCTTTCTTTTTAGGAGAAAGACTAGCGAGTTGGCTTAGCAACGTTGTTGCAACATTGAATTGTACCAACATAGCATGGATCAAACAACTGTTGGAAGGTATAAATGAGAAAGTTACCGAGCCAATAACTATATTCTGTGACAATACTAGTGCCATTAACATTTCAAAGAATCCTGTTATGCACTCTAAGACAAAGCACATCTCTATCAAATATCATTATCTTAGAGAAGAAGCTCAAGAGAAGAAAGTTGTGTTGGAGTATGTTAGCACAAAGGAACAAATAGTAGATATCTTCACCAAGCCACTACCAAGGGACACTTTTGAGTATCTCAGAAGTAAGTTAGGGGTCCTACCCCTATCTTCTACTCACTGACCGAGTTTGGTGAAGGCATGAATTCGATGACTCTACAGAATATCCTTTAGGAGTTGATGTTGATTTACACACTTTAGGAGGTTTTCTAAAGGTGTGCAGGAAACAATACAGGGAACAAGAATTGAAGACATAAATGCTCTGATCGAGACTAAGGTGATACATAACAACAAGAAATCACTTCATACAGGAAGAAATTATGTTTTAGTTCTTTACTTTTTGGCATTGTTGTCAAAGGGGGAGAAGACTGAAGAAAAGCAAGACTGAAGAGAAAAGAAGAGAAGACTAATTTATGGGGGAGAATTCTAATGATAGAAGGAGAGCATTTCAACATATTAGAATCTCACAGCAATCCGAATCAATTAGGTCAAATCAATTGGTTTTTCCATCAATGCCAAAGGGGGAGATTGTTGGCATTATAAAAAGCAAGGATAGATTGTTGGCATTTTAATAAGGATATTGAGAAGGTTGTTGATGATTATGGATATAACTGATTAAGGATGTTTTACTATCTTAATATTATTATTTTGTCATTGATGTCAAGAAATTGATTTTCTAATTCAGTATGATGTTTCCATATCTTGAGAAGTATGATTTGATGAGTATAAAGATGTCAGTAAAAGACACAGAAAGAATATGATGAATAAGGGGAGGAACAAGTTATTCAATGGGCAACTATTACTGAGTTAGACAATGATGAGATCATGATGTTTAGATTGTTTTTATATCATACATATGTTATTGATTGTAAGGTGAATACTGTACTATGTTACCGAGCAAAGAACCTAGTCGGTAAACCCTAAGGAACCTAGTTGGTAAACCCTAAGGTTATCACTATCGGTTAATGAAGACAGAATATCTACCGAGTGAAGTTTAGTATTTACCAAGTTGCAACCGAGTACTAATAGAATGCATTAAATGATTACATGCATTATTTAATGCAGGAAGCTGATGAGCTGGCTATGATTAAATGATTGGTATGTCATGAATGAATTTTGTTAAAGAATCTATGGCAAAGGAAAATCGACAGGAAGATCTACAACTCAGATTGAACCGTAATACCCTAGCACAAGTTCCAAGAAATGTATGCAAGTTCCAAGGTGGGGTAAAATGTTTTTAGATTGAAGGATACATTGAACCTGGTCAAAGTTTGAAGATCTGATGGCTATGATTGATCATTGGAAATGTGATCAAGGAGATTAAGCGGTCAACTATTGTTTATAAATAAGGAACTGTTGATAAACAATGTATGCAGGCAAGTGTATGCATAGGGATGCTACATAGTGATTACCGAGTAGAGAAGCTTGAAGAACTATTTGAATAACAGAGTATAGAGCCTAGAAGATGGACAAGATAAGTCCTAATTTGTATTGAGCAAATAAGAATCTGCTTTAAAATTTTAGATATGAAGTTGCAGATAGATTTTTATTATTGTTATTTTGTGAAGTGACAGAAAATCTCTTAACCGAGTGGACTTAACAGTCTTATTTGTAAAACCCTCTAGCAAGGTGACATTCTGATTGAGTATTTGAAATCCTTTAACAAGGTCACTTCTAACAAGGTGAAGATCCTAACAGATATGAGGGAAATCCCTTAACCGGGTCACATCTAGCAATGTGTTTGTAATCTTTAACAGGATTTACTTTTAACCAAGCATACTCTAGAAGAGTATATTTCTTAGTGGGTCCAAAATCCCATAGTGGTTTTTCCCTATTTGGGTTTCCACGTTAAATGGGGTGTTATGAGTATTATGATGTTTATATGCTTTTGAGTTTGCAATTTTAGTAGTTTTGGTTATATTACTGAAGCATATGTTACCGAGGTTGAATATGATGTTTTTATGGAAGATTAAGTTTGTATGATTCACCCCCCCCCTCTCATCTTATTAGCTTGGCATCTGTACTTATCTTTAAGTATCAAAACTATCAGTCTCATACTTTCCTTTTAAACTTTGCAACTTGGTAACTTTCACTTGACCATCACTTCATACAAGATCTCAAGTTTCACCCAGATCTCATGTGCGGTCTAAAGTTCCATAACATTTGTCATTTCAGAATCAATTAGGGCACCGAGTAATGCTTCCTTCACTCTGATGTTATATTTAGCTTCCTTAATCTCATTAGGAGTGGATGGTTCATTCTAAGGAACAACATAGGAATTCTTAGTAATCTTTCAATAATAATATCCAAGACATTTCAGATGCACCTCCATCCGTTTCTTCATTACAGTGTAGTTGCTTCCATCAAACCTCGAACTGTCCTTCTTGAAAAAAGTACCTTGAGTTTCCATCCCAAATCTCCTTAAGCGATTAAGCTTCTATCGAAGGATCTAGCTCTGATACCAATTGTTAGTAGCAATCAAGAAGGAAGACTGAGGGGGGGGGGGGGGTGAATCAGTCTTCACCGGATGCACAACAAATTAAACTTCCAAAACATAAACTATTAAACCACAATAATAACAGATAAGAAAATTAACAATACAACACATAACACCAATATTTTGACATGGAAAACCCAGTAAAGGAAAAACCATAGTGGGAACCTACTTATAATAAGATGACACTCTCCAATAGTATGTGAAAATATTACAATGGGGAATGCACATGCATTCAGGCACACTGCCTAGAGATCACTGCTCAAAAGATATATGCCCAGAAGGATACAACCCTCAGGGAAGTCTCACTGACTTTCAAAATGATTCAAACTACAATCGGGAAGGAATGAACTGCAATAATATCATCTACAAATGCATGATGATAGTTCCAGTTAAGCACGGTTGTCTACCCTGCAACACCAAACTCACCACAACACCTCATTGAATGATATATCCTTGTTCACACATTTACCTCTCTCTGATAATGCAGACACAAATACCAACACTTGAATTACATAAGCATGTCACCTATATATACAAATTATCAACCTTGATAACAAGGTCAGCTAAACCCTCAACCCTCAATTCGTAATTACAAAAAATATATTACACGATACAAAGACCAACCACCAGACCAATATTATGATTTAAATTACATAGCATGGACCTAATTCAAATTTCCAAATGATTACATCCACCGGAAATCTTGCCAAGATCACCCACAATATGCTACACCACCAAAAATACAACATAACACACAAATTATCACCAGTTCATAGAAATCATCAAAAAACCACCCAACAATCAATGCAAATCATCAAAACAAATAGGAATGACTAGGAAACACCATCAAGCATGTTAGAATCATCTGTAACAATTGGACAATCATCTCTTTTCAAATCTTCATCGGTCAATCTCTCAAGGCTCAAGAACACAACCAATCAACAACTATCACAAAGAAAAATAACTTGTGGGGCACCAAATCACAAACCATCTGAAATGAAGATACACAAGATCATCCCTAACAATAATCCAAAATCTTAGAACAATATTTAATCACATCGGAATATACCAGAGGGAATACCGACAGAAATACCAACAGGAACAGTGGCAGGAGCCGGTAAACAAAAAAAAATTGCAAACCGAATCAAAAAATCTTTGCAAACTCACAAGAATTCATTGACATCAATGACAACAACATATCCTTGTAGCAACAATGAACAACCAAATCCAACACTTGGAAATAGGGGATTATTTGTTACGACCTTCCTCTACTTTTTATCATCTTTCTTATATTTTTTCGTATCTTGATTTCCAACATTTGGGGATGATGAAAAGTGTTGAGGGCATTTAGTCTTCCTTGCATGTTGAATCAATTTTTTTTCTCTTTTTCCTCATGTGAATTTTTTAGATTTGAAAACTACAGAAACATGATGAGTATCTCATGCACAACCATATGCATAATCTAATTATACTATTGTGAGTTCTTTTGATGTTGACCTATAAAATCTCCTTGGGTCTTTGTGTTTTTTTTGTGTTGTGGGTATCGTGTGTCATCTTTACATACCATTCTAAGGGAGGGCTATCATGTTTGCATTTTTGTATATTTATATTCATATTTATCTCGATATCTAGTTATCATGATCCTTTAATAAGATCTATTATCTTGTAGCCTTCAAGAGGGTCCAACCATTATCTCAAATGATCTTTATTTTCTTATCATCTTTGTGGGGGCCAAACCACTGTGTAATTAATCATTGATCACTCTATTATATGGCTATCTATCATAACACAAATTCCTACCCATATTGACATAATCTTTTTATCTTAGTGATCACTATCTCGCTATCTCTATGTCTAATTGTATCATTTTTATATCGAATTTTTTTTTTTGTTTGTCTAACATGTTTGGTTGCAACTAACATTTTTGTTATGAAACAACCTAGTAGCATCTTATGAAGGTTGAAATCTCTTCTTTGGAGGCAACTCTGCATAGACAGAGGATTATGCTTCCCCTTCGTATCTCAGTAAAAAAATTTCAACTTTATCTCTTTACTTTTGCTCGCATCTCTTGATGACATACTTGATAAAGTGGGGGCAAAATGTAACATCATAAATTGCACCTTGTGCAATTCTACACTACATAAACACCTATTCTTTAAGCCAATTGGAAAAATCTGTCTAGCTTTTGCCCGCTTGGCTTGCCCTACCATCTTCTCATTTGTCCTTTTCTTGACCCCGTTGACTATCTAATTGAAGGATGGTAGTGTTAGCAACAAAGAGGAGGAAGACTAAGGGGGGGATGAATCAGTCTTCACCGGATCTACAAACTTAATCACAAAAATATATTTGATACATTGCAACAATAATAAATATAAGCGAATTAACAACACAACACACACCACCAAGATTTCAATGTGGAAAACCTGGTTAAGGGGAAAACCACGGTGGGAACCTACCCATAGTAAGATGATACTCTATAGTAGTATGTGAAATATTACAATGGGGAATATACATGCATTCAACCACACTGCCTAGAAATCACTTCTCAAAAGATAATGGCCCAGAAGGCTACAACCCTTAGGGAAGTCTCACTAACTTACAACAAGATTCAAACTACAATCTGGATGAAATGAACTTAAGGAATAGCATCTAAATGCCTGATTACAGTTCTAGTTAAGCATAGTTGTCTTCTCAGCAACACCAATCTCCACACAATCACAATACCGAAGGATAAATCACTTGTTCACACATACACCACTTTCTAATAATGCAGATACAACATCAACGCCTAAATTACATGAATATATCACCTATATATACAATTCATCAACCTTGATAACAAGGTCGACTAAACCCTCAACCTTCAATTACAAAATTACATCACATGATACAAAGATCGACCACCAGACCAATATAATATTTTACATGACATAACATGGACCTAATACAAATTCCTAAATGCTCGACTCCACCAAAAATATCGTGAAGATCAACCGCAACTTGCTACACCACCAAAAATATCGCATAACATGAAAAATCATCATCGGTTCATAGAAACCATAAAAAAATTGCACAATGATCCATAGGGATCATCAAAACAAATAGGACATGACTAGAAAACACTAGCAAGCACATTAGAATCAACAGGAACAACTTCACCAACACCACTTACCAAATCTTCATCGATCAACAACTGAAGCTCAGGAATACAACTAATCAACAACTATCACAAAGAAAAATAATTTGTGGAGCACCAAATCATGATCCATCTGAAATGAAGATACACAAGACCATGCCAAACAATATCCCAAAATACTAGCACAAGATTTGATCACACCAGAATATACTAGAGGAAAGACTGAACTCTGCAATACTAATGCAGGAGCATCCCTGGTTCTTGGCAATCTTGCATCAACCAAAAATTATTTCCTTTCTATTTTGTTTTCTATTTTGCAATTTCAACATTTCATTCTACATTTTCCGGCATTGGCTCATCGGACCTTGAGGAGTTGGATTTTGCTTGAGGACTTTATCATTTACCTTATTCCCAAACCACAGAGCATTTGAATCATTTTTCGGCAAGTTATTGCTACCGATTTTCGAGACAGTTTTTTGGTACCGGTTGCCTAGACCTATTTGCATTAGTGATCTATCGGATCCCTTTCATATCTTGCAGAGCCCTGAGCATTGATTCTGATATTCCTTGGCATGTGGGCAACCTTCCCTTTGATCTACACTTCATCCTTTGGATTTTCCAGAGGAATTTATTTGGTAGAGGTCGACCTTGTTTTTACACGTTAGGTCTTGTTCTTCAGCGTTTGATCCCTTTTTGGGTTGACCGGACTCCTCAGATCGTATAAATCATTGTAATTAAGCATTAGAATGCAGATCAAGGGTGGTAGACAAAGCATAGAAGCTAGATCTTAAGATTTGAGGTGTCGATTGTGACCTATTCTATAATTGAGCATGTTTTAGCAGACCAGTGAGCTAGTTTCTGTAATCAGTTTTTCATAATATAATTCATTCTATTCTACATTGCCTCCATCATATTCTTGTTTCCATTGTGTTTATTCTTGCTGGCCAGTTCAAATTGATCTCTTTGAGGTCCCTCCTAACCAGTGATTGCACCAAGTGGTATCAAAGCGAGCCTTCATTCTGGAGATTGCGTTGTCCTGAGAAATTTTGTTGTAGGGTGGTAGACTATGGATCCAACCTGCTACTACAGAGGACTGACGTGCAAATGGCGCAAAGAGGAAATAGGAATGGTGGAGTGCATGGGAATGCAGACCCTGCTGTGATGGAAATGTTGAGAGGAATTGCAGCGCGGTTGGAAGTTGTTGAGACAACACAGAGAAGAGGCTGACATATTGAAGGTGTGAGTGAAGATGAAGGAGAAGAAGCCTAGGCAGAACAAGTAAACCCATCAACGATTGATCCAGATGAAGAGAGGTTTTTGAGGGTTTTGAGTAGGGAAAATACTAAACCTCATTTTACTCCACCAGAATATGATGGAAAGTTGGATTCAAATGAATTGATGGATTGGATCTCGAAAATGGAGAAATATTTTGATTTTGAGAGAACTGCAGAGGAAAGGAAGGTGAAATATGCCTGTACCCGGTTGAAAGGACATGCATCTCTTTGGTGGGAGAAGAGGTAAAGAGAAGATCAAGACATGGGATTGGATGGTTGCTAAGTTGAAATCAAAATTTATGCTAGCTGACTACCAAGTGAATATGTTCTGAAAGTTGCAGAATTTGAAGCAGAAGGAATCTGATGTGGAGTACACCGAAGCATTTTACAAGTTGAATATCAAATCCGGGTATGTTGATGATGAAGTTGTACAAGTTGCAATATATTTGAATGGATTGTGTATGTCTATACAAGATGAACTCATTTTGATCAAGTTGCAGAGTGTTGAAGAGGCTTATCTGTATGCCCTAAAAGTAGAAGAGAAGCCGAACAAAAGACATGAGCAGAGACAAAGAGGTAGAGGTGGAAGGTTTACCAGAGGAATATTTCAAGGAGGAAGAGGAACCTGTACAAATAAGAAAAAGGACAAGGAAGTAAGCAAAGAAGGTAATTCATATTGGAAGGATGATAAAAATTTCTACTAGATGTCTACCAGAGTGAAAATTTTGGAGAAGATGATAGACGACAAGATAAGAGAGTGTTTAGAGGAACTTGCTATAAGTGTGGAGGAGAAGGACACCATGCTTTTGAATGTAGGAAGACAGAGAATATCAGGAGAACAACAGTGGTGGAAGAAAGGCCCACCAAATCAGCTAATAAACTGAAAGATAGAGAACTGTTAATGATGAGGAGAGCTTTGTGTCATACCAGAGAAGATGAGGAGCCCTTGAAGAGGAAAAATTTGTTCAAGACCAGATGTAAGGTATCCAGTAAGTGTTGTAAGTTGTTATTGATAGTGGTAGTTCAGATAACCTTGTTTTAGAAGAGATGAATTTGGAAAGATTGAAACACCCTAAGCCATATCGATAAGTATAGATTTAGCATGAACATAAGTTGTTGGTAAGTGAGAAATGTTTGGTGAAATTAAAATTTGGGTTTTATCGTGATGAAGTCTTGTGTGATATTATGCCTATGGATATTTGTCACCTTTTGTTGGGTAGACCTTGGCAGTTTGTTAGATAGACAATACATGATGGGAGAAAGAATATATACACTATTGTGGCCAATGGGATGAAGCAAACCTTGTTGTCCTTCTAGGAGAATTTGAAGAGTGAAGTCTGCATGAATGCTAGAATCTATTTGGTGGATGGAAGGAAATTCCTGGATGGGATGAGACATGAGAATGTGTGTTTTGCCTTAGTTCTTGAGAAGACTGAGAATCCGGAGTATGAAGAAGAACAACCGAAAGAGATAAAAGAGTTGTTGATAGAGTATGAAGACATCATTTCAAATAATGTGCTTGATGGATTACCACCTATGAGAAGTATTAGCCATTGCATGGACCTATTTCTCGGAGCTAGTTTGCCTAACAAAGTTGCACACCAGATGACACCGATAGAGAATGAAGAGTTGAATAGACAAGTGTAGGAGCTATTGAAGAAAGGTTTGATCAGAGAAAGTTTGAGTCCTTGTGCAATACCAATAGTATTAGCACCTAAGAAGAATGGAGGATGGAGGATGTGTACCAATTCCAGAGCAATAAACAAGATCACAATGAAATACCGGTTTCATTTACCTAGGATGGATGACATAATGGATTGTTTGAGTGGAGCCAAATACTTTACAAAGATAGACTTGTAGAGAGGATATCATCATATTAGAATCAGAGAAGGAGATGAGTGGAAGACAGTGTTCAAGACAAATGAAGGACTCTATGAGTGGTTGGTGATGCCTTTTGGATTGACTAATGCACCGAGTACTTTTATGAGGTTGATGAATGTGGTATTGAAGAAATTCTTGTGTAAGTTTGTTATTGTATATTTGGATGACATTTTGATTTTTAGTAAGACAAAAGAGGAGAATTTGTTGCATTTAAGACAAGTTTGGCATAGGTTGGGAGAAGAAAAGTTGCTAATAAATCTTAAGAAGTGTACTTTCATGAAGGAAGAGTTAGTCTATTTGGGATTTGTGATATCTGAGGATGGTTTGAAGATGGACCTTGAGACAGTATAAGCAATTGTTGAATGGCCTACACTGAAAAACATTGGAGATGTAAGCTCATTTCATGGATTGGCTAGTTTCTACTAGAAGTTTATTAGAAAATTCAGTTCATTTTGTAACCGTATGACTCAGACAACGAGGCGAGATACAAAGGACTTCAAGTGGACCACTGGAGCAAACAAAAGTTTTGAATTGCTAAAGTAGAAAGTGACTCAACAACCTGTGTTAGCTTTACTGGATTTCAACAAAGTGTTTTGAGTGGATTGTGATGCAAGTGGATCTGCAATAGGAGTAGTCTTGAGTCGGGAAGGGAGAGCAATAGCTTATTTCAGTGAGAAGTCGAATGATGCCCGAAGGAGATATTCAGTGTATGATCAGGAATTTTATGCTATAGTTCAAGCCTTGAAGAAATGGAGACATTACCTATTGCCTAAAGAGTTTGTGTTGTATACGGTGTTGGCAATATGTTGGATTTGGTTAAGTGTTGTCATTTATGTCAATATTGTATCTCAATTGGATATGGTTATGCTATCTCGGTTGGACCTATCCTCGTTAGACTTGGTGTTTGTCTTGGTTTTGGCTGTGATTATAATTCGGTATGATCAGATCCATGGATTCAATTTTGAATGGTTATTCAGGTTGGCTATATGCTTTTCATATTCTATTGATTCATGATTTGGTGCTTCAGAAGCTATCACTTATGTTCTCGATTAGCTTTACCGGTTGGCGATACTTGATAATTTGGTTAAGTGATTTTGGTCTGGCTTATGGAAATGGTTTCTAAAGTGCTGAAGGTGTTCTTGATCATGTTCTAATTGTTTGGTGGCTTCGCATTGGTTGGTGTTCTTTCTTGGTGGTCTTATTTGGATCCGGTTGATTATTTTGTGATGTTTCACCAAGGGTTTCTACCAGTTGGTGAAACGTGTTGGAGATTGGTCTTAGCATGATTTGCGACAGATGTAATTGTTTGGGAATTTGAATTAGGTCTATGTTATGTAATATAAATCATAATATTGGTCTGGTGATATCATGTGATGTAATTTTTGTAATTATGGGTTTAGGTTTTAGCCGACCTTATCATTAAGGTTGATGATATTTATTTGTAGGTGACTTATTCATGTAATCTCGGTATCGATGGTTATGTCTGCATTATCAAAGAAAGGTTTATGTGCGAACAATGATAAATCATTTAGCTGAAGGTTATGAAGGATTTGATGTTGTGGGGAAGACATTTGTGCTTAACCGAAACTGTATTAAGCATTAAGAGATGCTACTTCCAAAGTTCATTCTTTTCGGATTGTAGTCCGATGTGTTTGTAAGTCAATGAGACTTCCTTTTGTGATGAGCAGTGCATTCTAGGTGGTTGGATTGATTGTAAGTGCATTCCTTATTAGAATTATTTCACATACTATTGCAGAAGTATTATCTGATTGTGCATAGGGTTTCCCATCATGGTTTTTCCCTTTACCAGGTTTTCCACGTCAAAATATTGGTGTTGTGTGTACTGTTCTTGCATGCTTTATCTTGCATTGTATTGGTTTCTTTGTGCTCCGGTATAAAGTTTATAATCTGCATTAACTGTTATACTTGTGAGAAAACCGATTCACCCGCCCCCCCCTCTCAGTTTTCTCCTGGTCCTCTCTGTAGAATCTTAACTACTTGAGGTGATCTGATGGCATCAACATCAAGTTCTACATTTAATCCCTACCAAAAGGAGAGTCCTAGATTTGATGGTACAATTTATAAAATATGGAAGGAGCAAATGAAAATTCATTTGAGATCTCTTGGAGTTGAAGTTTGGGAGATAATGGAGAAAGGGTATATACCTCATGATCCTAATTCTAGAACACTGACACCTGTTGATGAACAAAAGAGAGCTGAAAATAATGTCAGAGCAAAAGAAGAATTGTTAAGTGCCCTTTCTGATGAGAAGCTATTGAATGTTATAGAGTTGGAGACTGCAAATCAGATCTGGTTGAAGCTTGAAACTCTTTATGAAGGCGACCAAGCAATAAAGATTCCAAAACTTGAAGGTTTTTGGGTGAGATATGAAACTTTGAAGATGGAAGAATATGAGAAGATAAGTTCTTTCATGGATAGAGTGAATGAGATTGTCATAAGAATCAAATATTGTGGTGGATCAGTTAATGAGGATGAGGTTGTGTCAAAGATTCTAAGAGTTCTTCCTCTGTCTTAAAAGATGAAGGCTACTACAATTAATGAACTCCAGACAATGTCAAGTACCCCTGTTACCAGAGATACATTACTTGGGAAATTGACTACTTTTGAACTTGAGGAACTTGGAGATCAGAGTGCTACTAAGAGAAAAACTGCATTTAAAGCATCTACCTCTCGTAAGCAGAAGATAGATTGGAAAGAGTTGTATGCCAAATATCTGGAAGACATTGAGAGAGAAGACAAAGAACTTGAAGAGTTGGAAGCCCTAATTGCTAGAAGAATCCCTAAAGGACTGATTGGAAGTAATTATGAAGGAAAAGTGCCTTTTAAATTCTTTTCATGCAATAAGATTGGTCATTTTGCTTCTAGATGTCCTGAAAGAGCTGCTAGGAATCATGAAAGATTTATGAGGAATTATAAGCCTAATTTGGAATATCAGAGAAAACCTAGATTTAGAAGGAATAACTATAAATCATGTTACTATGCTGGTGATGGTGATTTTGGTATTACTAATGATGATGATGATGAACTTGTAAGTGGGTCTGGTAATGGAAGCTCCGGTAAGATTGAGTCTTTATTGCTATCAAGGATGATTCTTCAGAACCTGTCATTGATACAAATCATACCAAGAAGAAGGCTTAGCTGCTAAAATTGAAGAGAAGGATGAATGGGTTATAGACAGTGGTTGCTCACATCATATGACTGGTGACAAGAGGGAATTCCTAACTCTGCAAGAATTTGATGGTGGACTAGTCAGATTTGTAGACAACAAGGCATGCAGAATCAAAGGAAAAGGAATAATATCTCTGAATGGTAAGACTAATACTAACAATGTTTATTATTTTGAAGGATTGAAGCATAATTTTTTGAGTGTGGGTCAGATGGTGGATAGAGGATTTCATTTGCAATTTAAAGATGGAAAATGAAAGATTATCAATAGACCTAGATTGGAGAATGCATCTGGAACTCAGACCAAAGGAAATATATTTCTTTTGAACTCTAGTGAGAAGGTCTGCTCAATTGTTCATATTGATGAAAGTTGTTTATGGCATAAGATAATGTGTCATGTAAATTTTGATTACATAGTGAAGATCAGTTCAACACAATCTTTCAGAGATTTGTCCAAGATTGTTAAACCTCATAATCTGGTATGTAGAGAATGTCAAATGGGTAAGCAAGTTAGAAATTCCTTCATAAGCATACATGATAGATCTAATGAAATTCTTGATCTTATCCATACTGATCTGTGTGGACCAGAAAGGACTAAAACGTTTCAAGGTGATAGATACTTTACGTTGCTTATTGATGACTATTCTAGAATGATGTGGGTTGCATTTTTTAGAGAAAAATAAGACGCTATTGAGAAATTAAAAATTTTCAAAGCTATTGTTGAGATAGGAATAGGATTGAAGATAAAATGTTTAAGATCAGATCAAGGCGGTGAGTTTACATCTGGTGAGTTCAACAACATTTGTGAGAAAAATAGAATTAGAAGACAATTTTTTGCACCTAGAACCCTACAACATAATGGAATAGTGGAAAGGAAGAACAAAACTATCTTGGATGTTGCAAGGACAATGATGATGGAGACCAAGTTACCTGATATCTACTGGAGAGAAGCTATCAATACTAAGGTATACACTTTCAATAGAATACACATAAAAGGTGACACTGGTAAGACTCCTTATGAATTATGGTTTGGTCATACTCCTACTATCTGATATTTCAGAATTTTTGAAAGTAAATGCTATATCAGAAGAGATGATGCATTAGGGAAATTTGATCCTAGAAGTGATGAAGGAATATTTTTGGGTTATTCTACTACGAGAAAAGCATATAGATGTTATAACAAAAGATTGAATAGGATAGTGGAAAGCATAAATGTCAAGGTGGATGAGAAAGGTAATAATCAGATCAGATCATATGACTATGGACCGGAAGATGAATTTGTCAGATCAAAACCGATAGTGGAAGAATCAGTTCAGAACATTGATCCAATTGCTCTGGTAACATCAGAAAATTCCACAGTGACTATTGAAGAGCAGAAAGAATCAGAAAGTCAAGACAATCCTAAGCCCCCCAGGTATGTGTAGCTGAATCATTTTGAAGATCAGATCATTGGAGATAAAAGGAAAGGTGTGATGACAAGAAGAAGGCTAGCTACTGAAGAGGTATGTTTAATTTCTCAAATTGAAATAGAATCTTTTATTGAAGCAAGTAAAGATGAGAATTAGATGAAATCAATGGAAGAGGAACTAAATTAGATAGAAAATAATAAGACTTGGGAATTGGTTCCTTGGCCTAAAGATAAGAATGTTATTGGAACTAAATGGGTTTTCAGGAATAAATTAAATGAAGAAGGTCAAGTTTTGGGAAACAAAGCTAGATTGGTTTGCAAAGGTTATTCATAGGAAGAAGGAGTTGATTATGATGAGACTTATGCTCCGGTTGCAAGAATTGAAGCGACAAGACTATTTCTTGCCTATGTTGCACACAAGAACTACAAGGTATATCAGATGGATGTCAAATGTGCATCTCTAAATGGATATCTTGAAGAAGAAGTCTACATTGAGTATCCCAATGGATTTTCTTTATCAGAAGACAAAGACATGGTTTGCAGATTGAAGAAAGATTTATATGGACTGAAATAAGCCCCTAGAGCATGGTACGATAGATTAGATAAATATCTTTCAAAGATCGATTTTAGCAAAGGTAATGTTGATAGTAACTTATATTATAAGATTGAGCATGATGACATACTGATCATTGAAGTCTTTGTGGATGATATCATTTTTGGAGGAGAAGAAAGTTTATGCATGATATTTGTTGATGATATGAAGAATGAATTTGAAATGCCTATGATTGGAGAGATGAAATTTTTCTTAGGTTTATAAATTAATCAAACTGATAAAGGTATTTTCATTTGTCAAATTAAGTATGTGAAGGAATTTCTTAAGAAATTCGGACTTGAAAATTCTAAACCTGTCAGTACTCCTATGATAACCGGTTGCAAATTGTCTAAGGAAGATGAATCTCTTAGAGTGAATCCTAGTAGATACAAATCAATGATTGGTGGATTACTGTACTTAACTTAGACTAGACCTGATATAATGAATGTTGTTTGTATTGCTTCTAGATTTCAGTCAGATCCTAGAGGAACTCATGATATTGTTGTTAAAAGGATATTCAGATATTTGGTAGGTACAATAGATTATGGGTTATGGTATCCAAAGGATGATGCTTTTAGACTATGTGCCTATACAAACTCTGATTGGGTAGGAGATGTTGATGGCTAGAAGAGAACTATAGGTGGTGCATTATTTCTTGGGAAGAAAATGGTTTCATGGCTTAGCAAGAAACAATCATGCACTTCATTATCTACTGTTGAAGCTGAATATGTAGCTGTTGCAACTAACTGTACTCAGATTTTATGGATGAAACAAATGTTGAAGGATATAAGGGTAATTTATGCTGATCCTATTGTTATTCACTGTGATAATACTGCTGCTATTGATATGTCAAAGAATCTAGTATTTCATTCCAAATCAAAACAAATTTCTATAAGGTATAATTTCTTGAAAGAAAAGGTTGAAGTAAATGAAGTAAGATTGGTTTATGTGCCTACTAAGGAACAAATTGTAGATATTCTAACAAAACCATTTCCTAAATATAATTTTTAATGTCTCAGAGATCAGCTGGGGGTCACCATCCCTATGGAAGAGACTTAGAGATGCAGGGATGCATAAATCCGGTAAGCCTATTAGACATATTTTCTGATCTGGGTTGATGAGATGATGTTGTTGCTCAGGGGGAGGAGTCAACTGTTCGGTTCAGTATTTATGTTTGGTTGTACCCGTCCTTTGTCATTGATATCAAAGGGGGAGATTGTGTTAATTTGAAAATCAATTAATCAAAGGGGGAAATATATTTCAGATTATTCTTTGGGAGATTGTTGGCATTCCTTGGCACTTGGATGATTTTCACATTTAGTGTTGCCATCAATGCCAAAGGGAGAGATTGTTGGCAATATTCTATATTTGGTTAAGTGTTGTCATTGATGTCAAGATTGTATCCTGATTGGATATGGTTCTACTATCCCGGTTAGACTTGATATTTGTCTTGGTTTTGGCTTTGATTTTGATCCGGTATGATCAAATCCTTGGATTCGGTTTTGGATGGTTATCCAGGTTGGCTATATGCTTGTCATGTTCTATTGATTCATGATTTGGTGCTCCAGAAGCTATCGCTTAAATAACCGGTTGGTATTTCTTGGTACCGGTTGGCCATACTTGATGATTTGGTTAAGTGATTTTGGTTCGACTTATGGAAATGGTTTCTAACATACTGAAGGTGTTCTTGATCATGTTGTAATTATTTGGTGGCTTTGCATTGGTTGGTGTGCTTTCTTGGTGGTCTTCTTTGGATATGGTTGATTATTTTGTGATATTACAATAAGGGTTTTTACCGGTTGGTGAAATGTGTTGGAGATTGGTCTTAGCGTGATTTCCAGTGGATGTAATTGTTTGGGAATTTGAATTAGGTCCATGCTATGTAATATAAATCATAATATTGGTCCGGTGATATCATGTGATATAATTTTTGTAATTATGGGTTTATGGGTTTAGGGTTTATCCGACCTTATCATAAAGGTTGATGATCTGTATTTATAGGTAACTTATTCATGTAATCTCGATATCGACGGTTATGTTTTCATTATCAAAGAAAGGTTTGCGAATAGTGATAAATCATTCAACAAAAGGCCTTGAAGGATTTGGTGTTGCAGGGCAGACATTTGTGCTTAATTGAAGTTGTATCAAGCATTAGGAGATGCTACTTCCATAGTTCATTCTTTCCAGATTGTAGTTAGATGTGTTTGTAAGTCAGTGAGACTTCCTTTTGTGATGAATAGTGTGCTCTAGGCAGTTGGCCTGATTGCAAGTGCAATCCCCATTGTAATTATTTCATATACTGTTGCAGAAGTATTATCTAATTGTGGGTAGGGTTTCCCACCGTGGTTTTTCCCTTTACTGGGTTTTCCACATCAAAATGTTGGTGTTGTGTGTATTGTGCTTTCATGCTTTATCTTTCATTGACATGTTGGTTACTTTGTGCTCCGGTATATATTTTATAATTTGCATTAACGTTTATTGCCCTAATCCCTAAAGTTGCTGGGGCGGATTCTATGGGAAAATTTAGGCCAATAAGTCTATGTAACTCTTTCTATAAGATCATATCCAAAGTTTTGACCACTAGAATTTTGGTTGTTCTCCCCTTCATCATCTTTGAGTAGTAGAAAGGTTTTGTTCCTGGCAGGCAGATTTTGGACTCTATCATTCTTGTGAATGAGAACATTCATTCCCTCAATTCTGCTAAAAAAGAAGGCTTCTTGATAAAGTTGGATCTGGCAAAGGCTTATGATAGAGTGGAGTGGCATGTTCTTTTCAGAATCATGGAGGCTTTTGGATTTGATGAAAAGATAACCAAAATTATCAGAGAGCTGATCACCACTCCTATGTTCTCTATTCTGATTAATGGATCTCCTACAAAATTCTTTAAAATGTCAAGGGGGCTCAGACAAGGAGATCCCATATCTCCTCTTCTCTTCAGCATTCTGGCTGAGAGCATGAGTAGATTGATTCACAATTTGAAATTGAGTAAAACCATCATAGGTCTTCAACCTTCCTCTGCTAATGTTTTTTGCTCTCATCAACAGTTTGTTGATGATACTATCCTAATGGGATATTCTTCTGTTACAAAGGCTGAGGCCTTCAAAACTGCTCTTAATTCCTATGCTTTGGCTACTGGTCAGCAAGTCAATTGGGACAAACCAGCTATATATTTCATGAATACTTCGGTCATAAGACAACAAAAAATTGCTAAAATTATTGGTTGCAAGGTGGACATGATCCCTTCCACCTATCTAGGTCTTCCCTTGGGTTTAACTCCCCCAAACTCCTTTTGGAATATGATTATTGATAAATTCAACAAAAAACTTGCTGGGTGGAAAGGTTCTATTTTATCTCAGGCTGGGAAATTGCAGTTCCTTCAAGCTACTCTCCAGAACCTCCCTGTTTATGCCCTCAATTTATTTGGTATCCCAGCTGAATTTGCTGAAGCATTGGAAAGAATCCAGAAGAGATTTTTATGGTTAGGAGTTGAAGAAAAAAAGACGATACCCTTGGCTACTTGGGACAAAGTTTGTAGACCTAAGAACAAAGGAGGGTTGGGGATTAAAGCTCTAAAAACCTTTAACAAAGCTCTTCTAGAAAAACAATTATGGAGAGCCTATGATACCAAGAAAGATTGGAATCAAATATGGTTTGATAAATATATTCATAATCAACCTATCCAAGGGGTAGTTGACTCTGAAGATATTCCTGTTGGATCCTTCATTTGGAATAGTATTATCAAATCCATAAAAGTGGCCAAAGCTGGAGCTGGATGGATCCTTGAAAAAGGTGACAAAATAAGGTTTTGGGAGGACCCTTGGATGAATAATGAAGCTCTTTATGATCAAGACAATAGTCAAGTTATTGAGGAATGTAAAAGGAGGTTTGGGCTTATGGTGTGTGACTACTAGAAGGAGGACAAACGGGTGAGGCTTGATGTTATTCATTCTAGATTTTCCTTACTCTAGAAGGAGTTGTTGTCCTTTTCCCTTAACAAAGACTATGATGATGTTTTTCTCTGGAAAAGTAATCCTAGAGGTGAATTTACGGTTGCTTCAGCCTACAAAAAAACTTTTTTTCAGACCAGTAATCCCATTTGGAGTAAAGTTTGGAACAACATTCTGATCCCTAAAGTCAATATTTTCTTTTGGATTGCTTCTCACAATAGTATCCTTACTCTTGACAATTTGGTCTGAAGAGGTTTCAAACTCCCTAATATATGCGAGCTATGCCAGAAAGAGGAAGAATCAGTTGATCATCTCTTTTTTCACTACTCCTTTACTTGGGAAATTTGGTGTAAAATGTGGGAGAAACGGAAAGTTAGTTGGGTTATGAACAAGAGTATCAAGGATATTATCTGGCAATGGAATTTCTCCACTAAATGCAGCTTATCAAGAACCTTTGGTCCTTGACTCTCCCCATGATTTGCTGGAGCATTTGGAAAGAAAGAAATAACAGAATATTTAGGGAAGCTAAGTGTATCTCTTAGGTGGTTTTTGAAAAAATCTGCAGGGCCATAAAAGAGAACATCAATATTCCTCACAAAAACAATAAGCAATGGTTTGTTACTGATATGAATGAAATGGAAAAAGACATCCTCACTGAATGGAACCTAATACATAAACTCTATAGATCTGACAATAAGAATAGGAGAGATAATATTGTTTGGCACTTTCCTGATCATGATTGGATAAAGGTGAATTTCGATGGGGCGGCTAAGGGCAACCCTGGGAAGTCTGGTGGTGGAGGAGTTATCAGAAATGCTCAAGGAGTTTGCATTGCAGCTTTTGCCTCTCCTTTTGGGGTCCAAAATAATCATGTGGCTGAAGCTCTGGCCATGCTAAAAAGCCTCCAGCTTCTCAGGGATTCAAATTCAAAAAAATCTGGCTCGAAGGGGACTCCTTAAACATCATCCAAGCCCTCAAAGGTACAAGCTCTGTTTCTTGGAATATTACTAACTTAGTTAAAAGTGCTAAATATTTGTTAAATAAATATGTTAGTGTTAGCATAACTCATACTCTAAGAGAAGGTAATAAGGTAGCAGATCTCTTAGCTAATGAAGGGGTCAATTTAGAGAATGATGTTAAATATATTGGAGAAACTCATTGTAAAAGGGAGGTTAAAGAGCAATTATATTTTGATCGTATCAATGGGTCAAGTTAATATCATGATTACATTTTGGGGAATGAATTCCAAAGACAGATTTTGGGGGTGGATTAACTGCCAGTTAATGAGTGCTTTTTGGCATCATTTCCATGATCATATGCGTGAGGAATATTATAATCATAATTGCTTAGTTTGTGTGGCCATAAAGATAAGTTTCAAAACAACCAAAGAGTCTCTATTCAGTAACTCTAGAATTTACAAGCATTTGGGGTTTCATCTACGAACTGTGAATTATAGCTATTGGTACTTCTACCTGGAGCTAAAAATGGGTGGTAATTTAAATAGGAACGAGCCCCCAGGATGCAAAAATTGGAAGAGTGAATGAAAAGTCTGGAGAAGACTTCATAGATATGGCTTTACTGACTATATGGAAAAGCTTCACAGAAGCAGAAATTTTGTTTCTCATGGTTTTGCCAGAGGCTGGAGTAACAACAGAGTTACCTTGTTCGAGGAGATATGGCAAATTGATGAGAACCTGGTCGTCGAGGTCACGGGTCTGTAGATGGAGGGAACCAAATTTTATAGAGATCACAAGTATGTAGCTGAGGTGTTCAAAATCTTCCCAAAATCAGAGGATGAGAAGGGCAAGCTTGTGAAGAAAGACAACATTTCCTATTACATTCCCCAACAGGTAAAGCCCTTTTGGCAAAAAGTTTTAAGGGTTTTAATGGAGTATTTAACTTTTGACGGTAGATTTACAAAAATCTATAACTATCACTTTGCTATTTTGAACCACTTCCGTCACGGGGCCAAAATATCCCTACCTTTTTATTTAGCATCCTCTCTGAATGAGAGTCTTGCTGACCACACTAAAAAGCCTAACTCCTATGCTATAGCCCATCAGGGGCTTATATTGCTCATTTATGAACATCTGAAGGACAAGGCTAGGGAGACCAAAGATGACCCTCTGATCACGAATGCACATATCTTTGAGAATGGAAAAGATTCGGATTTGGATGAGGAACAACCTAATGCATCTACCCACAAAAAAAGGAGAGCTGACACAGATAATGTGGATACGAAGGTGCACTGTTGATAGGGAGGTATGGCAAGGGGGTTGCCCAAATGGCTTGTATTTTTTTTTTCTAAGTGATAGGTCCTTTTCTAGTTTCTATGTGTAGTCACCAAAATCAGAGAGCAAAAAGCTTATAGGTAACCTAGCAACTCTCCTTGATCCACCTCCCTAAGTCAAACACTCCCTGGTTGCTCAAGGGCTTCAACTCCATTGTTTTAGGCTTTGTAGTCTAACACCTTACTCTCTCAATTGAAATTCATTTCCTCTATCCCTAACCTATTCTCTAACTGCACAAGGTCTCCTCTTGATGAATTACAAGTTTGTGTCAAGTTCTACCCCCATGGGTGTCTTTGGTCTTCTATGGTTTGGAGTGTAGTAATCCTTCACAAGTGCTACAAACCGACTTATGGAGTCTATCTCACCAAATGTGTTAAATGCATGCAAGATTAACTTGTTTCAACTTGATTTGATGGGTTTTATGCTTTACAACCTTCCTTTGTGTACCCGATTTGACAAAAAACCATATTTTAGGCCTAAAGCGGGCTACAAGGAATTAGCCCTCTTTTTGGGGTTTTATGCTCATCCTGCTCAAAAGATGGACTTCCAGACAAAAATAACCTTATATTCTTATACCCTTTTGGAAGTTCTTGAGGATTTTCTAAGTCTTAGGGTCCATTAGGCCTCCTCCATGACTGTCCCAAAAATGGGTGCAAAAAGAAGGGTTTGTTAGGGTTTTGATGGCAAGAATCAACATACAAGCTAGAAACCTTCAATGTGAATCATGCAACCTTATTTCTACCATGTCACATACTAATTAGGTCAAAATAAAGCAGTTTAACACCTTCAAAGGTTAGAGAACAAGGTTTTACAAAAGATGCTCATAAGGAGTGTGCAACATTTACAACTTTTCCCTTTCTTGCTTTCCACAAACACATCATTGCATGAGTACCAATTAAATTCAAAACATGTCCAACATTAGTGACAAAGGAGAACCACATTATCCCTACACAAAGAAAGCATTAGGCAATTACAAACCAATGAATCATTCACTGTCAAAACTTGTTATCACTGCACTTTGCCTCTTTCATTGCATTTTTACTTTAACCTACATTTACCACTGTCAAAACTCTTTTTCAAAGGTCTGTCTGGTGCTTTTGATCAATTCTCTATCTTTGAATATTTTTTGACCTTCATACCTGCTATTTGGAAGAGGAAGATTGCAAAAACAACTCAACTAAAATGCAAAAATCAGTCATAATTGACTGTTACAGCCAGCTGGGCGTTACAACATCGCCTAAAGGATCATTAACTAATCTTGGAAAACTCAAAACCCATGGGCAGGGTCAAAGACCACTCCTTTTTCTTGTTTGAAAACAAATAAAAGGAGATACAAGGTTTTACAAACACCAATATATGGTGGAGAGTAAGCAAATGAGTGGAAACCAACACCAAAACAGTGACTCACTGTTTTTTTACACAATTTTCACAAACTGAAAAATGCAACCATCTTTATCATGGCTTAGAAATCCTCTTTTCTTTCACATACAACCTGAACAACAAGACAAGCCTATACACCTGATGAATGCATTTGCTATAGAAGAGCAAAGCATCAAACTTCTTCGAAGACCCTAGCCAAATAACACACTTGCCTAGGGCTCCATGGCCACAAAACTTCTTGCACTTGCATTTTTGAAATAAAAACATGTATTTACATATCTTACAAGTTGACCAACTGGTTCTTGGGAAGCCATGAACATTTAGGGCTTCAAGGAGCCAAGTTGGTCAAGCATCCTTGCCAAATTCCTAGACAAGGCAATGAAACTGTCAAAACCAATTAATTTTTCTTAGAATTTAAAACTTAATGAAATTTGATGCCACCAAAGGGAAAAGCTTCAAGAACCATAAGAGAACTTGAAAATCTAAGAACAGTACGGCCAAGTACAATAGGTGTACGGACTGCTACTCACATGGAGTTAAAACTTAGAGAAAAACAAGGTAAAAACTAGTGCAAACTTTCAAATGCTTGATATCTCCATGAAATCAACCCTTACAATGGTTAAAGAAGGAGAATAAATACCTCTACAAGTTAGTTATCCTCCTGTACTGACAGGTACATGTCCAAGAGCACTAAAATTTTAACATTTTCATGTCTAAAATGAGAACTTTTAATGCCTAGATGATGCAAGGTTGACCTCAAAGACTACCAATCACCTAAAAACACTACTCACACCTAAAAACCAAGCACAAAGCATGTCTAAAAACTTTTCAAAATAAAAACACATTGAAAACTCACTTTTCCCAACATTTTGCCAGGCAACTCCAAACTGGCAACTTTGAGCAAAAAGATGAAAACAGGAAACATGACCGCACAATGAGTTCAAAACACATCCAAACAACTTAGAACAACTCAAAAACATCTTAAAAAAACTTTCCAACTCAAGACTAATAAAAATCAAACCTACTATCAAACCTATGATGAAATGAAGCTAGGTGCTCCTGCACCATACTCCCTCGGTGAAAATCACGTGACTACTTTGGGCAGAAAAGAGAGAGGAATACCAGCCTTGTGGAAGTCACTTTCAGGTATCCAAGTGGCTTCAGAGGCTAGTTGATCCTTCCACTTGATCAAATGTTCAAAGTAGTCATGCTGTCTAGTCTTCTTGATGATTCTGGAATCAAGTACCTGTTCAGGAATGGGAAAAGAAGAAGAGGGAAGAGATAGATCGGAAAGGGAATGTGAAATGTCTGAAGCTCTCTGAGTCTCTTTTGGAGGCTGCCCCTTGAAAGGTACCAAATCTACAACATTAAAGATAGGAGACAAGGAAACATCAGCAGGTAAATCAATCTTATAAGCATTAGGACCATACTTAGCCAAAATCCTGCAAGGCCCTATTCTTCTCATCTGTAACTTGGTAGGAACTCCCTTTTACAATCTAGACTTGTTAGATTCACCATCACAAAATCTCCAACTGAGAATTGGACATCCCTCTTTGAAGTATCTACCCTTGCCTTGACTCTTGTTGTGGTGTCCTGCAAAGACTGCATAACCTGTTCATGGATCTCTTTCAGAGACTATGCCATATCCTCTATTGTCCCACTAACATGTTGCAAGTTAGTCACATCATGTAACTCAAAAACACCTTTTGGATGCATACCATAAACAATCTGAAATGGACTCTTACTAGTGGATCTGTTTACACTATCATTATAGGCAAATTCTGCCTGTGGAATGAGCTGATCCCAGCTTTGTCCATACTTCTTGGTGAGACATCTGAGTAGATTACCCAATGTTCTATTCACCACTTCTATTTGGCCATCTATCTGTGGATGATAAGCTGAGCCAAAAGATAAGTTAGTACCCAATTTATTCCACAAAGTCTTCCAAAAATGACCTAAAAACTTAACATCTCTATCTAACACAATGCTAGATGGCAAACCATGTATCCTGACAACTTCTTTAAAGAAAAGGAAAGCAATATGACTAGCATCATTAGTAGTTTTGCAAGGTATAAAGTGAGCCATTTTGCTAAATCTGTCAACAACCACAAAAATACTATCATACCCTGCTTTTTTCTTTGGTAAACCTACAACAAAATCCATGCTGATGCACTCCCATGGCCTAGAAGGAATGGGAAGTGGCTGATATAAACCAGCATTAGTGCTATTACCTTTGGCCTTCTGACATACCATACATTGCTCAACATACCTTCTGACATCTCTCTGCATCTTAGGCCAGTAATAGAAGCGTTGAACCAACTCTAAGGTCTTATTGAGACCAGAATGGCCACTCAAACACCCATTGTGTTTCTCTTGGATAAGGTTTTCTCTCATGGAACCTTTAGGAACACACAGTTGTCCTCCCCTGAATAAAAACCCATTCTGCAATGTAGAGTCAGCATACTCACTATGGAAATGATTCTCAAAAGCGTGACAAACTTTATAAGCAACAACAAAATCATCATCATTAGGATACAAATCTTGAAAGCAATCAATACCGATACTCTTAACTTGAATCTCCTGAATAGTCAACAATCTCCTACTCAAAGCATCAACTACTTTGTTACATTGGCCTTTCTTGTGCCTAGGAGTAAAGGTATATGCTTGTAGGTATTCTACCCATTTCACATGCCTATGGTTGAGTTTATCCTGAGAATTCAAAAAACTGACTGCCTGGTTGTCTGTATACACAACAAACTCTTTAGGAAGCAAGTAATGTCTCCACTTCCTGAGTGCCTGCACCAATGCATATAACTCTAAATCATAGGATGAGTAATTTTTCTTTGCATCATTCAATTTCTCACTAAAGAAAGCAATTGGTCTATTATCCTGACTCAAGATTGCACCTACTGCAAGATGACTAGCATCACATTCTATAGTAAAGAGCTTATCAAAACTAGGAAGGATTAACACTGGCTGTGTAGCAACTCTAGTTTTGCGTAACTCAAACCCCTTATTGGCTGCTTCTGTCCATTGAAACTTAACCTTATGACCACCCTTTATTGTATCTAACATGGGTGCACAAATTTCACTGAACCCTCTGATAAACTTTCTGTAAACCTGGGCTAGACCATGAAAACTCCTAACTGCACTGGCTGATTGTGGGGTTGGCCAACTTGTTATGGCTGCAACTTTAGATTGATCCATCTTAAGATCTCCACTAGACACAACAAAACCAAGATAGACTAGCTCTTGCTTCATAAAATCACATTTCTCAAGATTTATGGTTAACTGCTCATCAGATAATCTTTGCAAAACAATGGCTAAGTGTTTCAAATGCTCCTCTTTAGTCTTACTAAAAATGAGAATATCATCTAAGTAGACTACCACAAACTTACCAAGAAAATCCTGCAATACTTCATTCATTAACCTCATAAAGGTACTAGGAGCATTAGAGAGTCCAAAAGGAATAACCAACCATTCATAAAGACCCTCATTTGTTTTGAAAGCAGTTTTCCACTCATCACCCTCTTTTATTCTTATCTGATGGTAACCACTCTTTAAGTCTATTTTTGTGAAATACTTTGCACCCCCTAAACAATCCATCAAATCTTCTATCCTAGGAATAGGGAATCTGTACCTTATTGTGATTTTGTTTATGGCTCTGGAATTGGTGCATAGTCTCCATGTTCCCCCTTTCTTAGGTGCTAACACTGTAGGCACGGCACAAGGACTTATACTCTTTCTTATTAATCCTTGATCCAACAACTCTTGAATCTGCCTAGCTACCTCTTTGTTCTGTTCAGGAGTCATCTTATAGGCTGCTTTGTTTGGCAAAGAAGCTCTTGGTATAAAGTCAATCTGATGACTAATGGCTCTAGGAGGAGGTAATATTGCTAGTTGTCCATCACTGATGATGTCCTTAAAGTTATCAAGAATTTTCTGCACTTCTTGTGGGATCTCAACTTGTTTTTCTTTCTTCTCCTCCTTAGGTTTCACTACAAGTGCATAACCAATCCCATCTCCCTCTTTCATGGTTTGGATGAACTCTTTTTCATTGACTAATAACACTTTAGGTGCCTGTGGTTTGCTGTTCTCTATCTCTTCACTAAGGGACTGCATTTTGTAGACAATGCCATTCTTTTAAAAGGAATATGTGTTTTTTTCACCATCATGGTGTGCCTTTCTATCAAATTGCCAAGGTCTACCCAATAGTAGATGGCAAGTATCCATAGGAAGGATGTCACATAGTATCCTATCATTATATTCACCTATGTTGAAGTCTATCCATGCTTGTTCATTAACTAGGACATGTTATCCCTTGTTTAACCAGGTTACCTTGTAGGGTTCATTGTGCCTCATTCTAGGTAGGTTCAATTTGCTAACTACCTCCTCTGAGATAATGTTATTTGTGGAACCTGAATCTATAACCACCTTACATACCTTGCCCAAGATTTTGCACTTGATCCTGAACAATGCTCTTCTCTGAGACACTTCACACTTGTGAGGTTCTTGCATCAATACTCTCCTCATCATTAGACTCTCACCATCTTCAGGTGCTAGGTTGATTGTTGGAGTTCTTGTACTACTTCCTTCCTCCTGAACATAGTTGACTCTATTTTCACCTGCATGGGAAGAACTAGGCTTTTTTGGACACCTATAAGCAGGATGATCCAATTTCTGATAGTTATAGCATTTCATGGTGGAGAAGTAAGACCCTCTACTTGGTCCACTAGATCTACCCCTTCCTGGGTTGCTTGATCCCCTACCCCTATAGTTGGGCTCGCTCTGAGAATCCCCACTTTTCTCTATAAGTTTAGATTCTCCTTGGGACCTTTGATCTATGTGTCTTCCCCCAAAACTGCCTCTATGGCCTCTACCATCTCTGCCTCTTCCTCTACCTCTATTATGCTGCTCTTGCTTCTTCCTACTCCTTTCTTCTACCTTAAGTGCAAGTTGATAGCACTTCTGGATTGTTGTAGGACACAACAAACTTAACTCTTCCTGAATGTTCCATCTCAAGCCATTGAGATACCTAGCAACCTTGACATTTTCATCCTCTTGGATCTTTGACCTAAGGCATAGCTTCTGAAACTCCTCGGTGTAGCTACTGACATCTAACTCTTTTTGCCTAAGGTTTTGCTTTTTCCTATGAAGTTGTATTTCATAGTCCTCGGGAATGTAAGTCTCTCTGATCTTGGACAACATTCCCTTCCAAGTTGCTATGGGCTTTTTGCCCTCTTTCTCATGTTCATCCTGAATGAACTTCCACCATGTTAAGGTAGCTCCTCTTAACCTAGACTTAGCCACCTTCACTTTCTGGGCCTCTGTCACACCATCACATTCAAAATGGTTCTCAAGACCCTCAATCCACTCCATGACCACTTCTCGGTCCATTTTACCACTAAATAGTAGGACTCCTTCTAGTGTTCTCCCACTCATAGCCTTCAAGGCTTTCAAAAAGGGTTCATTCTCTATCACAGGGTCTGGTAGAGGGATTTCATCCTCTATAGCTAATAGCTTACCCCTGTCTTCTATTCCATCTATCTTATTGCTGGCTCCATCTGCCTTCACTTCTACTTCTCCCAATTTATGCTCTAGGAGGTCTAGCTTCACTCTGAGTAACCTATTTTCTTCTTCCTGATCTTCCATTTTCATGGCTAACTCTGCATTTGTCACCATGGTTGCCAAATTTCCACTTCTTCCCAAGTGTAACTGTGCTCTGCTACCACTATAATAGGGAGGTATGGCAAGAGGGTTGCCCAAATGGCTTGTATTTTTTTTTTCTAAGTGATAGGTCCTTTACTAGTTTCTAGGTGTAGTCACCAAAATCAAAGAGCAAAAATCTTATAGGCAACCTAGCAACTCTCCTTGATCCACCTCCCTAAGTCAAACACTCCCTGGTTGCTCAAGGGCTTCAACTCCATTGTTTTAGGCTTTGTAGTCTAACACCTTACTCTCTCAATTGGAATGCATTTCCTCTGTCCCTAACCTATTCTCTAACTGCACAAGGTCTCCTCTTGATGAATTACAAGTTTTTGTCAAGTTCTACCCCCATGGGTGTCTTTGGTCTTCTATGGTTTGGAGTGTAGTAATCCTTCACAAGTGCTACAAACCGACTTATGGAGTCACTCTCACCAAATGTGTTAAATGCATGCAAGATTAACTTGTTTCAACTTGATTTGATGGGTTTTATGCTTTACAACCTTCCTTTGTGTACCCAATTTGACAAAAAACAATATTTTAGGCCTAAAACAGGCTACAAGGAATTAGCCCTCTTTTTGGGGTTTTGTGCTCATCCTGCTCGAACGATGGACTTCCAGACAAAAATAACCTTATATTCTTATACCCTTTTGAAAGTTCTTGAGGATTTTCTAAGTCTTAGGGTCCATTAGGCCTCCTCCATGACTGTCCCAAAAATGGGTGCAAAAAGAAGGGTTTGCTAGGGTTTTGATGGCAAGAATCAACTTACAAGCTAGAAACCTTCAATGTGAATTGTTATCACTGTTTTTAAAATTGGGTTCTTCTTTCCCCATAATTGGCTATGGTACCTTGAAAATTTTCCGAATGAGGTGTAATCCTAAGTCCTTCAGCTTTGTTCTAAACCTTAGGGGTTTAAGGGTTTTAATTTTTTAGATTTTTTCCTTGCTAAGCCCTCTGGTTTCTATTTTGTCGTTACTTTATTTCACTTAAGTCATGGGTCGTGGGATCGTAGGAAGTGTCCCCCCTTGTTATTTACCTAGGCGGTTATGTTGATTATTTGAAATTTTTTTGCCTTGTATTATTCCTTTCTAAAGTGTCGGGCCCAGTAAATGCCGATCAACTTGAGAAAGGATCCGACGATCAGCGCTATTTCGCAAGGGTTAAGTGCTCGCCCTTTAAGGCCACGAAATAGCGAGAATGAATATCAGCCGTCCATGTGTCGTGACGGAGGAGGCAAAAGGTATAGTTGTCAGAGGTAGCTGGAGCCCCGTGGCTTTCTTCTAGCGTATTAAAAGGTAGCACGTGGCACAAGTCACCATAGTCAGCGGGCCCACCATTCCTCAGGACCAAGGGTTCAAAAGTGGGCCCCAAAGATGAGTCGGCTCACAGGTGGAGATTACCTGGCAGGGAAAGCTCTTGCAATTCATTGAGACCCCGTGGCTCCTTCCAGCGAATGAAAAAGTGACAGGTCAGCTCTGAAAATGACAAGGCGCCAGGTGTCCATGGCGTGTCAATGGGCCCGCCTTTCCTGAAAGCTTCTAACAGGGTTTAAATGCTGAGCAAGTTGAGATATGATCTAACGGCTCGCGCTATTTCGCAGGGGTAAGATCCCCACTTCTTAAGGCCGCGAAATAGCGAGAGTTAACCAGGACCGTCCACGTGTCTTGATGACACGCGGTCTAAAAGGAAACTGTGGGTCCCTATGGTTCATGCTTGACGAATGAAAAATTGACAGGTCAGCTCTGAAAGTGACACGGCGCCAGGTGTCCATGGCGTGTTCGTGGGCCCGCCATCTCTGAGAGCCTTCTCAAGGGGTTAAACACCGATCGACTGCAGAGAAGATCCGACGGTCGACGCTATTTCGCAAGGGTTAAGTGCTCGCCCTTTAAGGCCACAAAATAGCGAGAATGAATACTAGCCGTCCACGTGGCATGATGATGACATGGCCAAAAGGGAAAAACATGGGCCCGCCACAGTATAAAGGGATACATTCGGCCAGTATCAAAACAAAATGTAAAGGGATTTTCTAAGCCAATGATCAGATGCCGCGTGGTATTATGTAGCCAATAGGAAGATGGGACCCAGACTAAAGACAAAGCCATCAAAATGCAATTCACAGTGAGACACTTGTAGGAAGGTTGCGACCTGTTGGAGTTAAAATATGAATTCTCGTATGAATTCGATTTTGAAGGGACGGCCGAAGCATGCGGAATCAATGTTATAGTTAAGGCCCAGAGTACAAGCATTTGATTTCCTAACAACCAAGTATAGAGATCTCTTAAAAGGAGTTTGCAGAAGAGTAACGCAGAGTTATCTTTTGCAAATACAGAGAAGGTGAATCAGTTGCAGAGCGAATTCCTTCAAGAAAGCATCACGTTCTTTCTTATTTTGCAGCTATTCTTGTGTGTTGTAACAAGTGGAATTATTCTCGTATTACAGAAGTGTTTAAGAAGTGATATTCATCTGGTTGTTTTGCAAATGGCTCCTAAAAGGGAATTTTCTGGTAAAGTTAATTATTTAGAAAGGAGTGTGTGTGATGACTTTTTAGAACAGTTGACGTTGTCAACCAACCAGGCATCTAAGGCCAAAGAGTTAGTACCCAGGGCTCCCCGTCTGAAAATTGGAGAAGGATTATATGACAAGGGTAATTGGTTAAGAGACCCACAGGTTGGACTGTCTGGGTTGGGGTTATTTAGAGTCGGATTTGGGATGAGGAATTCTCCTGCTCCTCAAAATAGCATTTGGGAATTAGATGTTGGGAAGTTGGTAGTCCCAGGGGTGTTCATGGATACAGATTTGTTAACCCAAATGGCATTGAATTATGATTCAGTTACAAGGTGCATCCGGGATGTAAATGGAAAAACCCTCGTGGGGATTAATGCAGAAGAGTTGAGAACAACATTTGGGCTCAGTGAGTTTACCAACTTCTTGGAACCTATAAACTTCACACAATTAGCTCAGGTGTACAGGGCACAGAGGAGTCATCTTAGGAATGGGCCTCTCAAAGAACTTTTTCTGAAAGTAGGAGGGTTAGCAGTTGTAGGGCCCAACACACAAGAGCCTTTTTCATTAAGTATGTTTACCTTGAGGGCAAAAGGGATGTATTGGGCACTTTGCCAAGTTCTAGGAGAGGATGCTGAATCGAATATGCCAAATGATTACTTGCTAATGATTGTTCAAATTTTGAATCCTTCTCTTGCTATTACATTTGATTATGCTTCTTATATTGCCGATGCTATCCATGGAGGGTTGATAGGGATAAAGAATGGAAAGGTGGATAGGCCATTTGGGTGGTATTCACTCTTGATGCACCTCTTTCTCTTCAAAGGTGGTGATTATTTTGCCAATGGTATGGACCTGGTAAAAGAAAAGGAGGGAGAGAAGATGCCGGTACAACTATGGAGTACTGTGTTGTCATGGGATAGAGAGGATGCTAGTTTTCTGAAATTTGATAAATATTTTGCATCCAAAATAAGGACTCTCCTTTGCTCTGACAACCCAAGAGTCCCCAAGGTTCTTCTGGAGTTCTTAAGACCAAAAGAATTCGCAGAGAATATCAAGATAGTTCATAACTGGGGTGATATGTACTTATATCCAGTCTCTACAGTTTTTAGAGTCTTTAGTTTCAGAGGCACCCCATTTTTGTTACCATACCAAGTCCCCCTCAAAGTGGGAATAGCTGAGATTCTCAGACAAATTGGTGACCTGCAAGAGGCAGAGTTAACAGGCAGAGGTAAAGGGACTATTTTCCCTGCAGCTACAGTAGCCCACCAATTTGTAATCACCAAGGGAGGCTGGAAATGTTTTGAGGATTTCCTCAAACCCTACCATTTGTCCACTGCAGTGTCTAGATGTGCTGATCCAGAGGACTTTTACAATGGTGTGTTTTGGAAGAAAGTAGCATGCAGAGGTAGGCCTCATCAATTCCATTTTCCTGAAGACCTCATCAGGAATGAATTTGATTTAGATGAACAGGAGTTGAGGAAGGAAAAGTGGGTGGCTTACAGGAAAGCCCTGGATTTTGTGCATCAATTTGATGCTAGCTATGACCCATTGTCTAGCTTCTTCCCATTGGAAGAGAAGATAAAATTTTTGATTATTTGCTTTGAGGATGTAATGCAAACAATAAAGGAGAAGAGGGAAGTTGTAATCAAGAATAACCCTGAGAAAGCAAGAATGATTTTGGGAAAATCAGCTCCCACTAAAGCAATCCCTCCTGGTGATTACACCCTGCATAAGAAAGCAGGTTATAGTGTGCTGGTGTCTACAACAGGGGAGCCCTCTTCATCCAAAGGAAAGAGGAAGGCACAAGAAGTCATTGACATCCAGGACAGCCCAAAGAAGCAGAGGGTGGGAAAGGAAGTGCAATCAGATACACCCCTGTATTCCCCATCCCAATCCCCTCTCCACATAGGAGATGAGCAAGTAGCAACTGAATACCTCTCTCAGTTGGGCAGCTTGGGGGAGATTGCATATACATATGATGAAGTGGAAGAAGGGATGCCAGAAGAACCCACTGAAGCACAGATGGACATCACTTCAACTGAACTCAAAGGCCAGGAGTGGGATCCTGAGATAAAGAAGGCCACTAGTGCCTTTCTAGCTGATGATAGCTTTGTCACATCTGAAGCATTCATGCAATTTATCTAGAAGCAGCATATAGATAAATATAATGCGATATGTGAAGCAAGAAAGGCAGAACAACCTAATAAAGATCCAGCCTCAGTGGAGGAAGAAATAAAACAGGAGATGATGGAAGAATTCAAAACCATCACTCCTGAACAGGGAAGGGATCTAGTAGCACAAGCTGGAGTGCTCATTTTACCAGAATGGAATATTGTTGATGCTCTAGTGCTAGATGCAGTAAGAAAGGAGACCAAACCCATGGAAGGGGTTACATTCAGTAAGGACAATGCTGCACTAGTCATGTGGTCCCTTAAAAGAAATGAGGATAAGAAAGGTAAGGACACCTCAGGGACAAGTCACATTGGTGGATTGATGATCAAGAGAGTAGAGAGTACAGGGGTAGTAGAGGCTGCTAGCACTGTGCTAGAGACTGCCAAATTTAGTGTTGCAGTGGCTGAAAAGGAAGCCAGAGAAAAGGAGGCCCTCCAGCTTAAATTGGAAACAGTTTTGAAGGCTTATGATAGTGCTAAGGAGGAGATAAGAGGCAAAGATAGCATTATTGCTAAATTGCAGAGCCAGCTAGCAGGACAACGCCAACAAGGTGAGTCTTCAACATTAATGATCACCTCTTCTCCTGCAAGACCTCCACCTACTAGCCCCATCATTGAGCTCCCACCGTCTCCTGCGCCTTCCAGCTCTCAAATGATTGAGATAACTTCCCAAGAATTGGAGAATCTAAAGCAGACTCAGGCCTATTATGCGGGGAAGTATGAGGAGAAGATAAAAGCCACAATCTCCAGTTTTGCAGACACTATAAATGCCTCACTCCTTCACAATAGTGTAGGAAAGGTTATGGAGATATGGACTAAATTAAGAAGAGATAAGGCCATTTTGACACCCATTTTTGACAGATGGAGGCCTAGGGAGCAAGACTTAGAGTTCATGTGTGTTTCCTGTGATGAAGCAAGAGCTAATCCCATTATCAAATCCACTTCTGATATCACTAAGAGTTTATTGCAATTGGCAACAGAGGTGGATAATGTGGAAAGAAGGGTTAAATTGCTTAAGAAGGAATACATTGATCAAGTTTGTGAGTTGCTCCCAGGGATTTTTGCCAATCCAGATCAGCTGAAAGATAAGCAGATATGGCTCAATGAGATGGATGCCAAGTTGTCAGCAAGGGTCAAAGGAATCATTGATCTGGATGATACCTCTTTCTTTGTTATAACCATACAGGAAATAGAAAGAATTAAATCACACTATAGTTTTCTTAACTCAGAAGTCAACAAACTGAGGAATTCTTGGAAAAGGTTGATTAAAGTTAAGAATGATGTGATTAGTTTTGTATGGCCGACAGAGGAGACATATAGTGAGTGGGGAGTTAAATATTCCACTCGAGATCTGGAGCAGTTGGAGGGCGCCCCTGAAGAGCCAGAAGAGGTTACAACTGAACAACCCGTTGAACAGACTGCTGGGGAATCTGAGAAGAGCGCATAACTAATTCACGCGAAAAATTGTAACCTCTTCAATTTTTGAAATAATTGTAACAAACTTTCCTCGAGAAGTCCGAAGCTTTGTGCATCCATATTGTTATAAATGGATACCAGGACTAGAGAGAAAGGGATCACAAAAATTTTGTAAGAAAACGCTGCAGAAATATTATCTGAGCTTTTCCAAAGTTTAATGGAGAATCAGACTTTTGTAAAATCTTTTCAAATGAATATCAATATACAGGCCGTCAGTTTTGAGTGAAGCTTTGTGTCATCTTCAAACTTGTCCTTAAGTTTATTTACTGTTTTCATTCTCAATAATCCAGGATTTTCTGTTTGATTGAAATTGTAAGGCAATCTCAGTATGGGTGTTTTTAGCTTTTCTCTTTAGGAGGGAAATTAAATATGCATGATCATTCTTACCAGTAAATACTTTGGGAGAAACTTTGAATTTTGAGGACCATAGTTTAGTTTTAAGTGATTGAATTCTTGTTGGTGTTAGGCATTCGCAAGGATTAATGGAAACCAAGTTGATAGGAAGTATAGAGATATTTTGTTTCAGGAGTTTTATTTGAGTTTGAGTGACTCTGTAGCCTTGGATAAAGCACTGGTACTAATCGAAGCTGTTTATTGCATGCTTTGTTGATCAAATAAGCTGAAGTTGAGTATTGTTTCATCCTTTGTTTTCAGTTGTTTTCAAGGTGAATAAACCCACTGGTTTTCTGGACTGGTTTGCTGTGGGTTTGTTGCTTAAGAGTGTGAAGTTAATTCACAAAGGGTATACCCACCTGGGCTCAAAGAATAGCCCGAAGTGTAGAAGGTCTAACCAAACCTTGTCATATGTTGTCTCTAGAATCCCTTTATCCTTGATGTCTTCTCAGCACCCATTTTAGATTGTATTATTAAGGGCATTGAAGGGGAATCAGATTTTGAGAACAACATGAATCATGCAACCTTAGTTCTACCATGCCACATACTAATTAGGCCAAAATAAAGTAATTTTACACCTCCAAAGGTTAAGACAACAAGGTTTTACAAAAGATGCTCATAAGGAGTGTGCAACATTTACAACTTTTCCCTTTCTTGCTTTCCACAAACACATCATTGCATGAGTACCAATTACATTCAAAACATGTAAACATGTCCAACATTAGTTAAAAAGGAGAACCACATTAGCCCTGCACAAAGAAAGCATTAGGCAATTACAAACCAATGAATCATTCACTGTCAAAACTTGTTATCACTGCACTTTGCCTCTTTCACTGCATTTTCACTTTAACCTGCATTTACAACTGTCAAAACTCTTTTTCAAAGGTCTGTCTAGTGCTTTTGATCAATGCTCTATCTTTGAATATTTGTTGACCTTCATACCTGCTATTTGGAAGAGGAAGATTGTAAAAACAACTCAACTAAAATGCAAAAATCAGTCATAATTGACTGTTATGGCTAGCTGGGCATTACAACATTGCCTAAAGGATCATTAACTGATCTTGGAAAACTCAAAACCCATGGGCAGGGTCAAAGACCACTCCTTGTTCTTGTTTGCAAACAAATAAAAGGAGATACAAAGTTTTACAAACACCAATATATGGTGGAGAGTAAGCAAATGAATGGAAACCAACACCAAAACAATGACTCATTGTTTTTTTACACAATTTTCACAAACTGAAAAATGCAACCATCTTTATCATGGCTCAGAAATCCTCTTTGCTTTCACATACAACTTGAACAACAAGACAGGTCTATCCACCTTATGAATGCATTTGCTATAGAAGAGCAAAGCATCAAACTTCTTTAAAGACCCTAGCCAAATAGCACACTTGCCTAGGGCTCCATGGCCACAAAACTTCTTGCACTTGCATTTTTAAAATAAAAACATGTATTTACATATCTTACAAGTTGATCAACTAGTTCTTGGGAAGCCATGAACATTTAGGGCTTCAAGAAGCCAAGTTGGTCAAGCATCCTTGCCAAATTCCTAGACAAGGCAGTGAAATTGTCAAAACCAATTAATTTTTCTTAGAATTCAAAACTTAATGAAATTTGATGCCACCAAAGGGAAAAGCTTTAGGAAGCATAAGAGAAATTGAAAATGTAAGAACAGTATGACCAAGTACAATATGTGTATGGACTGCTGCTCACATGGAGTTAAAACTTAGAGAAAAACAAGGTAAAAACTAGTGCAAACTTTCAAATGCTTGATATCTCCATGAAATCAACCCTTACAATGGTTAAAGCAGGAGAATAAATACCTCTACAAGTCAGTTATCCTCCTGTACGGATAGGTACATGTCCAAGAGCACTCAAATTTTGAAATTTTCATGTCTAAAATGACAACTTTTAAAGCCTAGATGATGTAAGGTTGACCTCAAAGACTGCCAATCACCTAAGAACACTACTCACACCTAAAAACCAAGCACAAAGCATGTCTAAAAACTTTTCAAAATAAAAACACATTGAAAACTCACTTTTCCCAACACTTTGCCAGGCAAATCCAAACTGGCAACTTTGAGCAAAAAGATGAAAATAGGAAACATGACCACACAATGAGTTCAAAACTCATCCAAACAACTTAGAACAACTCAAAAACATCTTAGACAAACTTTCCAACTCAAGACTAATAAAAATCAAACCTGCTATCAAACCTGTGATGAAATGAAGCTAGGTGCTCCTACACCAACAGTGATGTGGAGGAGGAAAAGGGTAAGGATTTTGAAACTGATATGGAGTATTAAAAGGATGAGAACATTGGTGAAGAGGATAAAGCGGGTAACTCTAAAAACCCTCACTCTAACCCTATGGGCTCGGATAGCAAGAATGTTGCTCAGAATGCTAAGGAGGATGACATCCCAACTATGTGGGCACTGAACAGGGTAAGGATTCTGCGACCACCATCTTGAATACCGCCTATAACTGTACTCTAGAGTCCTTCAACTTCCAGAAATGGGTTGTCGACAATATTACTAGCATGCAAAGTAAACAGAGGGAGTTGGAAAACAAGATTAGTAAGTTGATTAAGGACTCTGAGAAAAAGAATGACGAGACGGAAACCAGTGAAGCTGAAGAGGAAATCGAGATGGAGGATTGGTTGGAAAAAGATTTGATCAAAGGGGATTTGAAATACCTTGAGGATGTTATAAGAACCTTGAAAGAACAGACTGAAGAGGATAAAGACAACATAAACTCCCGGGTCGCCTATACCGAGAAGGCCCTAAAAAACTTCATGAACCATAGCCTCTAGGTCCTCAAAGTCTCATCACAAAACATGAATGCTTTGGTGGACCATCTGGAAAGGAAAAATCAGGAAAAAAATCTGGTTGTCATTGATGATATTTCAACTTCTAGCACCACCCACCAGACTCCCAGGTGCAGAACAAGGTAGAACACTATTGGGATGGAGATCAATACAAAAGATAGCTAGCTGAGAGAGGAAAACAATGACCTGAGGGAAGCAGCCAAGGCGATGATACTCTTGGTTCAAAATGCTGAGGAATCTATTAAAGTTTTCAATTAATTTGTAATGCTGGGTTTGGAGCCAACTTCTTGTTGGCTTCTTGCTGTCTTTTTCTTAGCTGCTGGTTTTTGTGCTGGTGTTTTGTAGCTGTTTTGTTTCGTCTCTTTAATGCTTATCTTTTGAATTGTAATAGGGTTTCAGGTCCCCTAAAACTTGTTTTTACTTAATCAAAAACTATTGTACTTGTGAGAAAACTGATTAACCCCCCCCTCTCAGTTTTCTCCCAGTATTAGAACTGTCTAACATACAGATCATCAAGCTTTGAAGTATTCAAACAACCAGAGTAAGTTGAATCAAAGACATATGAGATGGGTAGAATTTTTGTAGAGTTACACCTTTGTGTTTAAGCATAGAAGTGGGAAATCTAACAAAGTTGTTGATGCATTGATTAGAAGAAAGAATTTGCTGACAAAGATAAGAGTGACAATATTAGGATTTGAGGAGTTGAAAACCTTGTATGATGATGACTCGGATTTCGTAGAACCTTGGAGAGCATGTAGAAAACTGATTACGGTAGACAAAATAAAGTGGTTGGATTACTTCATTTAGGATGGGATGTTATTCAGAGGAGTTCATTTATGCATACCTAAGAGTTCTATGAGGGAGAATTTGATAAAGGAGAAACATAGTGGAGGATTAGTCAGACACTTTGGTGTTGATAAAATAGTAGCATTGGTGAGTGAGCATTACTTTTGGTCCTATATTCATAAGGATGTTTGGAAATATGTGCAAATTTGTAGAGTTTGTCAAGTTGCAAAGGGTAGTAGTCAAAATGTGGGATTGTATAAGCCTTTGAAAGTACCAGAAAGACCTTGGGAGGATATAAGCATGGATTTCATACTAGGATTGCCTAAAACACAGAGAGGGAATGATTCTATATTTGTGGTAGTGAATAAATTCTTGAAGATGGCTCATTTCATACCTTGTAAGAAAACATTAGATGGAGTGCATATAGCTGACCTATTTTTCAATGAAGTAGTGAGATTGCATGGAATACCTAAGAGCATAGTTTCAGACAGAGATACCAAGTTTATTGGTTATTTTTGGAGAAAACTTTCAAAGAAGATGAAGACAAATTTGGAATTCAATTCTACTTTTCACCCATAGACTAATGGACATACATAAGTAGTTAACTGAAGCTTGAGAAATTTGTTAAGATGCTTAGTTTGAGACAAAACCAAAAGTTGGGATTTGATTCTTTCACAAGAGGATTTTGCCTACAATAATTCAGTAAATAGGAGTACCGGAAGGACACCTTTTGAGATTGTTACCCAGGCACACCCTAGAGGTATATTAGAATTAAGAGATATCATCAGTGAAGACCGGAGAAGTTCAAAAGCAAAAGAATTTAAGGATCACCTAAAGGACTTACATATTCAAGTTAAGCAGCATTTAGAGGAAATAAACAACAAGTATAAAGAGAAAGCAGATGAGAAGAGAAGACATAAGGAATTTGAAGTTGGTGATGAAGTGATGGTATATCTAAGAAAAGAAAGATTCCCAGTTGGAACTTATAACAAGTTGCAGATGAGAAAGTTTGGACCTTATAAGATTTTGAGAAAGTTTAGTTCCGAAAATGCAAATGAAATGGAGTTACCGGATAGTTTGAGTATTTCACCTATACTCAACATTGCAGATCTACATCAGTATCATGAACCAGAATTCAGTGAGGACAATGTTGTAGACTTAGAAAAATAGTTGCCCCGAAAGGAACCAGATCAGATTGAAGATATTTTGGACAGTAGGATTGGGTTTAGTACCCAGAGCAGTTAGTATAATGATTAGTAAAGTGGAAGGACAGACCAGTTGAAGATTAATCTTGGATTTATCAGGTAGAGGTAGACTGCCTTGGTTTTCCTCTAGCCCCAACAAAGTGAGAGACTCAATTTTTCAACAACCCCAGATGTCTGATGCACTGGCATCCCCGGTTCTTGGCAATCTTGCATCAACCAAAAATATTTCCTTTCTGTTTTGTCATTTGAGCATTTTATTCTGCTTTTTCTAGCATTGGCTTAGCGAATCTTGAGGAGTTGGATTTTTCTTGAGGACTTGATCATCTACCTTATTCCAAAACCGCGGAGCATTTGGATCAAATTCCGGCAAGTTATCGCTATCGGTTTTCAAGATAGTTTTCTAGTACCGGTTGCTTGGACCTATTTGCATTAGTGATCTATTAGATCCCTTATGTAGCTTGCAGAGCCCTGAGTGTTGATTCTGATGTTCCTTGGTATGTAGTTGACCTTCCCTTTTATCTACACTTCATCCTTTGGATTTTCCAAATGAATTTCTTTGGCAGAGGTCGACCTTGTTGTTTTTACATGTTAGGTCTTGTTCTTCGACATTTGATCCCTTTTTGGGCCAACCCGATTCCTTGGATCGTATAAATCATTATAATTAAGCATTAGAATACAGATCGAAGGTAATAGACAAAACATAGAAGCTAGATCTTAAGATTTGAGGTCTCGGTTGTGACCTATTTTGTAATTGTGCATATTTTAGCAGGCCAGTGAGTCAGTCTCTGTAACCCGGTTGCTACCGATTGATTGTAATCAATTTTAATGATATAATTCATTATGTTCCACATTTCCTCCATCATATCCTTGTGTTTCTATTGTGTTTACTCTAGCTGATTGGTCCTGATTGATCTCTTTGAGGTCCCTCCTAACTAGTGACTGCACCAAATACAATGATCAATAAAACAACACTGCAAACTTGATCATAAGATCTTCCCAAACATCATACACCAGAGAAAATCATAGGAATATGTTGACATCAATGACAACAACATATCCTAGTAGAAAAAATGACCAACATTATCCAACAATCTCCCCCTTTGGAATTTATGGCAACATATGAATGTGAAAAAATAGTCAATGCAAAGAAAGAAGACATCTCTAGCAAACATCCTCTAAGATCAAGACATATAAAAAAGTTTTACACATGATCTCTCTCCCCCTTTGAAATCAATGCCAAAGATCTGAAAACAGAAAACCAAAACCTCTCTCCTCAAAACAAAATCATGAATCTCGGGAATCTCTCCCCCTAAAACATAGACTATTCCACTAGAGGAGTAACACCAACTCACCTATCCAGATACAAGAATACAACTCTGTATTCCATCAGATTGATGCAACTCAATGCATCTAGTTCTCATCAAGAGGGGTAGATACGCCTAACTTGTCACTCAAATAGACAAATGTATTTGTAGGCAAAGACTTAGTGAAAATATCAACTATTTGTTCCTTTGTAGATACATACTCCAACTTCACCTTCTCCTCAATAAATTTCTCTCTCAAGTGATGATATTTGATTGACACATGTTTAGTCTTTGAATGCTGCACCAGATTCTTTGACATGTTAATAGCAGTGGAATTATCACGATAAATGATAGTAGGCTCATCATAAATAATTTTGATGTCTTTCAACATTTGCTTCATCCAGACTACCCGAGTGCAATTACTAGTAGCATCAATGTACTCAACTTCAATAGTAGATAAGGACATTATTCATCTTGTTTCTTACTAGCCCATGAAACCAATTTCTTTCCCAAAAAGAATGCTCCACCAAAAGTGCTCTTCCAGTCATCTACATCTACATCACCAGCCCAATCTGCATCAGTGTAGGCACATATCATGAAATCATCATTCCTTGAATACCACAAACCATACTCCATAGTCCCTTTCAGGTATCTGAATATCCTCTTAACAATAGTGATGCGACTCTGTTTCGGATCAGTTTGATATCTAATATCCATACACACATCATGCATGATGTTTGGCCCAGTCTGAGTAAGATATAGCAGTCCACCAACCATAGATCTATACAAACTCTGATTAGCTTTTAGAGATTCATCATTATTAGACAATTTATGTTGGCATTATGTGAACCAGTATGAGGACATAATGACATTGTATGTTGTCATTGATGCCAATATGCTAAAGAAGTGAGAACCGACATATGAGAGAACCGAAAGAACACTATGAACCGACATTTGTACCAAAGTGAAGCATGACATTGTATGTTGTCCTTGATGTCAATATGCGGAAGAAGTGAGAACCAACATATGAGAGAACCAGTAGAACACTATGAATCAACATTTGTGCCAAAGTGAAGCGGTGTGTTTGTTCATGATGAACTGACATATAGTTATGTGAACTGGCTCATGGAAGTATTGTATGACTATCGTTTGGTAGTCTCAACTTCAGGGTTTCTGGTTTAAGTACTTCAAGCCTGTGTGGCTCAACCGGTGACTTTGTGTGATGAGTTAGCATGGTAATAGTTAACAGATTGTGTTGCCACATAAGCCTTGTGCGTGTGAAGGATCTTGCATGAAGGAGATTGTTCCTATCTACCTCAAGAATGTGAGAAGTCTATAAAACGGTGATAACGTGTGATGGGTTATCAGCCGCCATAAATTCGGTGGAAATGGACAATGGAGAATGTCTTGAGATTGGATCAAGAACTGCTGCATTTAGTGCAGTGTGCTCAATGGTCAAGATTGAACCATTTGAATTCCTTAACCTAACATGTTTAGGGTTTAGGGTTTATGCTACCGACCTATCTGTTTTCCTGTAAGGTCGATGTTGTGTCTCTTTCTAAGGTTGTTGGTAAAAGTTGTGTGTGTGTATCCAAGAGAAGGGATACGTGATTCTTGCCAGACCCAAAGGAGAGAAGTGATACCTACAGAGTGTAAGTGCAGAAGGTGAAGAGGAGCTTGAGTGGATCTGCATTAGCATTGAGTGTTGTTACCAGATCATTATAATACCTATTGATCTCTAACCACCTCAACAGTTGGAAAATCCCTTAACAGGGTAGCCTTAATCGGCTTGCTGTAAATCCTTTAATAGGGTAATTCAAAGCTATTGAGTTTGAAATCCTTTAGCTATTGAGTTCTTGAAATCCTCTAACAAGGTAACCTTTAACAGGGTTTAACCCTTAACCGGGTATTCTAGCTATCCCTTAACCAGTTGATCCCTAACAAGATCGGTTCCTAGCAGAACCTATTGTAATGTCTCTAACCGGACAAGGCTCCTAATAGAGCAAACTTCTAAAGAGTTCAAAAATAGCTTGTGGGTATTCATCCCCACCATGGTTTTTCCCAGTTGGGTTTCCACGTGAAAAATATATGTGTCATGTGTGATGCTTTTATCTTGTGATGCTTTCCTATTGTCTGTCAAGCATATCATGGTTCTGTGTTTTATGCCTATCAATAAAACATGTTGAGCTAGTTGTTATTATGATTTGATGATAGATTACCTGTTTATGCATAAGGGTGAAATGGTAGTGTAGTCTTGATTGAGTGAAAAGCTAAGTGAGTAACTGGTTAATGCTTGTCTCGGTCATTCTTAGCTTTACCGGTTGCACTCTGTTTCAAACCGGTGTCATTGTTTGCCAGTCATTTGAAGTGTCTACTGTCAAACCGGTTTAGGATTGTATTTTTGCCTGTACTGATTCACCCCCCCCCCCCCCTCTTAGTACCGGGTTAGTACTATCCGTTCATCATTGAGTTATCAATTGGTATCAGAGCACCCTCTAGGTCCTCTGTGCTATAAGCTTAACCGCTTGAGGTAAAGATCCTTCTCTAATGATGAAGAGGGAAGGTCCAAAGTTTAACAGAGAAAATTTCAGTATATGGAAAGATAGAATGAAGATATACATCAGAAGCATGGGTGCTCAACACTGGAGCTATGTTGAGACTGCCTATGTTGCTCCTACTGGTACCCTTACCGATGACCAAAAGAGAGAGATGCAGGAGAATGGGCAAGTCATGGAAGCCCTAATTAGTAGTTTTTCTGACATTGAGTTTATTGATGTTCAGGATAAGGTAAATCCGAAAGAGGTATGGGATACTCTTGAAAATATCTATGGCAGTGATGAGCATGTAAAACAAGCTAAAGAAGAAAGCCTTAGAGGGAAGTTTGAAGATATGTAGATGGTTGAAGGTGAGACCATTCAACAGTATGGAATAAGAATCAAAAGAGTTGTTGGATATATCAAGAGTCCAGGTGGTAAAATAGAAGATTCCACTGTGGTAAGCAAAGTCCTGAGATCCCTATTGCCGGTCTATGCAATAAGGGTTGTTGCTATTCAAGAGCTAAGATCAATAGACAAGACTAAGGTATCCCTAGACTCCATCATTGCAAAGTTGACAGCCTATGAGCTAAATAGTTTTGATGGTAGTGTTCAAAACATCAAATCAACTTTTAAAGCTTCTGCAGTACCATCCAGAAAAGGAAAAGAAGCTAGCACTAGTGGTGAACCAAGACAGTGTAGAGAAATGGATGATGAGGAGATTTTGATGGCATTTGAAGCTCTCCTTTCTAGGAAACTTCCTAAAGGAACCGGCAAATACAGAGGTAAGCTACCTTTGAAATGCTTTTCTTTTCTTGTAACTGAATAGGATATATTGTTGTAAACTATCCTAATGGCAACAACAAGGACAAACTGAAAAGGTTCAAGAAATTCAAAGGAGGAAACCGGAGAAACTATTTTGTGGCAGTTGATGAAGGTGTCATAGATGAAGAATCAGAGGATGAAGAAAATGAAGATATTGTGTTTGTTGTTGTCAAGGAAGATGTGTCAAACAAGAAGGCTCTTGTCTCCTGGTTTGATAATTCCAATGAGTGGATCATTGACAGTGGCTATTCTCACCATATGACTGGTGACCGGAGCAAGTTTCTATCCTTGGAGGAGTATTATGGTGGTGTGGTTCACTTTGGCAATGATGCACCATGCACGGTCAAAGGCAGAGGGTCCATCTCTCTGAATGGAAAGACTAGTACTGACAATGTGTATTGGGTTGATGGTCTTAGACACAACCTTCTGAGTGTTGCCCAGCTGAATGACAATGGCCTCACTCTGGAATTCAAGAATGGAGTTTGCAGAATCAAAGGAAAGAATGGTGAATTGGTGGCCACCGGCATGCAGACCAAAGGTAACCTATTTCAACTAAATGTAAATATAAGTACATGTCTTATGGCTAAATTTGATGATAGCTGGATATGGCATAGGAGACTCTACCATGTAAACTTTGATAACATTGTGAAGGCTAGTAAGATCAAGGCAGTTAGAGGGTTGTCGGTGCTAAGCAAGCTGGATAATACCTTGTGCAGAGAGTGTCAATTGGGGAAAATGTCTTCCTCAACCTTTAAAGGTAAATCTTTCACTGCTGACAACTTGCTTGACCTTGTGCATATTGATTTGTGTGGTCCTATGAAAACTAGAAGTGTGCAGGGTGATAGGTACTTCATGATTCTCACTGATGACTGCTCAAGAATGATGTGGGTCACATTCTTGAAAGACAAGTCTGAAGCCTTTGTAAAGTTCAAAGCTTTTAGAGCATTAGTGGAGAAGGAAAGTGGTAAAAGGATCAAGTTCCTGAGAACTAATCAAGGAGGGGAATTCACTTTCGGTGAATTCAACAAGTACTGTGAAGAACATGGCATCAAGAGGCAACTGTTTGCCCCCGGACTCCATAGTAGAATGGCCTAGAAGAGAGGAATAATCGAACTATGGTTGAAGCAGCTAGAACCATGTTGATTCAAGGAAAGGTAGCTCACACCTTTTGGAGAGAAGCGGTGAGCACTGCAGTCTACACAATGAACCGGGTACTCATCAAGAAAGGTAAGGATAAAACTCCTTATGAATATTGGACTGGTAAGACACCTGTGGTTAGCTACTTTAGAGTGTTTGGTAGCAAATGTTACATCAAGAGGAGTGAACACCAGAGCAAATTTGATGCGAAATGTGATGAGGAAATATTCCTAGGATATTCCACCAAGAGCAAAGCTCTCAAGTGTTTCAACAATAGGAATCACAGAATTATGGAAAGCATCAATGTAAGAGTTGATGAAACCTCTGAGAAAACTAAGGAAACTGATAGTGAGCAAGCGGTAAACGAACCGGTTGCAACCTTGTGGGAACCAGTTGATAGCCAACCGAGTACTAGTAACAATGTTCCTACACCGGCAAATGTAGATGCTCATACTGATAGAGATGAGGATGAAGAAGAAAAGCAAGAGGAATCTATCAAGACCATTCCTCGATATGTCAAGCTGAATCGTGATCCTAAGCAGATCATAGGAGATAAGGATGTAGGAATCCTTACAAGAAGAAAGGTCAGAGAAAACTGATGTATGATCTCTGAATTTGAGCCTAAATCATTCAAAGAGGCACATAAGGATGAAGACTGGATCAAGGCAATGGAAGAGGAACTTGACTAGATAGAGAAAAATGGTACATGGTCTTTGCTACCCAGACCAGAGCACAAAAATATCATTGGTACTAAATGGGTTTTCAGAAATAAGCTGAATGAGGATGGCATAGTGATTAGGAACAAAGCCAGATTAGTGTGCAAAGGATATGCTCAAGAAGAAGGAGAAGACTATGGTGAAACCTTTGCTCCCATAGCTAGATTGGAAGGAGTATGTATGCTTCTTGCATATGCAGCTTTTAAAGGTTTCAAAGTATATCAAATGGATGTAAAATCTGCATTCCTAAATGGTGTACTTGAAGAGGAGGTGTATATTGAGCAACCAAATGGGTTTGCCCTATCTGAAGATAGTAACATGGTATGTAGGCTACATAAAGCCTTATATGGACTAAAGCAGGCACCTAGAGCATGGTATGAACGTCTACATTTCCATCTTGTGAAGATTGGATTTGAGAGAACAAGTGAAGATAGTAATATCTACTTGAAGTCTGAAGGAGATCAGATCTTGATCTGTGAGGTATTTGTTGATGACATTATCTTTGGTGGAGATGACAAGATGAGTCATGAGTTTGTAGATGAGATGAAGAAAGAATTTGAAATGTCACTCATAGGGGAGATTAAATTCTTCATTGGACTGCAGATCCAGCAGATGAAGGATGGAATCTTTATCACTCAGTCCAAGTATGTCAAAGAGGTGTTGAAGACCTTTGGCATGGAAGATAGCAAACCGGTTGGTACTTCGATGGTGAGCGGTTGTAAGCTATCTAAAGAAGATGACTTAGAATTGGTTGATGAGAAGGAATACCGATCAATGATTGGTAAGTTGCATTATGTAGTGCATAGAAGACCAGATATTGCACATGCAGTTGGCATTATTGCAAGATTCTAGAAAAACCCAAGAGAATCTCACTTGGTTGCAGTCAAGCGGATTCTTAGGTATCTGAAGGGAACTGTTGACTATGGATTACGGTATCCTTATAGCAAGGATTTCAACTTGAAAGTATACACAGATGCTGATTGGGCAAGCAATATAGATGACCAAAAAAGCACAACAGGTGGTGGATTCTTTCTCTGTGGTAGACTGGTCTCATGGATGAGTAAGAAGCAGAGTTGTATCTCTCAGTCTACAGTGGAAGCAGAGTATGCTGCAGCTTTCATGAACTACACTCAGACAATTTGGATGAAGCATGTATTAAATGGCTTCAAAGTTCCTATATCTGAACTGGTAAGTATATTTTGTGACAATACTAGTGCAATTAATATCTCCAAGAATACGGTTTTACATTCTAGAACCAAGCACTTTGAGCTTAAGTATCATTTCTTGAGGGAAAAGGTTCAGAACAAAGAGATTGCACTAGAACATGTTTCCAGTCAGGAGAACTTAACAAACATATTCACTAAGCCTCTCCCAAAGGCTACATTTATGTACTTAAGAGGTGAATTAGGGGTGTTGCCCCTTTACGAGGTAAACTAAAGGTATATGCTCCACATCAGTCAGGTATTGCATAGTCAAATTTTTCTTCATGATTGATGTGTTGAAGGATGCTACTCCTCAGGGGGAGCAGCATAATGGAACGGGGAAGCTTGTGCCTCCACTTTGGCATTGTTATCAAAGGGGGAGAAGATGTGAAGCGGAGAAGATATCTTTGTTTATTGCCATCAATGCCAAAGGGGGAGATTGTTGGCATTATGTGAACTGGTATGAGGACATAATGACATTGTATGTTGTCATTGATGTCAATATGCTGAAGAAGTGAGAACCGGCATATGAGAGAACCGATAGAACACTCTGAACCGACATTTGTGCCAAAGTGAAGCATGACATTGTATGTTGTCATTGATGTCAATATGTTGAAGAAGTGAGAACTGACATATGAGAGAACTGGTAGAACACTGTGAACCGACATGTGTGCCAAAGTGAAGCAGTGTGTTTGTTCATGATGAACCGGCATATAGTTATGTGAACCGGCTCATGGAAGTATTGTATGACTACTGGTTGGTAGTCTCAACTTTAGGGTTTCTAGTTTAAGTACTTCAAGCCTGTGTGGCTCAATTGGTGACTTTGTGTGATGAGTTAGCATGGTAAGAAAGAATAGATCATGTTGCCACATAAGCCTTGTGCGCGTGAAGGATCTTGCATGAAGGAGATTGTTCCTATCTACCTCGGGAATGTGAGAAGTCTGTAAAACGGTGATAACGTGTGATGGGTTATCAGCCGCCATAAAATCAGTGGAAATGGACAATGGAGAATGTCTTGAGATTGGATCAAGAATTGTTGCATTTAATGCAGTGTTCTCAACGGTCAGGATTGAACCGTTTGAATTCCTTAACCTAACAGGTTTAGGGTTTAGGGTTTATGCAACCAACCTATTTGTTTTCCTATAAGGTCGATGTTGTGTCTCTTTTTGAGGTTGTTGGCAAAAGTTGTGTGTGTGTATCCAAGAGAAGGGATACATGATTCTTACCAGACCCAAAGGAGAGAAGTGATACCTACAGAGTGTAAGTGCAGAAGGTGAAGAGGAGCTCAAGCAGATCTGCATTGACATTGAGTGTTGTTACCATATCATTGTAATACCTATTGATCTCTAACCACCTCAACAATTGGAAAATCCCTTAACAGGGTAGCGTTAACCGGCTTGCTGTAAATCCTTTAATAGGGTAATTCAAAGCTATTAAGTTCAAAATCCTTTAGCTATTGAGTTCTTGAAATCCTCTAACAAGGTAACCTTTAATAGGGTTTAACCCTTAACTAGGTATTCTAGCTATCCCTTAACCGGGTGATCCCTAACAAGATCAGTTCCTAGCAGAACCTATTGTAATGTCTCTAACCAGACAAGGCTCCTAACAGAGCGGACTTCTAAAGAGTTCAAAAATAGCTTGTGGGTATTCATCCCCACCATGGTTTTTCCCAGTTGGGTTTCCACGTGAAAAATATGTGTGCCATGTGTGATGCTTTTATCTTGTGATGCTTTCCTATTGTCTGTCAAGCATATCATGGTTTTGTGTTTTATGTCTGTCAATAAAACATGTTGAACTAGCTGTGATTATGATCTGATGATAGATTACCTATTTATGCATAAGGGTGAAATGGTAGTGTAGTCTTAAGTTGAGTGAAAAGCTAAGTGAGTAACCGGTTAATGCTTGTCTCAGTCATTCTTAGCGTTACTTGTTGCACTCTGTTTCAAACCGGTGTCATTGTTTGCCAGTCATTTGAAGTGTCTGCTGTCAAACCGGTTTAGGACTATATTTTTGCCTATACTGATTCACCCCCCCCTCTCAGTATCAAGTTAGTACTATCTGTTCATCATTGAGTTATCAATTTACAACTAGTCACCACAGGAGTTCCAACTGGTTTGGAGTCATCTAGCCCAAACTTCTTTAGCAGTTCCTTCACATGCTTAGTTTGAGATATAAATATACCCTTTTCTAGTCTGTGAAATTTGCAAACCTAAGAAAAATTTCATCTCTCCTATCATAGACATCTCAAATTCTTTTTGCATATCATCAACAAACTTCATGCTCAAGTCATCATCACCTCCAAAGATAATATCATCAACAAAGACTTCAACAATAAAGATATTATCATTCTCTATCTTAAAGTACAGATTACTATCAACAACACCTTTACTAAATCCCAATTTTAGCAAATATTTATCTAATCTAGCATACCAGGCTCTAGGGGTTTGCTTCAATCCATAAAGAGCTTTCTTCGGTTTACATACCATGTCTCCATCATCTGATAATTAAAATCCACCAGGTTGCTCAATGTAGACATCTTCCTCAAGATCACCATTTAAAAAGGCATATTTTACATCCATCCGATATACCTTGAAATATTTATAAGAAGCATATGCAAGAAACAGTCTAACAACTTCAAGTCTGGCCACTAGAGCAAAAGTCTCCTCATAATCAATTCCTTCTTTCTGAGAATACCCTTTGCAAACCAGTCTAGTTTTATTTCTGACAACTTCATCGACTTCATTCAATTTGTCTCTTAATACACATTTTTGTTAGGTCCCGGAGGCAACTGAGAGGGGGAGGGGGGTGTGAATCAGTTGTTATATAAATTCAAACCAAAACAACTTAACCAACTTATTGCTTGATATCGGTAAACCGGTCTTTTATACCAGTAGACAGTTTTATCAATTTATTGCAATACCAATAAATATTAATGCATGAAACAAAAAGACAAAGTCATCCACAACACTTGACACCAATATTTGTACGTGGAAACCCTGTAAGGGGAAAAACCATGGTGGGAAACCTTACCCACAATTAGATGATACTACTGTAGATAGTAAGTGTATACAAATGGGGTCTGCACATGCAAAAAGGCCAAGCGCCTAGAGCTCACTGCTCAAACACAAAATAGGAGTCACACTGACTACAATTGGATGGTTAAATCCAATAAAATGTACTGCTCAAAATAGCATCTTCACATGCTAGATTCAGTACCGGTGTAGTTCTGATATGCTTTCACAAAAACCTTGCTTCACCTTCAAATGATGTCTGTGTGTATAGCTCTGCTTATTCTCGCATATACCTTCTCACAATTCTTCTTTGCATTCCACATCTGATCTTACAAATAAGATCTTACATTTATATTATAACCTAGGACCAATTTTAGTAGGTCGGCTCTAAAGGATATTACAATAAAATTAATTTACAAATAAATTAATGCTCGATGCAATAATTGATTCAACATGTCAGCTTAATGCATTTTCAACAATAATAAATCATCTCCATAGCGTGTCATGCTGATCTGGAAAAGATAAACCTGCTGGTGTATAACCTAGACCTATTTGTCGGTAACAACAAATATGAAAATACGAATATGCCAATAATCAAATCTCCAAGACAAAGTGTCAAAATGATGTCTTCGACATAACCAAGTGTTTTCCATGCCATTCCAAGTGTCGGTGATCATTATATCCTGTCAGTGTACCAGATACCGGTGACTATGCATGAGTCATTTGCTTGCCGATGAATGTTGCTGATTCTCCAAAGTGCCAGAGTTGATAAGTGTTAGTAGGTGTTGACATCAATGACAAAACCATACCAAAATACCAACAATCTCCCCCTTTGACATTGATGGCAACACAAGATGGAAAAACCATCAAAGTGCCAAAACAAAAATGCCAAATACCAAAATACCAACAATTGCCAAAATATAAGTAATCTCTCCCCCTAAGAGTGACATATGTTTCCTTTTGTTTTTCCATACCAATCTCTCCCCCTTTGACATCAAATGCCAAAGTTACTATAAAACCAAGTTCATATACAAAATACCAACTAGTTTAGTATACCACTACTCCCCCTAAGAAGTAGCTTCCTCATCAAAGCCAGAGTAAAAGATTTCTCTGATAATTCTATCGATTGATGACAAACATCAACTTCCTAAGTATCTACCGGTGGGGGTATGACCCCAAGATGATCTCTAATATATTCAAAAGTCTCCTTAGGCAAAGGTTTAGTGAAAATATCTGCAATCTTCTCTTTAGTATTCACATAGACCAGTTTTATTTATTTTGCTTCAACATTATCACTTAGAAAATTCAGTTTGATAGAAACATGTTTGGTTTTATAATGTAGTACCGGATTCTTAGATATATCACTTGCTGCAGTGTTGTCACAATAGATAGTAATAGGTTCCTTGCAATTTACCTTTATGTCTTTCAACATTTGTTTAAGCCATAGTACCTATGCACAATTAGTTGTTGTTGATAAGGATGTACAACTTTGTTTCTTACTCAACCAAGAAACTAGTCTGTTTCCAAGAAAAAATGCTCCGCCGGTGGTGCTTTTTCTATCATCCACATCTCCTGCCCAATTTGCATCTGTGTATGCACATAAATCAAAGTTTTCATCTCTAGGATACCATTATCCAATATTTATAGTGCCTTGTAAGTACTGAAAAAATCCTTTTTACTGCTGATTCATGATTTTCTCTAGGATTACTCTGAAATCTTGAAACAATACATACTACATTCATGATATCAAGTCTGGTTTATGTAAAATACAGTAAGCCTCCTATCATAGATTTGTACCTAGTTGGATTAACAGATATAGATTCATCCCTTAGTGATAGATTGTCACTTGTAGTCATAAGTGTGCTTACTGGTTTAGAGTTCTCCATCCCAAATTTCTTTAGTAACTCCTTTAAGTACTTGGATTGACTCAAGAATATACCTTTGTCAATCTGTGAAATCTGCAATCCTAAAAAGAATTTTATTTCTCAAATCATAGACATTTCAAATTCTTGTTGCATTTCAATAGAAAATTCTTTACATAATCCATTTTCTCCTCCAAAGATTATATCATCAACAAAAAATTCTATAACCAAGATGTCATCATTAGTCATTTTATAATATAAGTTGTTGTCAGCATTACCTTTAGAAAAACCAATCTTCAAAAGATACTTATCCAATCTTGCATACCAAGCTCTTGGAGCTTGTTTCAATCCATACAAAGCTTTCCTTAACCTACAAACCATATCTTTGTTATCTGCCAAAGAAAATCCATCAGGTTGTTCAATGTAAACTTCTTCTTCAAGATCTCCATTCATAATTGCACATTTAATATCCATTTGATATACTTTGTAGTTCTTATGTGCTGCAAAAGCCAAAAAAATCTGACTGCCTCAATTCTGGCTACCGGTGCAAAGGTCTCATTATAATCAATTCCTTCTTTCTGAGAATATCCATTACACACTAGTCTTTCTTTATTTCTGATTACCTTACCATCTTCATTAAGTTTGTTTTTGAATACCCATTTGGTTCCAATTACATTTTTATCTTTAGGCCGGGGAACTAATGTCCAAGTGTTATTCTTCTCAATTTGTTCTAATTCTTCTTCCATAACTTTAGTCCAATGTTTATCTTCACATGCCTCATCAACTGATGATGGTTCAATTTGAGAAATAAGACATACCTCTTCATTTGCCAATCTTCCTCTTGTCATAACTCCTTTATACTTATTTCCAATTATCTGATCTTCAGAATGATTTAGTCTTACATACCAGGGTGTCTTTGTTTGCTGTTGTTCCTCAGTTACTGTGGAATTTTCAGATGATACCGGTGTAACTGGATCTTCATTCTATACCGGTGGATTCAGTGTAGGTTCATTTGTTAGAATTTCTATTGCCGGTTCAGAGTCTATATACCTTGAAGTTCCTCTGAATTGTTCATCAATCTTCACATTTGTACTCTCAACAATTTTTTGCAATCTTTTGTTAAAACATCTATATACTTTACTTTTAGATGAATAACCAAGAAATATTCCTTCATCACTTCTAGGATCAAATTTCCCAATATACTCATCTCTTCTAATATAGCATTTACTTCCAAATATTCTGAAATATTTAAGAGTAGGAGTAATACCAAACCAAAGTTCATGAGGAGTCTTACCGATTTCACCTTTGATGTGAACTTTGTTGAATGTATAGACCGTTGTACTTACTGCCTCTCTCCAATATACATGTGGTAGGTTTGCTTCTGATAACATACTTCTAGTAGCATCCAAGATAGTTTTGTTTTTCCTTTCAACAACTCCGTTTTGTTGTGGTGTCTGAGGTGTTGATAGCTGTCTTCTGATTCCATTCACTTCATAGAATGCATTAAATTCCTTAGATGTAAATTATCCTCCTTGATCCGATCTTAGACATTTGATTTTCTTACCGGTTTCATTTTCTACCATTGCTTTGAATAGTTTGAACTTCCCAAGTGCTTCTGATTTTTCTCTAAGAAAAGTAACCCAACACATTCTAGAATAGTCATCAATGATTAGCATGAAATATCTATCACCTTGTAGACTTTTAGTTCTAGCTGGACCACATAAATCAGTGTGAATTAAGTCAAGAGCATTATTGGATTTTTCTGGAATACTTTTGAAGGTGGCTCTAACTTGTTTTCCAAATTGACATTCCTTACATACTGTATTGTGAGGTTTGACAATTTTAGGTAAATCTCTAACTGCCTTAGTAGTACTGATTCTTACCATGCAATCAAATTTTACATGACAGAGTCTCTTATGTCATAGCCAACTTTCATCAATATGTGCAATCAAGCATGTCTTTTCACTGTTATTCAAATGAAAGATATTACCTCTAGTTTGATTACCGGTTGCAATTTCTAAACTAGTTCTATTCATGATTTTGGATTTTCCATTTTTGAATTGTAACTGAAATCCTTTCTCAACTAATTGACCAACACTCAAGAGATTATGCTTTAAACCTTCAACATAGTAAACATTGCCAGCATTATGCTTTCCATCAAGAGATATTGTACCTTTACCTTTGATCAGGCAAGCTTTATCATCTCCAAATCTCACTAGACCTCCATCATATTCTTGAAAGTTCAAGATTTTACCTTTATCTCCTGTCATATGATGTGAACATCCCGAATCAATGATCCATTCATCCTTTACTTCAACTTTAGCTGCCAAGGCCTGCTCTACCAGTTGTATGGTAGGTGTTGGTTGGTCTTCTGTTATAGCAACAAAAACCCATCCATTTTCTGCCAGATCCTCATCAGAATCATCAGTCACTCCTTCATCAGCAAGATAACAAGATTTGTCTTTATTCTTCTTAAATTTGTATCTCTGATATTCAGGGTTAGGCTTGTATGTTCTTCTAGCTTATTCTCTTAGTCTATCATGTCTATCAGGGCATCTTGAAGCCATGTGACCAATCTTATTACAACTAAAAAATTTAAAGGGTGTTTTACCTTCATACTTACTTCCAACTAGACCTTTAGACATTTTCCTTGCAAATAGTGCTTCAAGTTCTTCAAGTTCTTCATTTTCTTTCTTGCTTTCTTCAAGTTCTCTTGCATAAAAGGATTTATATTCAGATTAGTCAAATGATGATGCAGATGATGTTGATGCTTTAAAGGCTAAATCTATCTTTATAGTAGCAACGGGACCAAATTCCTCAATTTCAAAGGATGAAAGTTTTCCAATCAATGTATCTCTAGTTACTGATGTATTAGGCATTGTTCTTAACTCATTTATAGCAGTGACTTTCATTTTATATGTCGATGGCAATCCTCTTAAAACTTTTGAAACAATTTCATCTTCACTTAAGGTTCCTCCACAACATTTAATACCCAAAACAATTTCATTAACTCTTTCCATAAAAGCAGAAATCCTTTCATCTTCTTCCATTTTCAGATTTTCATACCTGACCCGGAAGCTTTCAAGTTTTTCAATTTTGACTGTGGAATCTCCTTCATTCAGTGTTTCCAAATGATCTCAAATAGCTTTAACAATGGACCTATCTAATAATCCCATGATTTGCTGATCAGTTAATACGCTCAAAAGTGCTTCTCTTGCTTTGCAATCATTTTCTTCATCTTTCCCCAAGGTAGGTGGCTTAGGCAGACTAGGAGTAGGAGCAATATAGCCATTTGTTGTAACTTCCCAGATGTCCTTTCCAATGCAATTTAAATGTGTTTCCATTTTGATCTTCCATATGCCATAGTTGGTTCCATCAAGTTTAGGACTGTCCTTCCTGAAATAGTTAGTAGACATTGGATCTCCTCAAGTTGTTAAACTTCTGCAAAAGAGAACCTGGCTCTGATACCAATTGTTAGGTCTCAGAGGCAACTGAGGGGGGGGGGGTGTGAATCAATTGTCAAATAAATTCAAACCAAAATAACTTAACCAACTTATTGCTTAATACTGGTAAACCGGTCTTTTATACCAGTAGATAGTTTTATCAGTTTATTGCAATACCGGTAAATATTAATGCATGAAACAAAAAGACAAAGTCATCCACAACACTTGACACCAATATTTGTACGTGGAAACCCTGTAAGGGAAAAAACCACGGTGGGAAACCTTACCCACAATCAGATGATACTACTACAGATAGTAAGTGTATACAAATGGGGTCTGCACATGCAGAAAGGCCAAGTGCCTAGAGCTCACTACTCAAACACAAAATAGGAGTCACACTGACTACAATTGGATGGTTAAATCCAATAAGAATGTATTTCTCAAAATAGCATCTTCATATATTGGATTCAGTACCGATGTAGTTCTGATATGATTTCACAAAAACCTTGCCTCACCTTCAAATGATGTCTGCATGTATAGCTCTGCTTATTCTCGCATATACCTTCTCACAATTCTTCTTTGCATTCCACATCCAATCTTACAAATAAGATCTTACATTTATATTATAACCTAGGACCAATTTTAGTAGGTCGGCTCTAAAGGATATTACAATAAAATTAATTTACAAATAAATTAATGCCCGATGCAATAACCAATTCAACATGTCGGCTTAATGCATTTTCAACAATAATAAATCATTTCCATAGCGTGCCATGCTGATCTGAAAAAGATAAACCTGCCGATGTATAACCTGGACCTATTTGCTGGTAACAACAAATATGCCAATAATCAAATCTCCAAGACAAAGTGTCAAAACGATGTCTTCGACATAACCAAGTGTTTTCCATGCCATTCCAAGTGTCGGTGATCATTATATCCTGTCCATGCACTAGATACCGGTGACTGTGCATGAGTCATTTGCTTGCCGGTGAATGTTGTTGATTCTCCAAAGTGCCAGAGTTGATAAGTGTTAGTGGGTTTTGACATCAATGACAAAACCATACCAAAATACCAACAAGCAATAGTCTAATAGCTTCAAGTGTGGCCACCAGAGAAAAAGTCTCCTCATAATCATTTCCTTCTTTTTGAGAATACCCTTTGCAAACCAGTCTAGCTTTATTTCTGACAACTTCACCAACTTCATTCAATTTGTCTCTGAATACACATTTTGTACTAATAACATTCTTATCCTTGGGTCCAGGCACAAGTTCCCATGTATTATTCTTTTCAATCTAATCTAGTTCTTCTTCCATAACTCTCATCTAGATTTCATCTTTACAAGCTTCAACAACATCTTTATGTTCAACTTTAGAAATAAGACACACTTCTTCAGCAACTAACCTTCTTCTAGTCATTACACCTTTATTCTTATCACCATAATCTGATTTTCAGAATGGTTCAATCTTACATACCTTAGAGTCTTTTGATTGTTCTGATTATCAAGTTCCTGCACCTCTTCACCTGTAGCATCAACATCTGGATTAATTGTCTCTACCAGATCATTCTGCTTAGGTTCTTCAATCTGAACAGGGGAAAAAACAACATGGTGTCCATCATCATAACCACATGCTCTGATCTCTTTCCCAAGGTTCTCATCCACCTTCACATTTTCATTTTCCACTATCTTTCCTAGTCTCTTATTGTAGCATCGGTAGGATTTTCTTTTTGTGGAATATCCCAAGAAAATTCCTTCATCACTTCTAGCATCAAATTTTCCTATATCCTCATCTCTCTTGATATAACATTTGCTACCAAATACTCTGAAGTATCTCATAGTAGGAACATGACCAAACCATAACTCATAAGGAGTCTTACCGATATCACCTTTGGTGTGAACTCTGTTGATTGTGTAAACAATAGTGCTAATATCTTCTCTCTAGTAGATCTTCATAAAATTCCCTTCAATCAACATAGTCCTTGCAACATCCAAGATAGTTACATTCTTCCTTTCAACAACTCCGTTCTGCTAAGGGGTTCTAGGAGCAGATAATTGTCTTCTAATCCTATGCTTCTAACATAATGAATTGAACTCACCGGAACAAAATTCTCCACTTCTATTAGATATCAGACACTTTACCTTCAAACCAGACTCAATCTTCACCTTAGCTTTGAATATCTTTAATTTGTACAATGGTTCTGATTTCTCTTTCAAGAAGACAACCCACGTCATCCTAGAATAGTCATCAATTAGCAGCATAAAGTATCTATCACCCTGCACACTTCTAACATTTGTAGATCCATATAGGTCAGTATGCACAAGATCTAGCAATCCATACGATCTATACTGCTTTCTCTTAAAAGAAATCCTTGTTTGCTTACCCAATTGACATTCCTTACATACTGGATTAGCAGGCTTGACAATCTTAGATAGATCGACAACTTGTGTAGAACAGATCTTAATCATTGAATCAAAATTAACATGACACATTCTCCTATGCCACAACCAGCTCTTGTCAATCTGAGAAATCAAACAACTTTTTTCACCGACATTCAAATGAAAAAGGTTACCTTCAGTCTTAGTTCTAGATGCAATCTCTATATAAGAGGCATTTAGAATATTGCATTTTCCATTCTTGAATTGTAGATCATAACCTTTATCAACCATCTGTCCAACACTCAAAAGATTATGCTTCAAACCTTCAATATACATGACATCATCAATGTTATACTTACCATCAAAAGAAATAGAACCTCTTCCATGGATCACACATGCTTTGTCATCTCCAAATCTTACTATTCCACCATCATACCTTTCCATACTCACAAATTTTCTTTTATCACCAGTCATATGATGTGAACAACCACTGTCAATCACCCATCCATATTTCTCTTCAACTTTAGTAGCTAAATCTTTCTCCTCAATAGTGCAGCTTGTGGGATCAACAGATACGGTCCATCTTTCTTAATGGCAATAAACACAACTTCATCCCCTTTTGATTCTTCATCTATAACACCTTCATCAGCAACATAATAACAATTATTCTGATTCCTTTACTTCTCGTTAGGCTTTTAAGGCTTATCATACTTCTCATGCTTCTCATAGCTATCATTCCTATCATGTTTATCAAACTTATCATGTCTATCATACTTAGCCATTCTCTTCGGACATCTAGAAGCAAAACGTCCTATCTTATTGCAAGAGAAACATTTCAAAGGCAGTTTTCCATCATACTTACCGGTTCCTTTAGGCAATTTCCAGGCAATAAATGCTTCAAGATCATCCAACTCTTTTTCTTGCTCTTCCATATCTCTTCTCTCTCTTTCATATATAGATATTCTCCACTCATCAGGATCATATTTCTGCTTACCAGATATAGATGCTGATGCTCTAAATGTTGTCTCAGACTTTCTATGTGATTCTCCAAATTTGCTTAACTCAAATGCAACAATCTTTCTAACCAGCATATCTCTTGTCACTGTAGTCACAATCCGGATCTCATCAATAGAAGCAACCTTATGTTTGTAGGCAAGAGGCAAAGATCTCAACACCTTGGCAATAATTTCATCTTCCTCAATGGTTCCACCGACACATCTGATACCTGGGACAAGGTCATTCACCTTAGCCATGAAAGAGTGTATGTTCTCATCATCTCCCATCTTTAGCATCTCATACTTTCCTTTCAAACTTTGTAACTTAGCAACTTTCACTTGTTTATCACCTTCATACAACATTTCAAGCTTGTCCCAGATCTCATGTGTGGTCTGAAGTCCCATTACACTTGTCATCTCAGAATTAGTTAGGGCATTAAGCAATGCTTCCTTCGCTCTAATTTTATGTTCAACTTCCTTGACATCATCAGGAGTAGTGGGTCCATTCAGAGGAACAAAATAGGCATTCTTTGTAATCTTTCAGTAATCTTCTCCAAGACATTTCAAGTGCACTTCCATGTGGTTCTTCCATATAGCATAGTTACTTCCATCAAACCTCAGAATGACCTTCTTAAAGATAACACCTTGAGCTGCCATCCCAGATCTCCTCAAGCGGTTAAGCTTCTTCTGGAGGATCTAGCTCCAATACCAATTGTTAGCAGCAAAGAGGAGGAAGATTAAGAAAGATAAGAAAATTAACAACACAACACACATCACTAATATTTTGACGTGAAAACCCCAGTTAAGGGAAAAACCACAGTGGGAACCTACCCACAGTAAGATGATACTCTGTAGCAGTATGTGAAATATTACAATGGAGAATGTGCATGCATTTAGACACACTGCCTAGAGCTCATTGCTCAAAAGATAATGGCTTGGAAGGATACAACCCTCAGGGAAGTCTCACTGACTTACAACAAGATTCAAACTACAATTTGGATGAAATGAATTGAAGGAATAGCATCCAAATGCCTAATTACAGTTCCGATTAAGCACAGTTGTCTGCTCAGCAACACCGATCTCCACACAATCACAATACCGAAGTATAAATTACTTGTTTGCACATACACCACTCTTTGATAATGTAAACAAAACATCGACGTCTAAATTACATGACTATATCACCTATATATACAATTCATCAACCTTGATGACAAGGTCTGCTAAACCCTCAACCCTCAATTATAAAATTACATCACAAATCAACCACCAGACCAATATAATGATTTACATGACATAACATGGACCTAATACAAATTCCCAAATGCTCGACTCCACTGGAAATCTTGCCAAGATCAACCACAACACGCTACACCGCCAGAAATACCGCATAACACAAAAATCATCACTGTTTCATAGAAACCATCAATAACTCACACAACGATCAATGTGGATCATCAAAATAAATAGGACACGACTAGGAAACACTAGCAAGCACGTTAGAATCAACATGAATAGTTGCACCAACACCACTTATCAAATCTTCATCGATCAACAACTGAAGCTCAAGAATACAACTAATTAGCAACTATCACAAAGAAAGATAACTTGTGGAGCACAAAATCATGATCCATCTGAAATGAAGATACACAAGACCATTCCAAACAATACCCCAAAATCTCAGCACAAGTTTTGATCACACTAGAATATACCAAAGGAAAGACTGAACTATGCTATACAGTGATCAGTAAAAACAACATTGCAAACTAGATCATAAGATCTTCCCAAACAACACACACCAGAGCAAATCACAAGAATATGTTGACATCAATGACAACAACATATCCTAGCAACAACAATGACCAACAATATCCAACAGGTAGCACGTCACGAAGACGTTTGCATTCTATGCTATCGTCCTGCAAAAATGCAGTCCAAAGGTGGTCTTGGAGCATTACACCTGTTATTTTCAGCACTTGTAATGCTTGCTTCTATGTACACTAATGTCGGTTTCCCTTCTGGGTTGCATATGTTGCCTTTTTGGGCTTCATTTTCCTCTCTCTAGTATTTTATGAAAACTCCAATTTATTTCTTGCTTTCTAGTTTTACTTCGTGCTTGAGACTCCATCATTAGTTTTATTGTATTTCCCACCATTGTTGTATCCTGTTCATTACATCCTCACCATCACTGTAGCTTCGTGCCTCAGAGGGTTTTGTTATTCTTCTTCACTTCGACAAGCTCTCGCTTTTCTGGTGTCAAAGGGGTTTTTCTTCCCTCTCTTTCATTATATTTTTTATTCTCTATAGCATATCAACTATCTCATTTATTTTGTGTTTTGTTTATCACATTATCTATTATTTATCTTGGTTGTCCATGGAGGTGGAAAAGTCAAAACGAGTGTCTAATAGTGGCTAACCTCTATAAACATAGCCCCAACATTTTTTCATCTTTTTGTCTTGTGTGCAGGTTATGCAAGAAGATTCACATCCATCGAAGGCTTCATTCGTGGACTTGTTATAAACATCTTCTTCCTTTTCCTTGTCATTTTACTCTTTATTTACAACTAGTTTAGTTCTATTTTTCCTATTCATTGATCTTAAAAAATTAAAAAACCAATGTCCTATTGCATCTACATTTTTTTGTTGCAAACTCCATACTCTATCTATATGGGATGCCAGCGTGCTGCACTATCATCCAGGACCTGCATGTGTGTCTTGGGCAAAGAGCTAACAAAGGTTACCAAAAGATCTCGGTGACTTGTACTTTCAGGTTTCATGATTAAAATGTTGTTATCTATCGAAACTTGACAGTTGTCACATGCTTATCCTAAGTGGAGAGGCTAATTAAGTGAGTCCTCAAGAGGTTGCCAAATGCCTTTCGGAGTGGTTTACTTTTTCCCCTTCTATAATATCATAAAAATAAGACAATTGTCATGATCTTAGTCTATCATAGAGGGGTGAACTCACAATAATGGTTCCCACTTTTTTGCCACTTTTGACACTGAGATGTACATTTTTAAAATAATCTTCAACTTCTGAGAACTATAACTTTTAAACTATTAAAAATTTGAAGATGATGTAAATTAGTGATTTCTAGCATTTTGTTTGTAGATTCTATACACATTTTTTTCAAATTTTTTTGAAGGATTTTTAAAAAAAATTTCCATCTCCCTCGAAAAGTAGTTTTTTACAACAAACTACATTTTTAAAGAGTGAAGTGCCTCCCGAAACGCATAACTTTTTTTCTATAAATGATAAAAACTCAATTCTTTTGAATTTTGGTTTGTAACATCAATATCCAGGGCTTGCATTTGGTTTTATAGTGATATGTTCAATATTTTTCATTTTATAAAGTTTTGAAGTCCGACTAGTCATAATTCAAACATAGGTTTACGTTTGAACACATAACTTGTTCTATATAAATCGAAATTCAATTTTTTTTTTTTGTTAGAAAGAAGACATCAATACCAGGGGCTTAGATATTTTTCAGAATTTTTTTGAATTAGTTTCTTATTTTTCCCAAGGCGTTGAACAGAGTTCATATTCGATGAAAAACCAATTTTCCATAAAATTAAAAAAACAAGAACATAATAAATTCAAAATATAATAAAATTATACTCGTTAGAAAGCTTGCTTCGAGTACTACTATCTAATATTTTTGGGTTATCAAGATTATTTCATTTGTGTATTGATCCAGAGCTCCGAAGTCATTAATTCTTCATAACTTTGAAATTTTTTGGGAGAAACCCCTAGTTTGCGGTTTCGAATGAACACAAGTTCGAGCGAATTGGGTTCGCTCGAACCCAAAATGGTTCGAGCGAAACCCCATTCGCTCGAACCAATGAGCTCAATTTTGGCACGCATATTTTTGTAACTGCCATGTTCGAGCGAACCCAACAATTTTTAACTGTCGGCTTTCGTTCGAACTCTGGCCGACGCATTTTTCATTTTTTTTTTCATTTGTGGAATCGTATAAATATCCATAATTTTTTTTTGTTTTTTATCACCCAAATGATTAAAATAATTCGCATTTTTGGATGAAAGAAGACATTTGAAAATTATTTTGAAGGCAATAATTTGAAGGTTTTTTGTAAAAGCATGGGAAACAAGAAGAGAAGGCAAAATAAGACTTCAAGGAATTATTCTCTCGAAACGGAAGAAAGATATCGAGAACAAAGAAGACAAAGATATCATGATGCAAGTATGTATTTTTAATTTAATATGTATTACGTATCAATTAATTAGAATTCAATATTTTTTATCTAATATTTTTAATAGAATTAAAAATAATTTTGTTTTAATTGGAAAGCATAATTAATTTGAGATAATACATGTGTATTTGCAAATTTCAAATTCCATCAACTTGCTTGTTGTGTAATTGTATTTTTCTCCTATTTAATTAAGTTCATTTATAATAGATAAGACCTATTAAGTCATAAAATTCATAAGACAGGTATTATGTCATAATTTCTAGGTTCTAAATTATATATATTGAATATTTAATCTACATGTACAAGTAATTTCATGTGATAGGTCCTTTAATATCACATAATATATATCTGTCTTAAGGGTAGTTAAGTATATTAATTGTGAAATGTTTTTTCAAATGTGGTCATATTGATTTTAATAATAAGGCCTATTAGGACTATTACATTGATTATAGGTCTTAAATGTGACATAACTTTATAACCTATTAAACATGTTGAATAATTTAGGTGAACTATTTATATTCAACTTCACGTACATGCAAAAACATTTCAGATTAGGAGGTCTATTATGCAATAATAGGTCTTAAACATAAACACATGTGACAAATTATAGTGCACTTACATTATGGTCCATAACAAATTAATATGAGGTCACCTAAGTTATCGTATGCATGCATCAAAATATTTGTACTTTTAATTTTCAAAATTGGAATTTCTAATTTATCAAAATTTAATTTTGTGTGTTAAATTAGTGCTCAAAATTAGAGATTGAACTTTAATCCTAACCTGAGAACAAATTGAACTTTAAACCTAAACATGTAATTTAATTAGAGTTATAAGTTCAATAAGGTCCTGAAAGTAATTAAATTTAATAAACCAAATTGAATCCAGGCTAATTTTAACATGTAAAGCTTTAAGCCAAATTCATCCCTATTCTTAATCCTAATTGAATAATCTCTGATTAATTCAAGAACCTTACACAAACTCTTAAATTATGTGCAGAACGGGCAAACGAACCTGTTGAAGAACACAATATAGTTGATGAACATAGGGAGGAGATTGTCCAAGTTGAACCAATAGAGACCTTTGAAGGAGAGGGGTCAGGCTCCTTACCTCCTACCACTGATATGGATGAGCATATTGTGGATCTAGCTAAACAGGTGAAGAGAAATATTTCTTATAAAAATTTAGATCATGTACTTGAAATGGATGTGGATGAGTTGAAACGTCTCAGTGAAGAACCTAGACATACTAAAAGGAGGTCAATGAATAAAAGTGGAAAAGAAATAATGTCGCATTTCAACAATCTTGATACTACACTAGAAAAAGCTCAATTGTTATCAATTGTACTTACTCATAAAGACTTAATAGATCCAATGAAATTGTTGGGTATAGATACAACAAGTCAAAAGAGGAAATCTTCTCAGCTACAAAAATCTATTGTTGATAATGTTAAGAAAGGTTTGGTGAACATTGGTAAAAAATCTCAAAAACTAGATAAGACCATTTCAAGAAGAGTGATGTTGACATCTTTAGTAAATGAAAGATTGCCTCAAAAAAGACAAATCTCTTCACTGTCATCTGAGTTTGGTTTTAGTAGAAGGACAATATCTAAATATGTTAAAAGGAGAAAGATTTTGGATGATACTACCTCAGAAGGGAATTGAGCAATTATGTGTAGAGCTCCTCGTTCTGATAGAATTGAAGATGTTGTTAGGAACTTTGTGACAAGTTTTTGGAATGATAATACTTGCCCTTCATCAAATAGTAGAGATGTTATCAAGCAAAGGATTGGTCCTGATCGTTATGATCTCCATGTAAAACATTGGATAGACACAACAAAACATGAATTGTATGTATTGTTTACTAAAACAAACCCTCATATAAAGATTGGACAAACCATGTTTGAACGGTTAAGGCCATATTATGTGAAGTTAAACAAAGTTTTTGAAACTTGTTGTTGTCGTTATCACATCGAATTTGACTTGTACTATCAGGTGTTTCGAAAGATTAGAGAAGATAATGATGGTTATGAAAATGCTCCTCCTAAATGAACAAGTCAATTCATAGCATCCATCTTATGTGATAAATCAGATGATAATGGAACCGGTCAAATAAATTGCATAAGAGGAATTTGTGGAACATGCGGGGACTTGGCTAAGTTGCCTTTGAGAGATGAAGATACTGACATGAGGAAGATGGTAAATTGCAAGAGTTACAAGTACCAAAAATTTGAAACAAAATTTGGAAAGGAATCTACAAGACTAGATTATGTAGAAGAGGAAATACCTATTGGAACATTTATGGAAAATTTTCGTAAGTTGATAAAACCATACATATGCCATGGTTTTTTTTCCAAGTGGCAAGCAGAACAATTTAAAAGATTAAGAGACACTTTCCCACTTGGAACTATTCTATCTGTAGTTGACTTCGCAGAGAATTACTCTTTTGCACATCAAAAAGAGATTCAATCAGAGTATTACTTTTCAAAGCAAATCACTATTTTCGTGCATGTGTGTTATCAACATGCACAGATGAATTTGGATGGTGTTGATAGTACATTTGAAAATCGTGTCATTAAGAAAGAGTACCACTTCTATATCAGTGATGATAAGGAGCATGACACACTTTTTGTACAACATTGCTTTAAGAAGTTTTTTGAATATTTGAAAGATAGAGGCATAACAATAGTTAAACATTTTGTTTGGTCTGATGGATGTGCGGCACAATTTAAATCTTCAAGGCTATTTTATGCACTATGTAGATATCATCGAAATGACAAAATACCACATGTTTGGAGTTTTTTGAGAGTGGTCATGGAAAGGGTGAACATGATGGTGCAGGAGCTTGTATCAAACGTGCTCTAAGAAAGCATCAAATAAAGTACACAGGAGAACGTATAGAAAATGCACATGATGTTGTTGAATGGTGTAAGAAACACTTTGAGCAACCGAATTATCCTGGGGAATCATCATCGAGAACATATAAGCCCATTCCATATAGAGTGTTTTGGGAGATAACCGGTACGTGTTCTCTTTTAGTATTTTATTTAATTTTTTTTAATTTAACAACTTGATCTACATGTACATTCTTGTACACATGTACATTTTGCACATGTAGATAGAAAATCAATGCATGGATGCAAGAGTGTGGAGAGGACAAGATCTTTGCATTGTGTCATGAGTACAGATAATCGCCCATGGACATTATACACTAGGGATTATTCATGTTTTTGTTCTGAATGCATTTTCGAAAACTATGTTGATTGCAAGAACCAAGAGCTTGGATATGTTAGTGAATGGAAAATGGTGCCACTAGATGTTTCTGACACATACGAGGATTCAAATGAGGATGAAAACTTTGAAGACATTCCTTTGATTTCTGTTGATTACGATCATATTTCAGGATTGATTAAAAAAGGTACATACATGACGTACACATGTAAACATTTCCTTAAAATGACATATAACTTAGAATTTATTTAACTTGTGTCAAATTGCAGGAGATATTTTTGCAGTCATAGCAGAAGATGGAAATATAGAAGGTGTTAGTTATTATTTATTGCGTTGCACAGAAGAGAGAAAGAAGTTATCAAAATCTGAGATGAGTGATGGAATGTCATTTCCCACAGGTTTGAGTTCTGATTTGAATATGTACATGTACATGTACAAATCGCTTATGTGAAATTTTTTAATTTCTTGAATGTTTCTTATATACATGTACATGCAAGATCAGTTGTAGTGCAAGGGACATATTTCAAACAAGTTAAAATTGTTCAACATGGGATTCATTTCATTGAATACCAAATTGACAACAAGGTATATCAGTATAGTCACTTGGTCATTGCTGTTGGCCTAATTCTTCAAACAGTTCCACGTCGAGGGCGGTCTCAAAAGTGGAGACTAGATAGTGAAGATCATGACAAAAAATTAAGTGTTATTGAAGAGCGTTGTGAACCACTTGATGTGGTATGAACTATATATACATTTAGTAATCCACATGAATTGAATTTTAATGTAAGTTCAAGATAAATTCTAGATCTCAAGTAACTTGTTTTGAAACTAAAGGATAAATATTTTTTAAGTTTATTTATACATTATATCAAATTAGGATGTATTTAAATGTGCATGTTTAATCGTATGTAATTGTATTTGTATTTAATTAAAAAATGCATATTATTTAAATTAGAATGTAATATGTACATTTGTAAAATTGATATTTAATATGGAATTAGGACATGCACATGTTGTGAACTATTTAACTACAATATACATACCTAGAAGCTCACATACCTACAATATACATACCTAGATGTAATATACATGTACTGGATGTGAACTATTCAATACATGACCTATTAAGTTTAGTTTGTTCATTTCATACATACTCTTTTGTTTGAAAATCTTGAAACATGTATAATCATACATACTCTTTTACATTTGAAAATCATTTCATGTATAAATTAAATCTAATAGATAATCAAACATGTATAAATCTAATTAACACAATCAAGATAAATTCTAGATCTCAAGTAACTTGAACATTTGAAACCAAAGGATAAATATTTTTTAAGTTTATTTATACATTATATCAAATTAGGATGTATTTAAATGTACACATGTTTAATTGTATGTAATTGTATTTGTATTTAATTAAAAAATGCATATTTAAATTAAAATGTAATATGTACATTTGTAAAATTGATATTTAATATGGAATTAGCACATGCACATGTTGTGAACTATTTAACTACAATATGCATACCTAGAAGCTCACATACCTACAATATACATACCTAGATGTAATATACATGTACTGGATGTGAACTATTCAATACATGACCTATTAAGTTTAGTTTGTTCATTTCATACATACTCTTTTGTTTGAAAATCTTGAAACATGTATAATCATACATACTCTTTTACATTTGAAAATCATTTCATGTATAAATTAAATCTAATAGATAATCAAACATGTATAAATCTAATTAATACAATCAAGATAAATTCTAGATCTCAAGTAACTTGAACATTTGTAAAATTGATATTTAATATGGAATTAGGACATGTACATGATCTGTGAACTATTTAACTACAATATACATACCTAGAAGCTCACATACCTACAATGTATTGGATGTGAACTATTCAATACATGACCTATTAAGTTTTGTTTGTTCATTTCATGTATAATCTAATATAATCTAATATAATCAAACATGTATAATCTGATCAAACACAAACCAGGTATAAAGTATAATCTAGAGTCTAAACAAGTCGTTGTACATGCATGAAATATACAATCTAATCAAACATGTATTTAAATATAATTTAATCAAACATCATATACATAAATCTAGAATATAATCAAACATGTATAAATCTAATATAATCAAACATGTATAAAACTTATAAAGTATAATCTAAAGTCTAAACTCCATGTATAAAGTATAAAGTATAATCTAGAGTCAAACACAAACCAGGTATAAAGTATAATCCAGAGTCTAAACTCCATGTATAAAGTATAAAGTATAATCTAGAGTCAAACACAAACCAGGTATAAAGTATAATCTAGAGTCTAAACTCCATGTACGTGCATGAATATATATAATATGAAAGTATATAAAAAGATAAATGTAAATGAGCTATAAAGTCTGGAGCAAATCAACAGGGATCATGTCGGCTACGAACTGAGCGACCATCTGAGGGGGAGTCCTGCAAAAGTAGAATTTATTTAAATATTAAATATAATATATCTATCTCTCTAGACGTGCACATGTACATCAAATATATATACCAAAAACCATAACTAACCTGTACACTAACAGCATCTAAAGAATCTCTCCTACGCACATGCTCAGAGCTCAAGGAAGGAGTGACATGAGCTAACTGTCAATTTAAGGAATAGTCCACAATCAATTTAAATGATCTACAAATTAAAACTTAGAACTCTAGATTATTTATTAAACATGAGATCTATATATATAGATTTATCAGGTACAAATTTGCAATGTATGTATACATATCTTCTAAAATTTTAAACGCACATGTACATGTACATACCTGTGTATCACCTGGAGTAGGCTGTATAGTCTGATCCTGTCCCGTGATCATATCAACAACATCACTCGTGCTTGCATATCTCTCTCTAGCTGTACGTATCACTGAGGAGTGCAAGGGGCTAACTAGATGAGTGGGCATCGTGGATGAAGTGTCTGACTGTAGTAGCATGTCCATAAATCCAGTATGGCTCAAATCTCTCAGCTGATCCTCAAATGAGTCCAAACCCTCATCTGTGATATGTACCTGATCAGCTCGTATCTCCTCCTCAAATGAATCCAACCGGCCCTCATCTATGATATGGAGTTGATCAGCTCGTAGCTCCTCCTCTGCAGCAACAAAGTGATCTGTAGGTGGGTCAGTGCCTGGAGCATGTGTAGAGTGATGAGAATGCTGTGACTGCCTCGGGGTATGCGTCGATGCCACTGTAGCCTGACCATCTCTGAGAATCTCCTCTCTAACATCACCCAATGGTATCCCAAGTCGAGATGAAATAAAAATATAAGCATGTAGTAGGTCCTCGGCTAAATACTGCGAAATCTGTACATGTCTACTACCTCTGACTATAGCTGCTACCTCATTTGGGGAGGGGATGCCAGCAGAAATATATCGATCATCTGAATCTGAAGCCCCCCCATGACTAGAAGATGCATGATCTATGGATGATCGCGAACGTGGTCGACTCATCATATATCTGCCCACCCTGTCAGAAGATATGGTGGCTGCTGCTGATGCAATCTGTCCAATCCTATCAATTGCTTCTCTCTGAGAAGCAATCACAACGTGATCCGCTATGGGTGCCATGGCTGGGACTACTGCAGGAAATCTTTGGCCAACAAGGTCCCTGTGTCTAGGCGGAGCTCTATCACGCCTACGATATGCATCTCTATCAGCAATCCTGCCCCTCCCATGTCCATAATATCCTGGAATATCAAGGTAGTTTGGTTTCATCTGACAATGAACCTCAGCAAATACTTGTTGTGCAAAGTATAATGGAATCTGGTTGTTATTAGGATAACGACCATGGGCTGCTAAGAATCGTGGGTAAATCAGTGATGCAACCTGTGGGTCAATACATCTGGTAACCTGATATCCCCTCACCTTACTCTTCTCCTGATATTGTGGGAAGCATCTCTCCTTGATGGTCTCCTTCGAGACCACCCCCACCACATCAGCAAAAGAATGAGGACCCCTCACCTCACTCCTCAACTGTCTATATATATCCTCTATAACCTTAGGTGAGAATGAGGTATGAGATGCTAAGCGGTCCCTCAATGTCCGCAAACTGTCAAAAATGGATGTGCACGTACTCTTGTACACGCCATCAGTATGAGGGTCATCTAGTATGGCCCTCAACCTATGCAACTCCCGATCACTGTAATGAAAAATAGTAGCAATGTCGGGCAAGGGGGGATCCTGCTGTGGAGGATCCTGCTGTGGTGGCTCCTGATGTGGAGCCTGGGCAGGTGGATCCTGATGTGGAGCCTACGCAGGTGGATCCTGATCAGGAGCCTGCGCAGGTGGATCCTGATCAGGAGCCTGCGAAGGTATATCCTGGGATGCCATCTATCTAGGTACATGTCATAAAGTTAAAATAAATACGTAAGTAGAGAGAGAGAGAGAGATCATTTTCATGAGAGAGAGAGAGAGAGATCATTTTCATTTTCAAAAAATACATGTAAAAATTTCAAATATTTCAGTGAGAGAGAGAGAGAACATATATTTCAGATCTAGAGATAACATATATTTCAGAGAGATAGAGAGATCTAACATGTGTATATATTTAAATCTTTGACATACATAAAAAATTCAAGAATAGAGAGATCTAACACGTCATATGTTAGGACACTATATGATCCTAAGGACAACATACGACCCCTTAAGACACTATGTGATGGACTAAGGGGTATGTCATTCACACTAGGATTTTATAAGGGGTCATATGTGGTTCTAACCACATATGACCCCTTAGGACACTATATGATCCTAAGGGGAATGTCATATGTATAGTAGGATGTTATAAGGGGTCATATGTGACCTACTAAGGGGTCACACATGTGTTAATGCATGTGTGACCACTTAGGACACTATATGATCCTAAGGGGAATGTCATATGTACAGTAGGATGTTATAAGGGGTCATATGTGACCTACTAAGGGGTCACACATGTGTCAATGCATGCGTGACCCCTTAGGACCACATACGACCCCTTAAGACACTATGTGATGAACTAAGGGGTATGTCGTTCACACTAGGATTTTATAAGGGGTCATATGTGGTTCTAACCACATATGACCCCTTAGGACACTATATGATCCTAAGGGGAATGTCATATGTACAACAGGATGTTATAAGGGGTCATATGTGACCTACTAAGGGGTCACGCATGTGTTAATGCATGCGTGACCCCTTAGGACCACATACGACCCCTTAAGACACTATGTGATGGACTAAGGGGTATGACGTTCACACTAGGAATCTATAAGGGGTCATACGTGGTTCTAACCACATATGACCCCTTAGGACACTATATGATCCTAAGGGGAATGTCATATGTACAGTAGGATGTTATAAGGGGTCATATGTGACCTACTAAGGGGTCACGCATGTGTTAATGCATGCGTGACCCCTTAGGACAACATACGACCCCTTAAGACACTATGTGATGGACTAAGGGGTATGTCATTCACACTAGGATTCTATAAGGGGTCATATGCGGTTCTAAGGGGTCATGCATATGTTATAACACATGCATGACCCCTTAGGACCACATATGACCCCTTATGACACTATGTGATCCTAAGGGGAATGTCATATGTACAGTAGGATGTTATAAGGGGTCATATGTGACCTACTAAGGGGTCATGCATGTGTTAATGCATGCGTGAGCCCTTAGGACCACATATTCAACCCCTTAAGACACATAGGAAATGTCATATGTACAGTAGGATGTTATAAGGGGTCATATGTGACCTACTAAGGGGTCACACATGTGTCAATGCATGCGTGACCCCTTAGGACCACATACGACCCCTTAAGACACTATGTGATGAACTAAGGGGTATGTCGTTCACACTAGGATTTTATAAGGGGTCATATGTGGTTCTAACCACATATGACCCCTTAGGACACTATATGATCCTAAGGGGAATGTCGTATGTACAACAGGATGTTATAAGGGGTCATATGTGACCTACTAAGGGGTCACGCATGTGTTAATGCATGCGTGACCCCTTAGGACCACATACGACCCCTTAAGACACTATGTGATGGACTAAGGGGTATGTCGTTCACAGTAGGATTCTATAAGGGGTCATATGCGGTTCTAAGGGGTCATGCATATGTTATAACACATGCATGACCCCTTAGGACCACATATGACCCCTTACGACACTATGTGATCCTAAGGGGAATGCCATATGTACAGTAGGATGTTATAAGGGGTCATATGTGACCTACTAAGGGGTCATGCATGTGTTAATGCATGCGTGAGCCCTTAGGACCACATATTCAACCCCTTAGGACACATAGGAAATGTCATATGTACAGTAGGATGTTATAAGGGGTCATATGTGACCTTCTAAGGGGTCACACATGTGTCAATGCATGCGTGACCCCTTAGGACCACATACGACCCCTTAAGACACTATGTGATGAACTAAGGGGTATGTCGTTCACACTAGGATTTTATAAGGGGTCATATGTGGTTCTAACCACATATGACCCCTTAGGACACTATATGATCCTAAGGGGAATGTCATATGTACAACAGGATGTTATAAGGGGTCATATGTGACCTACTAAGGGGTCACGCATGTGTTAATGCATGCGTGACCCCTTAGGACCACATACGACCCCTTAAGACACTATGTGATGGACTAAGGGGTATGTCATTCACAGTAGGATTCTATAAGGGGTCATATGCGGTTCTAAGGGGTCATGCATATGTTATAACACATGCATGACCCCTTAGGACCACATATGACCCCTTATGACACTATGTGATCCTAAGGGGAATGTCATATGTACAGTAGGATGTTATAAGGGGTCATATGTGACCTACTAAGGGGTCATGCATGTGTTAATGCATGAGTGAGCCCTTAGGACCACATATTCAACCCCTTAGGACACAAAGGAAATGTCATATGTATAGTAGGATGTTATAAGGGGTCATATGTGACCTACTAAGGGGTCACACATGTGTCAATGCATGCGTGACCCCTTAGGACCACATACGACCCCTTAAGACACTATGTGATGAACTAAGGGGTATGTCGTTCACACTAGGATTTTATAAGGGGTCATATGTGGTTCTAACCACATATGACCCCTTAGGACACTATATGATCCTAAGGGGAATGTCATATGTACAACAGGATGTTATAAGGGGTCATATGTGACCTACTAAGGGGTCACGCATGTGTTAATGCATGCGTGACCCCTTAGGACAACATACGACCCCTTAAGACACTATGTGATGAATTAAGGGGTATGTCGTTCACACTAGGATTTTATAAGGTGTCATATGCGGTTCTAAGGGTTCATGCATGTGTTATAACACATGCATGACCCCTCAGGACCACATATGACCCCTTATGACACTATGTGATCCTAAGGGGAATGTCATATGTATAGTAGGATGTTATAAGGGGTCCTATGTGACCTACTAAGGGGTCACGCATGTGTTAATGCATGCGTGACCCCTTAGGACCACATACAACCCCTTAAGACGCTATGTGATGGACTAAGGGGTATGTCGTTCATACTAGGATTTTATAAAGGGTCATATGTGGTTGTAATGGGTCACACGTGTTAAGACACTATTTGATGGACTAAGGGGTATGTCGTTCACACTACAATTTTATAAGAGGTCATATGCGGTTCTAAGGGGTCACGCATGTGTTATAACACATGTGTGACCCCTTAGAACCACGTATGACCCCTTAGGACACTAGATGTGATCCTAAAGGGAATGTCATACATGTACACTACTATGTTATATGTGATCTTCTATGACCTCCTAAGGGAACGTATAGTGTCATATGTGGTCTTAAGGGGTCATGTTGTGCGTGTAATAGGATGTGAAAATGTGTCACATTGTAGAGGAAATTTAATTTGTTTAAATTTGTTATCTAAATTTTCTAATGTTTATTTAAATTAATTTTTCTAACGTTTTTCTTTTTTGGCTAATGTTTTTCTAAGTTCTAATTTACTACAGGTTAGTTTTCTATGTTTTTCATAACAATTTTTTAAAATGTCGAAAAAAATATACATCTATACAATTATGTAATTTTAAAAACAAATTGACACATTTCAATCAAAACATTAAATTATCAAACATTTTTCTAAAATAATGAAAAACAATAAATTATCAAACATTTTTCTAAAATGTTGAAAAACAATAACTATATACAATTATTTAATTAAAAAAATAAATTAACAAACAAATTATTTACAAATTTAATAAAAAAAAACATTATTAAACCAAACAAAGGGTTATTTTGTGCACCTGATATAACAAAGGTCGAAAACTGAAATAGAAAAGATGCTAACTGCTGCAGACAAAGTTTGGTGATGTGATGCTGACGACTGGTTCGATCCAACCCCCACCAGACAGAAAAAGTCAAATTTGATAATGACCTTTTAACTGTCATTTTTGATATTTATAAATTTAAAAAAAAAACCCTAACCGAAAAGGGTTCGAGCGAATGGGGGGTTCGAGCGAACCAATTAAAATATTAATATTTTAATGGGTTCGCTCGAACCCAAAAGTTGCGCAATGTTCGAGCGAACCCAATTCAGAAGGTTGGTTCGCTCGGACTGCCAGGGGTAGTTCGAGCGAACATTCTTATTTCGCTCGAACATGGGCAAATCCGAAATTTCCACTTTCGCCAAATTCCTTCGTTGGCAAAAGTGGGAACCAGCTTTGTGAATTCACCCAGAGTTTCATCCTTGTCTTTATAGCAAAGGTTTTCCCATTGTATATTCTGCTAATTTTATTTTTATATTTAATGAATTATCTAGCTTCATAACATATCAATTGCTTCTCTATATTATAAACAACTATTTTGGTTGCAAGTGATCCTTGAATTTCTATGTGGTTGATAAAAAAACTCATAATGTTTTATTTTTTGGTGTGTTTATATGATACATGTTTTAGTTGGCATGTGTGTTCAACCACTCTTTTAAGGTGAGTATGTTTTACTATCCAGACAATGGCCTCCTAGTGCAAAGGGGTGGGCATGAGGGTTCCAAATGATTGGGTTGTTTTGAAAACCACTAGGTCGATGTTTCACTCTTATCCTATTCTTACTAGGTGTGAGGGATGGAGATTATGATGTTGATCTTGAATGATAAAGGTAGAGAATCATGCCTCCTTGCAAGGTGATTGCGTGGTAATTCTCATATAACCGAGTAAGTCGTATGCTTTTGTAGTCATGCTTGAGCATTGACTTGATGCTCTTTTGAGTGTCATTGTGACAACTCAAGGATATTAGTGGCACAATAGTATTTGCAAAGCAAAAAAAACTCATCCATTCATTCATCACTAATATCTTGTACACAGACATTACAAAATCATTTATATGTTGTTTCACATATGTTTATCTTTTTATATAGAACAACAACAACAACTACTACTTTTAACGTCCACGAGGCTAAACATTGAAAGTCTATAGGACAGTCAGTCAGCCTTGCCATCATTGATTTTTGCATTTCGATTCTTTTCCATACACTCTGACAATGAGCTCCCCCAATTTCTCAATAGACCCCTCATTTTTCGATTCTTTGACATATATGATTGTTATTGTCAAAAGCAATGAATATGGTAGTAAGTATCACTGACTTCTCATAAAAGAAAAGCCTATTTTTGTACGTTTTGCCTTTTTATTAGAGTTGGCTAGGCACTACATATTTCTGCAGCAGTATTCTTAATAAATAAATCATATCACTTAAGAAACATGTCTATTCATAAGATAAGTTTGAAAAGAAGTTTAAGTCATGAAAAGTAAGTATATTTTTTTATTCTTAAAAAATATATGGTTTTAGTATAAGATGTAAAACACGAAGATGCCCAAGTCATGAACATTATAGAAAAACCAAGACAAAAAAGAACCGTAACATCATCATATGTGCAACTAAAGAAAATAGACAGCGTAATTATCTACAACAAAAAGGTGCGATAAATCATTACACAATTATTAGCAAAAAGCTGTTTTTCTCGCTTTCACTTTATAAACTATATTAAACATTATATATTCAATCATTTATTATTTAATATAAAACACTCTAGTCAAAAGGGGCCCAAAACACAAGGGAAAAAGGCTTGGTATATACATTATAAATAGACTAGGACTCACAAGTAACATAAATCTGATAAAGTGTGTGAAGTGAAAGGTAGATACAAAATTTATTATTATTATAAATATTAATATAAATATAGTTAGAGAGCAGTCGCAATCATCTAGAGAAAAGAGCACCGAAAGGTGGAGTAGAGAATAAATATAAATATAAAAATAAAAATAAATAAATAAATTAAAAATAGGTATTCAATCATTTTTTATTTTTTTTTCTAGAGATTGATTTATCAACGACCAACGTACGTTCTCCCGTGAATATATCAACACAAGTTCCAATATTTGGGGTCTATGCTAAAATCGACTAAACTTTTGTCTTATGTATTTCCTTTAAAATAAAAAATTTAACAAAAAAACAAAAATTAATGCTTAAACAATTTCATAGTGATAAAATAAAAATATATTTGCTTGTTGTATTTGTTCTTGATATGCGGGGGTGTTTGTGATTTTTTTTTACTATAAGAGGACAGTCTAAATAAATTAAAATCCGAGAATATATTGAGAAGGTTCGAGAGACGGAAAAGTCAACTGAATACGTATTTGTATGCGAAAGAAATACGTGATGTGACGTAGGGTACTGTAATCTGACAGCAAAATTTCAGAGTATTAAAGTCTACGTTTATTACGTCTGTACAGACAAGGGATGGGCAGCCACGTGATTGTATTTATGCCTATGTCAGCGTTTCTTCTTTTTTAAGGCTCTTCTTGGAAAATGTGTCCCTATCATTTATTGCCCTTGTCTTCTCTGCCGGAGGTAAATAAACCTTTTACTCATACCTACTGCTAAACGAGGAATGTGCCCTTTCCCTTCCCCTTCCCTCCCTTCCCCTTCCCTACATATGCTCTCTGGTTGCTGACCATATTTAAGGTCAAGGGGATGAGATACAAACAAGAACACTTCAATGACAAGGAATCAGCTTTTACTTTTTACTTTTTACTTTTTTATAATTAGGGAAGTGTAACAGTACTCATTATAGTTAATTTTTTGTATATCAGATTTCGATGATTATTTTTGGTTGTCTTTATATGCGACTTAATTGCTTATAGTTATTGTTTTGGCTTTTCGGTAGTAATGATGCACACTGTGGGATCCGTTATGCATGCAAGAGTTAAAAAGTACATATTTCAAAGTGTCACTTGATACCTGCTTAAAGATGCCCTAATAACCATGCACTTAAAATTGACAATAATTATGCACAAATGCCTCGATAGTCGTGCACTATGGGTACCAATAAAGGTGCACATATGGGCCAATTATAGTCCAAAAATTCTAACTACTGAGGTAAAAGCGAGCATCTATTAGTACATGTGAAATTTATTAATGGATTTTTACGGAGGATTTTTCATCCACAAAGTCACTTTAGCTGCTTGATATAGGAGCACGAGCCTTAGGTTGAGGGGAATCCATTCTGTTAGGGCATGGTCTTGGCCTCACCCCTTGTTGATGTCAGAGCCTTGCACTCCATAAGGCTCGATCCCTAGTGGACTCATTAAGAACCTTTCAACTTCATCAACAAACCAAGGGCCTATTGACAATCTATAATTATTTGAAAAAATAAATAGTATTCGATTTGAATCATGCTATAATCTATAATTGTTGCAAAAAGAAGGCAATATTCATATTGAATCATGCTATAATTTATAATTATTGAAAAAAATAGGTAATATTTGTATTGAGCTGTGTTATTGTCTATAATTATTGAAAACAATAGACAATATGTAGTATTGAATCATGTTTCAAAGCTTATAAAAACTAGGTTTTTTCTTTCTTTATTAATATATATGCCTTTTTTCAAAAAAAAAAAAAAAAAGGTTTAGGCCAGAAGATGTAGTTGTTAAACATGCATTGATAGTTATGTGAGAGTACTTGTCATAGTTGGAACTATTGATAGAACTTATTCATTAAAATATAAATAAATATTTGTTTCCGTGTTAATATCAATCATGTAATCAATTATCTTAAATTTGCATTATGTATACCATTGATACACCAAAATGTATCCAACAAACTCATTAAAGAGTACAAAATGTTAGCATTAACTCTTTTTTGGAAAATGTGTCCCTACCATTTATCGCTCTTGTCTTCTCTGTTGGAAGTACAACTACACCTTTTTCATGTGGGAGTAATCATATTGCTAAACGGGAATGTCCCCTCCCCCCTCTATCTATATATGCATCATGGTCGGTGGGCATATCTATGGAAAAGAAGAGGAGATGAAATAACAATACTTCAATGACAAGGGGTAAGCTTTACTTTTTTCTTTTTTCTTTTCTATAAATAAAAATAAAATAAATAGTTTATAATTATCTGAAAAAATAGGCAGAATTGGTATTCGTATTGAATCATGTTATAATCTATAATTTACCCGAAGCACTGGAGTTTATTGGGGGCTACCCAATTCCTGTAGTCTAAAACATAAATGTTATAATCTATAATTACTGGAAAAAGAAGCAATATTCGTATTGAATCATGTTATAATCTATAATTATTGGAAATAATAGGCAATATTGAATCATGTTTCAAAGTTTATAAAAAAATAGGGTTAAGGGAGAGGACTCATTTATTGAGCATGCATTGATAGTTGTGAGGGTACTTGCCATAGTTGGAACTATTGATAGAACTTATTCATTAAAATATACATATATATTTGTTTTCATGTTAATAACTACAATGTAATCAATTCTTTTAAATTTACAATACGTATATCATTGATACTCCAAAATGTATTGAACTATCCATTAGAGAGTACCAAATGAATTGGTATTGGAGGTTCATTGCATATTCCATATGAAACAAAATATAATGTAATTAATTAGAAATAATGTTTATGCCTTGAAAATATAACAAAACTATAATAAAATATTATGTTAATGTTTGTACAATCTTACACCTAACTCATCTAAATATAGACAAAGTTGTCAACATCAATATATGGTTTTTTTATTTAATAGAAAATAGACAAATGTATGATGTATGACCTTTAAGCAATTAAACTAGTATTGTCAAGAACACTAATATGTTCCCAGTGTGACAAAATTTACAAATCTTATTTGTCAAAGTCATTTCATCTCTCACAGATATTGTGCAATAATGTTTAGATTGAAGACATCAAACACTACATATTTGAACTATAACACAACTATAATGGGTGGTATTGAAATATGTGTATGCCAAGAAGTGTGATACCTGCGAGAGAGACACAAACCACTCAAACACACCAATGAAACATTATGTTAGAGGATTGAAATCATAAAAACAAACAAATGAAACCAAACTCTAAGCACGTCCCATTGTCCTCTATCTCCAAGGATCCCTCAGATTCAAGGTGGCTCTCAGCTTGGAAGAGCACTTGATCTTGGGATGACTACTCAAAGAGCGAGTGATAGTGTATGATCTAAGATCTAAATGAATGCAACTAAGATCTTAGTGATGTGCTATGGATATGAAACTTGATATGGTGCAAGATAACAAGATTAGTATGATATTAAGCTAGCATGAGTATGATATGAAGATGATATCGATCTAGAACGGAAATGAAATTAACATGATATGCTAAACATGATAAAAATATATGCTATGATGTTAAATGATCTCAAAATGCTTATTCTAACAAAGAGAGGCAAAATGCTAGTGTTATGTGACATAGTGTAGAAGCATGAAGACTTGGATTCTTGGATTGAAGAAATGGGCTCTATTTATAGAGAAATTAGTCAAATGAATGGTCAAGATTGAATTGGCTTGAGAAGGGTTAGGATTGAAACTTATCAATCCATGTGAGATTTTCAATCCAATCTCATGTTGACAAGTGTCACCATGAGAAGGGTTGAGAGGACGCTAAGTAAGCATTAGATTCTTAACAAGCTTTGAAGGTTAACCACAAGAGGATGATTCATTGAATAAAGATAATATCCAATGAAGAAAGCTATTATCCATTGGTTTAATTATTGTGCAAAATCTAATTTGTAAAAAGGGGACAAGCCATTAAGGTTGATGTGTTGAAGGGATGATGTCTTGTAAGAGCCTTAAAGGCTCTTTGAAGACTTTGGAGGTTTAGATTGTGTGAAGGAAGAAACCTTCAAAGTTTTGTAATAACCTTTAATGGTTTGGAAGACTTTGGAGACAAATTTGTAAGAGCCTTACAAATTTGGGGAACTCAACAAGTTAACATGTTGAAAAGGATAAAGCCTTAAATGCATTTAGAAGACTTTCTTCCAAATTTGGAGAAGTGACTTCCCCAAATTTACGGATGTGACATGATTAGAAGAATTAAGGCTAGTTAAGTGGGATTAGAGGGATTCTAGATGGATGCTTAGGATGCAAGTGAATTTTGTAGGAGGATGCAAGTGGGAGATATTTAGGATTTTAATTGAAATAAAATGTTTTATTTCAACTAAAATGGATGACAACTTGCATTTGTAGGAAGATGCAAGTGGGGGGATTATAAACAAATTTGATTTAGATATATGCAAGAAAATATTTTAATTAAATATAATTCAATTAAATGGTGGAAGGGGGATTTAATCAAATAAATAGAATTTATTCAATTAATGGAAAAAAGATGAATTAATCAAATGTTTGAGTTTGATTAATGACTAGATAGAAGAAAAGGGATATTAATCAAACTTTAGCTTAATTCATAGGTGGATAAATGATAATTAAATAAATAAAATTCATTTAATTAAGTGTGCTAGTTTTAGCTGTCTACATTTTGCCCCTCTTTGAACTGATGTGTGACCACATGTTGATTCAAAGAAAAATCGCTTTATATGTCGTCAAAATTTCTGATTTTGTTGTTGTCGCCAATTTTTTTGATACAATGTCTCAGATATGAATACTGATACTGATATGACATTGATATGATAATGATGCCCCCTTGGGAGATGAACTGAGAAAAAATTGATGCTCAAGGTGATTGTGTTGATTTTTTGGATTTTTAAAATTTTTTGATTTTTTTTTAAAATTTCGATTTGTAAATTTTTCGATATTGATCTGCCGATATAAAAAAAAAATTAATTAAATTTGGTGAAAATATAGTGCGAACATGCCCCACATGTCCATCTAGGCAACACACTCTGCCTACATCACCATGGGCTATATAAGCCTTGAAGGGTCCCATTCCAACTCATTTGTGCACATGGCTTTTGAAGATTGGATCTTTGGAGAAGAGAATAGAAGAGAAAGCAAGATGGTGCCCCCCTATCAGAGCCACAGATTCAAGAGTGTTCGACGTTATGAGAGGCCAGCAGTGTATGGACCTTCGGTAAGTGGATTTTCTAACCTCTAAGTTGTGTGATTTTTATGCATTTGTAGATAGATTTTTCAAGATTTTGAGCCATTTTTCCGTATTTTTTGTGCCCTAGTTTTTAGGTTTTCATTTTAGCACATTTGATTTGTTATGTTGCATATACGATATTTATTGTGGTGCATATGAAGTTTTATGTAGCACATATAAATGCTATAGTAGCGCATGTGATTAGGGATGTAGCGCATATGCACAATACTTTAGCACATTCGATGTTTATGTTAGCGCGTAGGATCAAAGTTTTAGCACATATGTTGGATAATTTAGCGCATTGAAATGTTGTTATGGCACATACATTTTAGCACATACAACAACTATTGTAGCGCATATGTGATAGAGCCAGTTTTTGAGTATTTTGCGAGATTTTTGACATGTGAAAAATTGATAATAATGAGTGCAATGATATCCGATACTAGGTCCAATGGTCGATTTGTTGTGATGTAGTCCCTTTTATCGAGAATGTTGATATTTGATATTGATAGGACTAGATAAAGTGTCTGTTTGTGTTAGGATAGATAGAGTTTATGATTGAAACTATAGATTTATAGCGTGACTTGCGTCACTGATAGGAGAGGTCTTGCTTGATAGTGTATGATCGACACTCCAAGTGTTGGATAAGTGCAATGATGAGGTCACTGATAGGATAGGTTGAGAAGAACCTTCCCTTATTGATAATAGTTTAAGATCGAAACTGTAGAATGATAGTGTGATGTTCATCACAGATATGGGTCAACTTGATTTGCGTTATAGGATAACTGGATTTCGATATGAAATCGTTATAGGTCTGTTGATTCGATATGGGTTCATGTGATTTCAATATGAGTCAGTGATGTTGATATGGGTTACTTGAGTCAATAGGAGATAACTTTGTGTTCGATATGGGATAAATTTGCTTGTGATATAGGTCAGGTGTATTTCGATAGGAGTCATTGGGTTACTAATATGTGTTAGTTGATGTGATAGGATAAGATGAACTGACTGGTATTGTATAGTGTGACTTGCGTCACTGATGGGAGAGGTATGTTTGATAACCGATAGGATAGGCTAAGATGAACTCACCTGACTGATTTAAGAGTTTATAATTGAAACTCCCAAATGATAGCATGAATGATGTCACTGGTAGGGGCTCCATGAGATTGTTTTAATATCTCACACGGAGTTGATAGAAGATTGGTTGATTGATACATGTTGATTGATCGATTTGATAGATAGAACTGATATGGTGTTTGACATTGTGATGTAGGCTCGACGTGGTGTGTTGATGCTTTGGGAGCGATACTCGAAGACTTTGTCTATGTGGGGAGCTTTGATTGATGTGGATAGAGCGGTTATTGCTACATGTGGTTTATCACACATCCCATTCGTGCCTTCCTATCGGAAGAACGTGGCTCTACTGACTACATTGGTGGAGAGGTGGCATAGTGATCATAACACCTTCCATTTGTCGACTGGAGAGATCACGATGACACCATAGGACGTGTATAGGATCTCAATTACTGGTGAGTTAGTACAGTATGATGTGGAGTCCAGCAGGGTGGGACTGAGCTGCATTGCAGGAGGTGTTTGTTGATTCGCACCTTAGTGGTTACTCAATTAAATGGGAGGACATAGTATATCGGTATGCCCCACTACCATCTATATTAGCAGGCTTGATTGGTGGCTTCCTCTATTCAAATAGGAGGTCACATGGATTTTTAGTTGGGTGGGGCTAGATATTACGACATATGGTTAGACATAGGACACGGTATGCATGGGGTATATATGTATTGGCCCATTTGTATCATGAGTTACACTAGGTTTTATATGATGAGGGTGCAAGCTTAGTAGCAGGGGTCACACTTCTACAGATCTGGGCATGGGAGCATATAGTAGTGACCCATCCAGTGGTGGAGAGATCGTGGCCAACCAGGATACCCTACCTATTTACATGTACCGACAGGTAGCTTCCCAGCCCATGCTTGGGAAGTTGGATTACTGGAGACAGATCATAGATGACATGGATTCAGTGATATGGAGACCGTACATGGACTGTGAGGCGTGGGATGAGGATGGTACAAAGATCCCAGTGCTATTCCAAAGCAGGTACTTGATAGGCAGGACGACCTATGTTATTGAGAGATTCATTTTGACATGTGTGTACCGATAATTTGGTCATACCTAGGGGATGCCTCAAGGTGCGGCCATATATGCTTGAGTGCACAAGGAGAGAGCAGACTGGGGCCCCACATTGGATTTTGACTTAGTACAGGTAGATTTTGAGATACTGCCACAGGTATGGTAGGAGATGCAGATAGGGATAGTAGATGTAGGTATGACTGAGCAGTATGCACAATATTTTTTGGAGCATCCCTTCCCATGAATGACAGGACCTGGGGAATCGATACCACCCTTGGAGGAGGTGGATAATGATGATGATGAGGGAGGGCCTAGAGGTCAAAGAGGTGGCAAGAGAGGGCGTGGGAGAGGGATAGGTAGGAGAGTTGGTGGTGTGGGTAGTGCTTGAGGTCAGATTGGTCGAGGTAGAGAGGGTGGAGGAGGTGATGGTGAGGGAGGAGATGGAGGTGATAGAGGGTGAGGCTGCAAGGTTATTTATAGGGGAGGAGGATGGCGACAAGACTTAGGTCGTGGAGGGCCATTGTAGCTAGAGGAGGTGGTAGGGGGTGAGGAGTCAGAGGAGGAGGATGGGTCATTCAAAGAGACTAAGTCAAAGGAGTTAGGGGTGGAGGTGATGGGTGGGATGGGTGGGATGGGTGAGGAGGAAGAGGAGGAGGAGGATGTGCAACCTTTGATCAGGAGGAGGAGGAGGAGGAGGATGTGCAGCCTTTGATTAGGTGGAGGAGGGTAGATATGCCTCCACCTGTTTCCCCAGTATAGGTTACGATTGCACAGGGTGGTCAGGATCCACAACCTTCACAGCTGCCAGTGATCAGATTTTAGTACCTGCGAGAGAGACCTCATTATCAGTTGGTGCTTAAAAAGAATCAAATATTTCTTTCTTGCAAGGATAAAAAGAACAACAAATCTCACATTTTGCTTTTTTGCAAGATTGAGATCACACTTCTTTTTGGGATCTAAAAAGATCAAACAAATTTTCGATTCTTGCAAGGATTAAAAAAGAACAATCAACACCTTATCTTGAAAGTTAAAAAGAACAATCAAAATTAAATTAATTATGCACCAACTGAGAATGAGGTCATTTAATTAAGTGTTCAAGTTTTAGGTGTCTACACTATGTTTTAAAACCTTTTTAAATTAGGTTTGCAGAGGAGAAGATGTAATAGTTGAGCATGTATTAATAGTTGTGAGGGTACTTGTCTTTGTTTGGTCCATTAATAACATATTAATACTATTATATTATTGTTTGAACATTAATATATATATATATATATACACACACACACACACATATATATGTATATGTATATGTCTATATGTATATATGTCTATATATACATATATACATATAGACATATAGACATATATATATGTATATATGTATATGTATATGTTATATACATATACATATATATACATATATATGTATATGTATATGTTATATACATATATATATATGTGTGTGTGTGTGTGTGTGTGTGTGTGTGTGTGTGTGTGTGTGAAAAAGTGAAATAAGTTTGAAAGCTGCAGGCACAACACTTCAATTAAGTCATTACATGTATGGTTAGTGAATCAATAATCAATAAATAATAAACCATAAGAAAGTGACTAATTGCCTTCTAAAAGATGTGAGTATAAGATTGCTCTCAGATTTGTATAAGCAATACCAGTGACTAGACTAGACCAAGAGGAAGGATTTAATCTATATAAGCATGATATTAAGCTATATGGATGCAAGATGGATGAATAATTCAAGCAATAATAAATTCAAGCAATAAGGATTCAAGCAATAATGATTCAAACAATTAAAAAAGCACAATGTATTCAATGACTCCAAAGCAAAATCAGCATAATAATATTCTCCAAGCATGCTCTCAAAAATCTCGGGGGTGATTTGAATGAGAGCTGAAGGTTGAATTTATAGAGAATTCACAAGAGATATAATGAAAAAGCTCAATTTAGGATTAATTGAAAATAATTGAGAAATCAAGTTCAGTTAACCTTGAGATAGATTCCAATTATTGTTTAATTGAAATGCATTCAGATAAGAAGTTCAAGTTGCATTAGAAATAAGAATTAATTAATTCCATGCATTTGTGATAAAAATAGACAATTCTTTGATTTATTCAAGAAAAGAGTCTTTTTAAATGCAACTGAACTTCTTTTTCTCAAAAGCTTTGAGTTCTAATTTTAGAGAATAATTAATAATTCAATTTAATTGCTTTTTTGATTTCAAGTTCTCAATTTAGAAAAAGAAATAATATCTCAAGTTTGATTTCTCTCTCAATTCTTTTATTTTATTTTTAATTCAACTCTTTGCTTTATAATTAATTCCTCTTTTGTAAAAATTAATTCCTTTTTGCATGATTAAATGGCAAATTTATTAATTAATTAAATATGCAAGGATATTTAATAAATTAAGTAGGATTGTTGATCAAAATGATATTCTTGGAATGATTCAATTAATTAAATAAATATTTAATTAATATTGAGTAATTCATTTGCCATGTAACATTTGATGATTAAAGAATTAATTATGTGCTCAAGGTTGATTTAATTGCCTCTGGTTAGGACTTTGGTGATGTTGTCGAGATCAGGGGCCCATGGTTTAGATGACCAATTTTAGGGTATTATATTTGCCCCTCTTTGAATCAATGTGTGAGCAGCACATTGGTTCAAAGAATATGTGATGTCTAGGAGATACCAGTTCTGAACTTGATTGATCACAAACCAAAGAAAGAGCAAGGTGTTTAGCTTGATTTGAAGCGATGAAGCTGAACATAGTTTGATTAAAGCGATACCGATCCTGAACTTGATTGAACTAGGAATGATAGAGAGCGAAGATACCGAACTTGAACTTGATTGATCAAGAAGCGGATCTTACTGATCTAGAACTTGATTGATCTAGACACAGTGAGTGAAGATAAAATTGATCTTGAACTTGATGGATCAAGACATGATGAACAAAGATAAACTGTCCAGCTTGATTTGATGCAATGAAACTGAACACCTGCTTAGATTGAGTGTGCGATCAAAGATACTCTTTAAAACTTTGATTGAGTTTAAACAAATAATTAGCTTGATGAAAAGCGATGAAACTAATTAACGTTAAGAGATTGATTCAGATGAAGACAAATATCAACTTTATTTGAAGCAATGAAACTGATATGCCCCTAGCAATTGATTCGATTCAGATGATCAAGAGATCTCAACTTGATATGAAGCGATGAAGCTGAGATGCCCCTTAGCAATAAGAATTTGATTTTCTTTAGTTGAAAAAGATTTTTTTGCTCGAATTTTGATGAAGATTTAAAAATTTTCTCGACTTTTGAAGATGCGAGGTCATGAGGTCATTAGTATACCCCCTCAGGAGCAAAATCGAAAGATAGCGAGGGTACATGATTTTAGACAATTGTTTAGTGATGATAAGTTTATTTGAGCACAAATGATTCAGAGGAATATTTGAAAATTTGGCTTTGATTGATGAGATAAATTGAGTGCAAAGTTGTTTTGTAGAATAAAATTGAGATTCAGCGTTGATTCATGAGAAATTGAGCTTAATTTGAAAAAGAATGAGCTTTTGATGAAAAATGCTAAGTGGTCCAAATTGTGTGAATTTGACTAGCAAAATGATCTCGAATTTCGATTTTGATCCCGAAAATGGAATCAGGACAGGCGAATTAGCTAAGTATACAATTTTCATGTCCATCGGAGCAAGTTGAAAAATTAGGATTTTGGTTATATAAGGGGTAAAAGTGTCATTTTCAAGTCATTTTAACCCTCCAAGTTTGAAAATTCGAAAAGCCTTCTGCGAATAAAATGGTGGTCCCCATTTGTGAGCATCAATTCGAGCGACAGAGATGACATAATCAACCTCGGGACTATGAGCCAGCGGTAAGTGATCGATCTTAAGCCTATTATTCATTTCAATTTTGAGTTTTTTTGTTAATTTTTCAAGTTTTTGGCACGTTTAAAGTCGGGTTTTCGCGTTTTGTCGTGCAAGACAGGATCCTGTCTCGTACGACAAATTGTTAAAGTTTGTTTTGTTGTTTAAATGTATAAGTTTTGTCATTCTAAGCTCACCCTTGTATCGTATGAAAAACAGTGAGCATTTTTTTAAGGTGCAAACTTGAAATTTTGATTTTGCAATTGACGTGGTTGAATTTCCCTGATGTTTTACTTCTCTTGTAGGGTTATTTGGAATGTTTTCTGATACTTTGTTGTTTGATTTTTTGCAGGTTCATTTGCCTCATGCTATTTTTAGATGCATATATCCACCCACTATGACATTAGTTCGACAATTGTCAGATGTTGAGTAGGCACATATTGATTTGTGCGGTTTCACCCACCTTCTTAGGTTACCTGATATCCGTGTAAATCGCGGGATGCTCACAACGTTAGTAGAGAGATTTTATTCTGAGCATAACACCTTCCATTTTCCAGTTGGGGAGATGACCATCACTCCTGAGGACATTTATAGGATTCTTCGTATCCCTTTTGCTGGGGGTAAGGTAGATTATGATGTAGCACAACTTCCTAGATTACAAGTTGTCGGATGTGTATTCGGGGATCCAGACATTCTGACACGTTCTATCAGTTGGGACATTATGATGAGCAGGTATAGTGATGCTTTTCCTGTGGCTTGTGTTATAGCAGGGTTTATGGACTGTTTTCTTATGCCGGATAGAGGACAGTAGGGATTCCTTTGTGGATGGGGCAGGATGCTGGAGAGGCTTGTTGAGACCCCTCAGAGACTAGGCTGGGGTTCTTGTATATTGTCCCACATGTATCGCGAGATGCATGAGATTTTTTATCGGGAGGGGAAGAGCATGGCTGCAGGAGTCTTGATTTTATAGGTATGGGTCGGGGAGCACCTCCCAGTTTATAGGTCGATTGTAGATGATGACAGGGAGCCTGGTCAGCCGATTGTATATAGATATTTAGGATATGTCACTCAGCCTCATCTAGGAAAGACTGATTTCTGGCGACGATAGATAGATGACTTGATAGCTGTGGTATGGAGACCTTACATGGGCCTAGAGCCATGGGATGACTGGAGGATCGTACACATAGATATGTTTGTTACTCACCCACTCATTGGCAAATCACAGACTGTGGTGGAGGGATTCGTGGTATCTCAAGTGATGAGGCAGTATGGTAGGCCTTAGGGGATCTCACAGGAGTTCACAACATATGCGAGATATGCTGATGAGGAGAGGCGGGGATGGGCATCGAGGTTATCTTATGCCTTGGGTATGCAGGAGTTGACTGGATTGTAGCGACTCCGGTGGGACTACATGGATGACATTGCAGATGCAGGGGTATTGCCCCAGTATAGGGATTGGTTCCAGCAGCATCCATTCCCTAGATTTATAGATCCAACAGAGCAGACACCTCGTATGGAGGAGATTGAGGATGATGCCCTCGCATAGGGACAAAGACAAAGACAGGGACAGGGATAGAGAGCTGAGGCTCTGAGGCAGATAGGTGGCGATCCTGGTGCTAGTAGCAGCAGGGTTCCAGCTGGAGTTAGACAACAGAGGGGTGAGGGTGGATCCCTAGGGAGTGTTGGTGTTAGGTTGGGTGGAGGTGAGAAGGAGCAAGTAGCTCCGAGACAGGTCTGATAGAGGTGGGAGGAGCAGGGTGGAGCTAGAGGTGGAGATGGGGGTGGAGAGCCTGCAAGAGAGCAGGGAGCCGACGCAACATGGTCGATGAGGGTACGTCTAGTGGAGCTGGAGTCATAATTGACAGTGGCACAGACTCAGCTGGCAGAGCGAGACCGACAGCTAGCAGAGCTTAGGGTTGAGCGAGATCGTCAGCTTGTGGAGCTCAAAGCAGAGCGCGATCGTTAGGTCGCGGCGATGAGGATAGAGCGAGACGCTCTTCAGCAGGAGGTTTTGCACCAGACCAGTTGGGCGACTTATTACGTTGAAACTTACAACGTAGTTGTTCCTATAGAGCAGCAGGTTGTACCCTACTCGCAGTACATGGCATACTATTTTCTTTGTTTTCTACTTGTAGGAATGATCCCAATGATCTAGAAACATCTAATTAGCTGGGTGTCTATGATAAGAGCCTTCACATTAAGGTGAAATCGCCACACATACCTCGACTCTGCTTATTTGAATGCTAGAGGGAGGTCCACGTCATTTCTTTGTCTGTTTTGAGGGAATTTCTTTATCATGCAATCCGGGTCCCTGCGAAATCTATCCAAGAATATGAATGAAAAAAGGGTCAAAAGTGACTGAAATATGTACAAGCGATAATAAAGATACATGAAAGCGGAAAATGCCAACATTGCATTGATAGATGGAGCGTTGAGTACAAGAGGCCCCTGTTTGCTAGTTTTCACCTACTTGGTAGAGATTCTTTTTTTTTTACCGAGGTGCCTGTTTACTAGGTTTTCACCAAGGCATTTTTTTCTTTTCTTTTTTTTCAGGAATTTTTATGATTTTTTAATATTCTTTTCATGATGTTTTCAGCTGTACAGGTTACTTGGAGCAGAGAATGCTAAGTGAAGAATTTATTCAAATGGATGGTGTTAATCGGTTCATAGAGCTATTCTCCTTCTAATGTTGAGAGTTGATAGGCACTAGAGCCGAAGACTGCAGTGACGATGTAGGGACCCAGCTAGTTGCGTTCAAACTTCTCTTTGTTGTCTCGAAACTGTTGATTTTTAGGATTTTCTCTCAGAATTAAGTCACCAACCTGAAATTCTCTTTGTCGAACCTTCTTGTTATATCCTCTAGACATTCTCTTTTGATACACTCTAAGATGATCAAACACCACTTGCCGACGTTCATCCAACAATTCGAGTTCTTGCAATCTAGATATTCTATAGTCTTCATCAATAACAAGACCTTGCAAAGAAACTCTTAGAGATGGTATTTCCACTTCAATAGGTAATACAACTTCGGACCCATACACCAAAGAAAAAGGTGTAGCCCCAGTAGGTGTTCTGATACTTGTTCTGTAAGCCCATAATGCAGGATTGAGTTGCAGGTGCCAATCCCTCCCAAATTTGTTCACTGTTCTATGTAAGATAGTCAACAGGTTTTTGTTAGCTGTCTCAGCTTGTCCATTACCTTGAGGGTAATATACAGATGACTAGTGTTATTTAATTTTAAATTTTTCATAGAGCTAGTCCAGATCTTTATTCTTGAATTGTCCTCCATTGTCAGTCACGATGGATGAAGGTATCCCATACCTGCAGATGATATGATTTAGGATAAATAGAGATACTTGTTTACCGACCACTTTAATGAGTGGAATCGCTTCTACCCACTTAGTGAAGTACTCAGTGGCAGTTATGATAAACTTATGTCAGTTGGATGATGCAGGATATATCTGACCAATGAGATCAAATGCCCATTGTTGAAAAGACCAATGTGTGATGAAGGGTATGAGATCCCTTGCTGGAGCATGTATTAGATTTCCATGTAGCTGACACTTCTCACATGTTTTAGAAAACTTTATAGCATCCTTCTCCATGTCTGGCCAGTAGTAGCCATCCCTTAGTAGTTTTCAAGCTAAAGTAAGACCATTCGAATGAGATCCACAAATACCTTCATGGACTTCTGATAATGCAAGTTTAGACTCTTCAGTTTCTAGACACCTAAGAAATGTACTATCCAAACCTTGCCTAAACAAATTGTTAGCAATGATGACGTACCGTGAAGCGTTTCAGGTTAGGTTCCTTTTCTCATTATGGGTAAGATTTTCTGGAATAATTTGGTCAAGCAGATAAGAGTAAATGTGGTTGTATCGGGATGAGTCATGTCCAATAATAGAATAGACTATTTGGGTCTCAGGAGAATCATAGGCAGGGTAATGTAACTCTTCCACTAGGAATTAAAAGAAAAAAATGAATTCTTGCAACTCAGGTATAGATGCCAAGGTGGCCATAACATCTACTGCTCTATTTGCGAATCTGGGGATCTGTTGGAATGATACAAAAGTAAAATATTTCTTGAGTTCATCCACCATCCTCTTATAAGGCATCAGTTTCTCATCTCAAGTCTGATATGTATCATTGATTTGATTGATAATTAGTTGAGAATCTCCATAGATGTGTAATTCTGCAACCTTCCATTCTATAGCTACCTTTATCCCATTTACCAAAGCTTCATATTCTGCAATGTTGTTTGTGCAAGGGAAAAGAATCTTATAAGACTTTGGGATTGAATACTTCTGAGGAGTAATAAATAGTATTCCAACACTGAAACCATTTTGAGTAAAAGACCCATCAAAGAACATCTTCCAGGGTTGTTGATTAAGGTGCATCGTTGATTCATCTGGAAACTCTATATGCAACGGTCGAGTGTCTTCAAGTGGAGCTTCAACAAGTTGATCTGCAATTACCTGTCCTTTTATGGCTTTGCGTTCCACATATTCAATATCAAACTCTATAAGTACCATGACCTATTTTACCAATCTTTCGGTGAGTGTTGCTTTGTTGAGAAGATACTTGAGTGGATCAATCCTAGCTACTAGCTTGATGGAATGTGCCAACATGTAGTGTCTCAATTTTTGTGATGCAAAGACCAATGCCAAAAATGCTTTTTCTATTATAGTGTAGTTCATTTCATAAGACAACAATGTTTTGTTGATATAATATATAGCTCTCTCTTTTTTATTTTCATCCTATTGTGCTAGAAGTGCCCCCAATGATGAATTAGTGGCTGATATGTATAAGATCAATGGTTTACCTTGAATTGGCAGCATCAATATTGGTGGATTGGACAAGTACTCTTTGATCTGCTGAAGATGTTGTTCACATTCTCGATCCCAGTTTATATTACTCCTTTCCTTAATACCTTTGTGAAAGGTTGAGCTTTATTTGCCAACTAAGAAATAAAGCGTCTGATTGATTGGAGACATCCCTGTAAACTTCTCATTTGACTGATGTTCTTCAGAGGTGGTATTTCCATTATAGCTTGGACCTTCTCAGGATCAACCTCGATTCCCTTCTTTGAAATGATGTATCCAAGTAGTTTACCAGATGTCACTCCGAATGCACACTTTTTTGGATTTAGCCAGAGTTTGAATTTTTCCATTCTATCTAGTATAGGGCCTAGTTCTTGAATATGCATGGATCTCTGCATAGTCTTCACTAAAGTGTCATCAACATAATCTTCCATATTCTTATGCATCATGTCATGAAAGATAGTAGTTACTGCTCTTTGGTAAGTTTCTCCTACGTTCTTTAGCCCAAATGGCATGATGTTCCAACAGAAGGTTCCCAATGCATAGGCGAAAGCTGTCTTTTCTTGATCCCCGGGAACTATTTTGATCTGATTATAGCTGGAAAATCTATCCATTAGTGAGTACATCTCATACCCAACAGTCATATCGACTATCATATCAATTTTTGGCAATGGAAAGTCATCATTCGGACAAGCTTTGTTGAGATCTCTGAAGTCTATGCAAACCCTAATAGATTTGTCTGCCTTTGACACAGGTACTATGTTTGAAATCCATTCCGCATAGTCTAAAGCTCTGATAATTCCAGCTTTTAGCAGTTTTTCTAGCTCAGCCTTGACTAGTACTGCCACGTTAGGGTGCATCTTACGGAGTTTTTGCTTGACTGGTTTAACTCTTGGTGTGATAGAAAGATGGTGCATGATAAGATCAGGATCGAGGCTTGGCATATCAGAGTATGTCCATGCAAAATTGATCTTCTTTTCTGAAAAGAGATGAGTGAAATCTTTCAATTCTTCTGCTGATAATGATTGAGCTACATGAATGATGTGTGGTGTCTCTTGACTCCCAATGTTCACTGGCTGAGTTGGCTTGATCAATATAGAAGACCTTTCCTGAAAATGACTTGGCAGTATATCAAGTATCTCACCTTTAGGTGCCTTAGAGAGGTTTTCACCCTTAGGTACATCCTTTATTTTCTCCTTTTTATATTCTGACACCGCCACAATGTGGTTTTCGCCATCAGATATTTTTTTTATTTTTCTTATTTTTGTGACTAAGATACTTGATATCTATTTTAGTCATGTTTTCACTCTGTTCACTGGTGGAAGAGTCCATAGGTTCAACTGCATTGAGGTAATAGGCTAGTGTGTAGTCATTGGCAAAAGTAGGTATATTCACGGGCTAGTCTTGTAAAGTACAGTCAATTAGTTTTGGATGTACTAAGGATAGAGCATGGACAGGTTCGAGGGAGTTCACGGTATTGTCATCACAACTGTGAATCAAAAAGTTGAGTTCCAGAAAGATACCTTGTGTAAATGTCTCGAGACCAAGAAGAGTCAGAATATGATTATTAAAGGGCACATTAATATTTAGTTGACCTAATCCAATAGACATACTTGTAGCATCATTCTCTAGGCCAGATTGGACTTCGTACTATTGTTTGACAACAATAAGATCAGTAGAAAGATTTTCATCATTTTCATCAGATGATTCAGAGTTGGATGCTGAGTAGATATTGTCAAGAATAGGACTATTGTCAGAGCCCTCAGAGTCATCAAATGAAGTTTCCGAGTCTTCTTCAAGTGATTTAGTGAGTATATGTATGGTATCAACACCAACATCTTTAATGTTGCAAGTTCCTCCAAGATTTGGCTCATTTATCATTTGTATTTGACACACCTGTTGACATCTGTGACTCCCTGTCGTCTACTCCATTCAGCTTCCTCTGGACTGATGATTGGGTTCGCTCCTGTATCTTCCAATTCTTCTTGTGTAGTGCTATACTTGATTTGTTATGTCTTAGTATAGGGGTACATAGATGAAAATCTTTCTGGTATTCTTCCTTCCTTTAGTCCTTGTTCATAGTCTGCTTGTCTTTTTAGTCTAATTTCCTGTATCTCCTTTTCTATCTTTAAGTGCATTAGCTCTTGAGTGTAATCTGTGGTACTATTAGACTCTTCTAGAGTTTGTGTAGTGGATGTATCTGAGAGGTGATCTAGACCCCATTCATACTCATTTGAGTTAGTCTCTGAATCTTCTACTTGTTGCCTACCAGTGTATGTAACTAGAATTTTCAATGGTGTAAACAATTCCCTGAATCTTTCTACTTCCTCTTTCATATCTTCTGGGACTTCTACTTCTTGTAGCATCGTGGCTGATACCATTGGAACTTGAGCATTGACTGTTCCTTCTCTCTTGATTGCTAGTTCCTCTTGTTTTGTTTCATAGTTGTCTTGAAGTTGTTGAGTGCTTACTGCCTGTAATGTTAAAGGCAGTGTCTTTTTCTTCCATTTAGTTTTAGAAGCATGTTTCTGGTCTGATGTTTTTCCTGGATTGTACCCCAGTCCAGCCTTATCAATTGTAGATTTTGTTTGTAGCTAAATTAGTTAAGTAATACCCTCTTGTTGTTTGCCTAGGAGACTAGTGCCTGAATATCCCATGCGTTGGATCATTTTATAGCTGGGACCATATTGGGTTGAGGAAATCTCACAATGTCATACTTCCTCATTTTGACTATCTTCCTTGAAAATCCATTTAATAACTTCATCCTCTTCTATTTCCTCTGCCAGGGAAGTAGAAGATTGTACAAAAAGACCATCATATATGATATTTGGAGTTGAAGTATGTGTTTTCATAGCCTCTGATGGTTTGCCCAGCTGTTTTGGTGATGGAGGGAGAGAGACTAATGAAAGTACCGGTTCTATCTTGTAGCCATCCATGCCAGTATTTGTAATCTTCAATTTCTTTTCTAAGTCTTTCATCAGAGCTTCCATATTTTCATTTGTAGAGGCTTCTCTATTATGAGGCACAAAGGTATCAACACCTTTTGTCAATGCATTATAGGGGACATTTGTATCAACAAGAATACTGACTTCAACTCCATTGTAAGGAAATTTTAAGCATTGATGGTATGTAGATGGAACTGCCTTCATTTCATGAATCCATGGCCTGCCCAGTAAGATATTGTATGACAGAGGAAGATCAAGTACCTAAAAAAGGACATCTGTTTCTATAGGTTCTACCCTGCTTGGTAATGATACCAGATCTTTAGAGGTCCTTTCTTCTTCATCATAGGTTTTAATTGTTATTTTCTTGCCTGGATCAATGACATTTTCAAAAAATCCTAGTTGTGTAAGTAGACTGTAAGTAAAAATATTCAACCTCGCGCCTCCATCTATCAAAACACGTTTGACTCTATGTTTATGGATCATGGCTTCAATATGCAATGGATGGTTATGTGGATGATTTAGCGAGTTATCATCTTCTTCAGAGAAGGTCAAATAGTGAGGTGAAGTCAGATGACCCACCATGGATTGAAACCGATCAATGTATAAATCTTTTGGAACATTAGTGGTGAGCAAGGCGTTGTCCAGGATCTCTTTGTGAGTAGAAGAGATTTTTAGCAATTCTAAGATTGAGATTTGAGCATTTGTCCTTTTCAATTGTTCAACAATGCTATATCCAGAGGATGATGTTGAAGTTAGCCTTTTAAATTTATCTAAGGTTGATTCTTTTTATTTGTTTGACGGGGCTGGTAGGTTTGATGTTGCTTGAGCTGGGTTGGAGGAACTAGCTCCTTGGAGAGTGAATTTCTTTTGAGAATGGGTCAGAGCTCTTGCATATCATGATTCATTTGGTTTATCTTGGACTATAATCACATTGCAATATTCAGACTGGGAAGGCTCAATCATTTTAATGACGTTGTCATTACTGGTATAAGTATAATTTACTTTGGCACCTCCTTTGGTCTTTGAGGAATCACCTTGTTCGTAAACAGGTAAAGGGTCCTTAAATGCTTTGTGATCAGCATTGGTTGGGTGATTCCCGACAATAATTTTACCAGTGTCTATGAGATCTTGAATCTCATGTTTGAGCTTCATGCAGTTGTTTGTGTTATGACCTTTATTCCGATGGTAACCGTAGTATTCATTTTCTCTCCATCATTTTGGTTTGACTTCTAGATCATATGGCCTGGAATTATCTGGTGGTGGTATCAGATTGTTTGCCAATAGAGTTTTGAAAGCGGATTCATATGATTCTTCAAGAGGAGTAAAATCACGCTTAGGTCTGGAAAGCCAAGGTTTCTCTTTGAACCACTCTTTTGTTTTCTTTGGGTGATTTTCTACTACAACTTCAGTTGCTTTGAGTGCTTGTGTGCCACTAGCCAAGTTGAATATCGTGGGATTTGAGTTGGTTTTAATAGTGTCTACTACTCCATCATTACAATATTCTTGTTGTTGTCTTTGCCAAATTTCCAATACTTGTTCTTCTCTTTAGAGCTAAATCCTGGTTGTGTTTCTTTCCAAGGTGAGATATCCCCCTTATTTATGAGCACATCTTCCATTCGAATAACATTATCTACCATTTTTTTTAAATGATGGGTGTACTTGCAATTGGATACTATATTTCAATTCTGGTATAGGTCGTGAATACCTAGAGAACATCTTTCTCCAACGTTGGAGGAAAGTCAAAAAATGGTCCCTTGTTTTCTATTTAGTATTGTAAAGCTCGATCATAGTCACAAGATGTGGAATGTTGTATGAGTATTGTTGTAAAAATAGTTGGATTAGTTCTTCAAAAATTTTAATCTCTTTAGGTATACATGAGAACCATTCCATATCTTGTCCTCCCAAACTCCTTGGAAAAAGGCGCATGAGATACGTTTGATCATGCATGAACTCCATGCAAGCAGCACAAAATTCTCTGACATGATCTTGAGGATCTGAGGAACCATCATATTTGTCAATTTTTGGGATCTCAACTCTTGAAGGGAATGGAGGCATGTATAGGTTTTTGTCAAATGGAAATGGGCATATTGTCTCTAGAGAATATTGTTTTGGGGACTTATCCTTGTTTTTGAGTTCTGCGAGCTCAGTCCGTAAAGCTAGTAATTGTCTGTGTACCATGATCATAGGTGATTCTTCCTTTTTAGTAACAAGTGTCTGAAAATAATATCCAGTAGGAAGTTTGGCACCTTGTTTTGCTAGCTCTAGAAAATAGTCCTTTTTCTCTAGCCATGATAGCCTTCATCATTTTTCGGAAATCCTTATCCTTTTGACATTTATGAATATATTTTTCTGGAGGTTCAGAATCTTCAGCTTTATTTGACGAGGAATCGTTATTGGTTTCATGAATACTGAAGTTGTCTTCGTTATTTTGTTCTGTCTCATGTATAGTGGGAGATTCAGGTTCATCAAAAACTGGTACTTCTGATGATGAAGGTTTATCAGTGAGTGGGTCCTTCACGTAATATGGTTTATCTTGATATGTGAAGGTTTGTCCTTTGCCTTTCGCCTCTTTCTTACGAGAACTCCTGGTTTGATTAGGCATTTTTATGGATTAGTGTTACCTAAAGTTGTTTGTGATGCAGAGATCAAGATCAAATTCAGAGCTAGTTGTTCGGTTAATGTATTTGTTTGAGAGAAGCAACTAAGACTTAGTCTGGTTACATGAAAGATCTGTCCTGTATAAGATGTTTATCTAAGTTGATTCGAGAGTAGTGACTGAGATTCAATCTAGTTTCATGAACGGTCTATCCTATATAAGACGTTATCTAAGTGACTTAGGTTTGATAAGTAGTTGATTGAACTAGTTGAAAGATGATCGACCAAATCGTGCAACACAAATGGCAGAGGTACACTGTCTTGATCTGTTTATGCTTAGGATGATGATAACCAGTATTATGTTCGCTATAAACTATTTTAGGCAAGTTTGACTGCTCTGTACTGACAAAATCAGATATTCGTACGACAAGTTTTAATGAGCTGGATGACAATTGAATAGCTTCAGGACGACAACAACAATATTTCATACAAGTTGCTGCCTAGTACCGTACGACAGATGGGTATGTCTAGGATGACAAAAGATTCAGTGCAATTCCATATCGTACGACACAAGATTCAACTTTGTACGACACAAGATTCAACTTTATACGACTGTTCTCAGGAAAGAGATAAAAATTCTGAGTTTTTCAATAGCTAAGTATGACAACTGAGTATGACCAATTCTGAGATGGACCGAGTTTTGACTAGGATAGACTAGTTTTGGACAAAATTTCAACTTAGGATGGACTAGTTTTGGACAAAATTTCGACTTAGGATGGACTAGTTTTGGACAAAATTTCGATTTAGGATGGACTAGTTTTGAACATAATCTTGACCTAGGATGGACTAGTTTTGGACAAAATTTTGAGTTAGGATGGACTAGTTCTGACACGGACAAAGTTTTTGATCCTTGAGTTTGTTTCTTGTTTTCTCCAATTTTGGTATTCCAGTTTTAGTTTGAGGGATTAAAACACAGAAAACACGTAGTATGAATAGTAACTCCAATCACAGCATGCAAGCCCTACAAAATTTGGTGAGAGAAGAAAACCTTTGCTTGTAGACTCAGGTACACACCCAATAGCTAATCAGAATATGGCCCCTGAGTCTCACATAATGGATTCTCAATGCTGTATTATCTGACTCCAAACGCTAATAGGGGCATGAAATGACAAGTATCTTGGGAGAGTTACTATCTCTCTTGCACAAAGATTATCCCCCTTTTAGAGGTGAATTGGGTAGCTTCTAGTTTTGAATGGATCTAGTAAGGGGTCCGTTTGGCGTGTCGAGGTATAAAATCAATTAAGAGGTCTCCCAGCCTTGAAAACCAAGGTTCAATGTACCCGAAAGTATTGAGGAAAGCTATTCTCGAGCACTATTGTTGACTTGATTTTCATTAAATCATGTTTATTTTATAGTGGGTTGGAGTACTTGGCGTTTAGCCATTCCCACTTAGGTCATTCCCCTCACACCAGCCGTAATGACTTTAAGAGTTTTTAAGCTCCTCGGGAGGGCAGGCCTACTAAAGATGTACAAATCTCAAACAAAGAAAATGCCTCAAGGGTCTGGATTTCTGATTGTCTAGAAAAAAGACAAGAGCATACTCTCCTACATCTCAGAATTTACTTAAAGCACAAAATACAGTTTTGTTCTTTAACCAGATAGCAATTTAGGTTCCTAAAAATGAATTTAAAGAATATACGATGTTTGGTCGATTCTCTTCAGGCAACCTGCAAAGACAACGAATCAATAGTCATATTGTCTTTGTGCAACAAACATATTCTTCAACAAGCGTTCTACAAAACTTATTAGGCTGTGAAAAATTCTAAGATAGACAGATAAACAACCAAGGTCAGTCGTCAGTATAACCAATCCGAACAGAAAACCAAAATCATAAAATTTGCTTTTTTGTCCTTTTAACCAAAAAAATATAGAATCGTACGACAGAGTTTACCAGATCGTACGATACATGATTTCCATTCATACGACACCTGTAGTTTGTCATTTTGGCCTGTGAGAAATGTAGTACGCTATGATGAAGAAGCTATACGACCAAAAATCTGAAAAGTGTAAAATCTGAAAAATAACAAAAATAAAAAGGTTAGTCTTGGAGGCCGGAAAATGTAGTCTTCTACCCCACGGTGGGCGCCAGAAATGTGTGTGTGAAAAAGTGAAACAAGTCTGATAGTTGCAGGCACAACACTTCAATTAAGTCATTACATGTATGGTTAGTGAATCAATAATCAATAAATAATAAACCATAACAAAGCGACTAATTGCCTTCTAAAAGATGCGAGTATAAGATTGCTCTCAGATTTGTATAAGCAATACCAGTGACTAGACTAGACCAAGAGGAAGGATTTAATCTATATAAGCATGATATTAAGCTATATGGATGCAAGACGGATACACAATTCAAGAAATAATGAATTCAAGCAATAAGGATTCAAGCAATAATGATTCAAGCAATAATGGATGCAAGCAATAATGATTCAAGCAATAAAAAAGGCACAATGAATTCAATGACTCCAGAGCAAAATTAACATAAGAATAATCTCCAAGCGTGTTCTCAAAAATCTCTGGGGTGATTTGAATGAGAGATGGAGGTTGAATTTATAGAGAATCCACAAGAGAGATAATTAAAAAGCTCAATTTAGGATTAATTGAAAATAATTGAGAAATCAGGTTCAGTTAACCTTGAGATAGATTCCAATTATAGTTTAATTGAAATGCATTCAGATAAGAAGTTCAAGTTGCATTAGAAATAAGAATTAATTAATTCCATGCTTTTGTGATAAAAATAGACAATTCTTTGATTTATTCAAGAAAAGAGTCTTTTAAATGCAACTGAACTTCTTTTTCTCAAAAGCTTTGAGTTCTAATTTTAGAGAATAATTAATAATTCAATTTAATTGCTTTTCTGATTTCAAGTTCTCAATTTAGAAAAATAAATAATATCTCAAGTTTGACTTCTCTCTCAATTCTTTTATTTTATTTTTAATTCAACTCTTTGCTTTATAATTAATTCCTCTTTTGTAATAAATTAATTCTTTTTTGCATGATTAAATGGCAAATTTATTAATTAATTAAATATGCAAGGATATTTAATAAATTAAGTAGGATTATTAATCAAAATGATATTCTTGGAATCATTCAATTAATTAAGAAAATATCAAAATATTGAGTAATTCATTTGCCATGTAACATTTGATGATTAAAGAATTAATTATGTGCTCAAGGTTGATTTAATTGCCTTTGGTTAGGACCCTGGTGATGTTGTCAAGATTAGGGGCCCATAGTTTAGATGACCAATTTTAGGGTATTACAATTACCACCATGTAATAAATTATTTTAAATTTAATTTTTGTATATCATTGATACACCAAAATGTATCCAACTACTCATTAAAAATATCTAATGAATCATCATTAGTGGATCATTGCATACTCCATACAAATAGAATACAATATTAAAAATGAAGTTTTCTTCTAAAAATATAACAAAACTATATTAAAATATAGTATGTTAAAGTTTGTATAGTTTTACAAGTAATTTGTCTAAACATAGATAAAACTATCAACATCAATTACATGTGTGATAGTTAATGGAAAATAAAAGTGTACAACATCTAGACTTTAAGAAATGAAACTAGTACTGTCATGAACACTAATATGCTCCTAATTTGACATAATTAAAATTCTTATTTTTTAAAGTCATTTCATCTCTTAGAAATACTATGCAATAAATGATTGGATTGAAGACTTCAACCACCACATACTTGATAGTACCTATAAAATATAAATGTATATGTGATTCTCACCATTTAGAAGTCAAATCAAACAAATAATACACTAAATTTTAAAATTAATTTTTTATCAATCCACACCATTCCCTTTTATTCAATAAAATTTTACAATGGGTGGTATTGAACTATGTCTCAAATTTTTTAAAATTATGTTTGTAAGAGGAAAATATGTAGTAGTTGAGCATGTATTAATAATAGGAAAGCAACATTAACAAGCATCAACCAAACATTAACAACACACTAACAACATGTCAAAAACTTAAGAAATAGAATAAGAGTCTTAGTAGGATGTAATAAAAACCAAAAAAACTAAAACTAGCCACCCAGTGGCTAAGTGAGCACATTGCTCCAGTCATCGGTGAGGGACTTAAAATAATCCTTGTAGTTTCCTTCTTTGTTAGCATCTTTTCCCAACACTTTCTTTTGCATCAGGCACAAAGAGGTGGTTGAATTGTGAATCACATACATGTTGAACCTCGAAATGCTAATCGTCTTATTCTCCATCTCCAACACTTTCTTCTTCAAGGCCTCCAGTTCCATCATAGTATTCTTGCAATTGGCATAGGTACCCACATTACCCACATTCTCCATCTCCAACACTTTCTTCTTCCTCCAATAGCACCCTTGAGTCAAGTCCACTGGTTCAGTTTTGTCACTGTCGAATATGTGAGTTGAACTATCACTGGTGGACTTTGTCAAGATTTCCTCCTTCTTCATGTCACCATCATCAACAACATCATCTTCCTCTGTTTCTTCATCATAATCCACTAGTTTCTTTCCTTCCCCTTTGTCAACCATGTGCCTTGCAATTCTGTTAGAGAACCTAGGGTTGATGCTCCCACTTTTACTATCTTCTTCACCCATATCCACCTTTGCATCACTAACAATTCCTTGAATGGTTATGTGGGTCTTGGGTGTCTTAACCAATGGGCTAGTTTTCTTGAGTTTCCTTTTTTTGCTTGCAAAGGAGGTGGTAATAGACTTCTTTAGATCTCAAAGTCCTTCAATAATAATGTCATGGGTGGGAGTGCCAGGGGTGCCAAGTCGTGAGGGGATTTTTAGTGGCAATCTGGGTATGCAAACACTTCTTCTTGCTAGGGCCAGGGGGATTCAACAATAGTCATTGTCGGGAGAGAATTAAAGAACAAAGATTCAATTACAACAATACTTAGGAGCACATAGGACAAGATGAAAATTATATAAATGGAATATCAGGCCTTGATGGAGAGGGATGATAACTCCATTATGAACAATAAGTACCAAACCGGTACTGAGAGGGGGGGGGGGGGGTGAACCAATAAAGTCACAAAAACTTTTCTCGAACCGGTTTGATTGCAAACATTGCAAATGTCTAATAGACAGTAACACCGGTCTGAAACAGAGTGAAACCAGTAAAGCTAAGAATCACTGTGACAAGCATTAACTGGTTAATCACTTAGCTTTCCACTCAACTTAATACTACACTTCCATTTCACCCTTATGCATGAATAGGTAATCTATCATCAAACATATAGCTAACTCAACATGATTTACCTTTAGACACAAATCACTTAAATCATCACATGAAAAATACTATACATGACACACAAATTTTTCATGTGGAAACCCAACTGGGAAAAACCACGGTGGGGAAGAATACCCACAAGCCACTTTTGAACTCTTTAGAAGTCCACTCTGTTAGGAGCCTAGTCTGGTTAAAGACTGTTACAACAGATTCTTCTACCAACCAATCCTATTAGAGATCACCCCGTTAAGGGATGGCTAAATACCCGGTTAAGGGTTAAACCCTGTTAGAGGTTACCTTGTTAGAGGATTTCAAGAACTCAATGAGTTTGAGTCACCCTGTTAAAGGATTTACAACAAGCTGGTTAAAGCTACCCGATAAAGGGATTTTCCAATTGTTGAAGTGGTTAAAGATCAACAGGTATTATAATGATCTGATAATAGCACTCAATGCCTAATGCAGATCTGCTTAAGCTCCTTCCTTTTGCAAACACACTATGTAGGAATCAATCCTCTTATCTCATCTGGTCTGGCAAGAATCACGTATCTCTGCACTTAGATATACACACACCATTTGCCAACAACCTTAGTATGAAACACAACATCGACCTTATAGGAAACAGATAGGTTGGTAGCATAAACCCTAAACCCTAAACCCTAAACATTTAGGTTAAGCAATTTAGGCGGTTCAATCCTGGCCATTGAACACTTTGCATTTGAATACAACGGCCTTGAATAGATCTCAAGATATTCTCCATCATTCGTTCTTCACCATTTCATGGAGGCGATAACCCATCATGCGTTCTCTACCATTTATAGGGACTTCACACATTCCCAGGGTAGATAGGATCAATCTCCTTCATGCACACAAGGATGACGTGGCAACATGATCTGATCTTGATTACAACGCTAGCTCATCACACAATGTCATTGGTTGAATCACACAGGCTTGGAACACTTCAACTCGAAACCCTTAAGCTAAGACTACCAACCGGTAGTCATACCATATTAAGCCTTAATAGAAAACATTCCATATGTCGGTTCACATTCCATCATACCGATTCACTTGGACAAACATACTGCTTCACCTATTGCTCATATACCGGTTTATACTGCTATATCAGTTCTCTTTGCCAGCTGCTTAGCTTCAATATACCTAATCACTTCTTTGCACATATATCGGTTCACCACATTATACCGGTTCACTTTTTAGCATATTGTCGGTTCACTCTTCTGTATATTGACATCAATGACAACATAATATCATCATGTCAACATACTCTACACAAATGTCAACAATCTCCCCCTTTGGCATTGATGGCAATATACAAAGATATTACCTAGCATCACATCTTCTGCTACAGATATCTTCTCCGCTTCACATCTTCTCCCCCTTTGACAAAAATGACAAAGTGGAGGCACAAGTTTTCCTGTTCCACTATGCTGCTCGCCCTGAGGAGTAGCATCCTTCAACACATCAATCCTGAAAAATATTGGACATTGCAATACCTGACTGATGTGGAGCACATACTTTCAGTTCACCTCTTGAAGGGGTAGCACCCCTAATTCACCTCTCAAATAGGTAAATATAGCATGTGGTAGAGGCTTGGTGAATATGTCTACTAACTGCTCCTTACTGGAAACATGTTCCAACACAACCTCCTTGTTCTAAACCTTCTCCCTCAAGAAATGATACTTGAACTCAAAGTGCTTGGTTCTAGCATGCAAAACCGGATTCTTGGAAATGTTAATTGCACTTGTATTGTCACAAAATATGCTTATCGATTTAGATACAGGAACTTTGAAGCCATTTAATACATGCTTCATCCAAATAGTCTGGGTGCAGTTCATAAAAGCTGCAACATACTCCGCTTCTGTTGTAGACTGAGAGATACAACGCTTCTTTTTACTCATCCATGAGACCAGTCTACCACCAAGGAAGAACGCACCACTGGTTGTACTCTTCCTGTCATCTACATTACCAGCCCAATCAGCATCTGTGAACACTTTCAGGTTGAAATCATTATTGTATGGATACCATAACCCATAGTCAACTGTTCCCTTCAGATATCTAAGAAGCCGTTTTACTACTACCAAGTGGGATTCTCTGGGGCTTTGCTGAAACCAAGCAGCAATACCCACTGCATGTGCAATGTCCGATCTGCTATGCACTACACAATGCAGCTTACCAATCATTGACCAGTAATCCTTCTCATTTACCAATGCCGAGTCATCCTCTTTTGATAATTTACAACCGGTCACCATTGGTGTACCAACCAGTTTACTGTCTTCCATGACAAAGGTCTTCAACACCTCTTTGACATACTTGGACTGAGTAATAAAGATTCCTTCTTTCATTTGCTGAATCTGCAGTCAAATGAAGAACTTAATTTCCCCTATGAGTGACATCTCAAACTCCTTTTTCATCTCATCTGCAAAATCATGACTCATCTTGTCATCTCCTCCAAAGATGATGTCATCAACAAATACTTCACAGATTAGAATCTGATCTCCTTCTGATTTCAAATAGATATTGCTATCTTCACTTGTTCTTTCAAATCCAATATTCACAAGATGTGAGTGCAAGCATTCATACCATGCTCTAGGTGCCTGCTTTAGTCCATACAAGGCTTTATGTGGCCTACACACCATGCCACTGTCTTCTGATAGGGCAAACCCATCTGGTTGTTCTATGTACACTTCCTCTTCAAGTATTCCATTTAGGAATGCAGATTTTACATCCATTTGATATACCTTGAATCCTTTGAAAGTTGCATATGCAAGAAGCATACGCACTCCTTCCAATCTTGCTACTGGAGTAAAGGTTTCTCCATAGTCTTCTCCTTCTTCTTGGGCATATCCTTTACACACTAGTCTAGCTTTGTTTCTTACCACTGTGCCATCCTCATTTAGCTTGTTTATGAAAACCCATTTGGTTCCAATGACATTTTTATGCTCCGGTCTGGGTACCAAAGACCATGTACCATTCTTCTCTATCTGGTCAAGTTCCTCCTCCATTGCCTTGATCCAGTCTTCATCTTTATGTGCCTCTTTGAATGATTTAGGCTCAAATTCAGAGATCATACATGAGCTTTCTCCGACCTTTCTTCTTGTAAGAATTCCTGCATCTTTGTCTCCTATGATCTGCTTTGGATCATGATTGAGTTTGACATACTTAGGTATGTTCTTAACAGATTCTTCTTTCTTTTCTTCTTCATCCTCATCTTCATCAACATCAGCATCCATTGGTGTAGGAACACAATTACTGGTACTGGGCTGATTTGCAACCAGTTCCGAGAAGGTTACTACCGGTTCATCTCCTACTTGCTCACTATCGGTTTCCTTAGGTTTCCTAGAGTTTTCATCAATCGTAACATTGATGCTTTCAACAATTCTCTGAGTCCTATTGTTGAAACATTTGAGAGCTTTACTCTTGGTGGAATATCCTAGGAATATTCCTTCATCACATTTTACATCGAACTTGCTCTGATGTTCACTCCTCTTGATATAACATTTGCTACCAAACATTCTAAAGTAGCTTACCACTAGTGTCTTACCGGTCTAGTACTCATAAGGAGTCTTATCCTTTCCCTTTTTGATGAGTACTTGGTTCATTGTGTAGACTGCAGTGCTCACCACTTCTCTCCAAAAGGTGTGAGCAACTTTTCCTTGGATCAACATAGTTCTAGCCACTTCAACCATAGTCCAGTTGTTTTTCTCTACTAAGCCATTTTGCTATGGAGTCCAGGGGGTAGATAGTTGCCTCTTGATGCCATTCTCTTCACAATATTTGTTGAATTCACCGGAAGTGAATTCCCCTCCTTGATCAGTTCTATAGCATTTGACTCTTCTACCACTTTCCTTTTCTACCAATGCTCTGAAAGCTTTGAACTTTCCAAAGGCTTCAGACTTGTCCTTCAAGAATGTGACCCACATCATTCTTGAGCAATCATCTGTAAGAATCATAAAATACCTATCTCCCTGCACACTCCTAGTTTTCATAGGACCACACAAATCAGCATGCACAAGATCAAGTAAGTTGTCAGCTGTGAAAGATTTACCTTTGAAGGTTGAGGAAGACATTTTCCCCAGTTGATATTCTCTGCACAAAGGATTTTCCGGTTTGCTCAGCATCGGCAATCCTCTAACTGCCTTGATCTTACTGGCCTTCATAATGTTATCAAAGTTTACATGGAAGAGTCTCCTATGCCATATCCAACTATCATCAAACTTAGCCATAAGACGTGTACTTATATTTGCATTTAGTTGAAATAAGTTACCTTTGGTCTGCATACCAGTGGCCATCAAATCATAATTCTTTCCTTTGATTTTGCACACTCCATTTTCGAATTCCATAGTGAGTCCACTGTCATTTAGCTGGGCAACACTCAATAGATTGTGTCCGAGACCTTCCACCCAATACACATTGTCAGCACTGCTCTTTCCATTTAGAGAGATGGACCCTCTTCCTTTGACCATACATGGTGCATCATTACCAAAGCGAACCACACCACCATCATATTCTTCCAAAGATAGAAACTTGCTCCAGTCACTAGTCATATGATGAGAACAACCACTGTCAATAATCCACTCATTGGAATTATCAAAGCGAGAGACAAGAGCCTTCTTGTCTAACACATCTTCCTTTACTGCAACAAACACAATATCTTCATTCTCTTCATCTTCCGATTCCTCATCTGTGAAACCTTCATCAACTGCAACAAAACAGTTTCTCTGGTTTCGTCCTTTGAATTTCTTGAACATTTTCGGTTTGTCCTTGTTGTCACCATTAGGACAGTTTATAGTAATATGTCCTATCCGGTTACAAGAAAAGCATTTCAAAGGGAGCTTACCTTTGTATTTACCGGTTCCTTTAGGAAGTTTCCTAGCAAGGAGAGCTTCAAATTCCATCAGGATCTCCTCATCATCCATTTCTCTGCACTGTCTTGGTTCACCATTGGTGCTTGCTTCTTTTCCTTTTTTGGATGGTACAACAGAAGCTCTAAAAGATGATTCAGTCTTTTGAACACTGCCATCAAAACTATTTAGCTCATAGGCTGTCAACTTTGCAATGATGGATTCTAGGGATACCTTAGTCCTGTCTATTGATCTCAACTCCTGAATAGTAGCAACCCTTATTGCATAGACCGGTAATAAGGATCTCAGAACTTTGCTTACCACAATGGAATCTTCCATTTTACCACTTGCACTCTTGATATCTCCAACAACAGTTTTGATTCTTATTCCATATTGTTGAATGGTCTCACCTTCAACCATCTGTATGTCTTCAAACTTCCCTCTAAGGCTTTCTTCCTTAGCTTGTTTTACATGCTCATCACCGCCATAGATATTCTCAAGAGTGTCCCATACTTCTTTGGGATTATCTTTATCCTGGACATCAATAAACTCAATGTCAGGTAAGCTGCTGATTAGGGCTTCCATGACTTGCCCATTCTCCTGTATTTCTCTCTTTTGATCATCGGTGAGAGTACCTGTAGGAATAACAAAAGCATTCTCAACATAGCTCCAGTGTTGAGCACCCATGCTTTTGATGTAAATCTTCATTCCGTCCTTCCATATTTTGAAGTTATCTCTGTTGAACTTTGGACCTTCCCTCTTCATCATTACACTAGGATCTTTCCCTCAAGTGGTTAAGCTTACAAAACAGAGGACTTGGAGGATGCTATGATACCAATTGATAACTCAATGATGAACAATAAGTACCAAACCGGTACTGAGAGGGGGGGGGGTGAATTAGTACAATCACAAAAACTTTTCCCGAACCGGTTTGACTGCAAACACTGCAAATGTCTAACAGACAGTAGCATCGGTCTGAAATAGAGTGCAACTGGTAAAGCTAAGAATGATTGTGACAAGCATTAACCGGTTAATCACTTAGCTTTCCTCTCAACTTAATACTACACTTCCATTTCACCCTTATGCATGAATAGGTAATCTATCATCAAACATATAGCTAACTCAACATGATTTACCTTCAGACGCAAATCACTTAAATCATCACATGAAAAATACTACACATGACACATAGATTTTTCACGTGGAAATCCAACTAGGAAAAACCACGGTGGGGATGAATACCCACAAGCTTCTTTTGAACTCTTTAGAAATCCGCTCTGTTAGGAGCCTATTCCGGTTAAAGACTGTTACAACAGGTTCTGCTAGGAACCGATCTTGTAAGAGATCACCCGGTTAAGGAATGGCTAAATACCCGGTTAAGGGTTAAACCCTGTTAGAGGTTACCTTGTTAGAGGATTTCAAGAACTCAATGAGTTTGAGTCACCCTATTAAAGGATTTACAACAAGCTAGTTAAAGCTACCTGGTTAAGGGATTTTCCAACTGTTGAAGTGGTTAAAGATCAACAGGTATTACAATGATCTGATAATAGTACTCAATGCCTAATGCAGATCCGCTTAAGTTACTTTCTTCTGCACACACACTATGCAGGAATCAATCCTCTTATCTCATTTGGTCTGAAAAGAATCACGTATCTCTACACTTAGATACACACACACCATTTTCCAACAACCTCAGTATGAAACACAACATTGACCTTATAGGAAACAGATAGGTCGGTAGAATAAACCCTAAACCCTATACATTTAGGTTAAGCAATTTAGGCAGTTCAATCTTGGCCATTGAACACTTTGCATTTGAATACAACGATCTTGAATAGATCTCAAGATATTCTCCATCGTTCATTCTTCACCGTTTCATGGAGGCGATAACCCATCATGCATTCTCCACCATTTATAGGGACTTCACACATTCCCGAGGCAGATAGGATCAATCTCCTTCATGCAAGATCCTTCACGAACACAAGGCTGACGTGGCAACACGATCTGATCTTGATTACAATTCTAGCTCATCACACAATATCATCGATTGAATCACACAGGCTTGGAACACTTCAACTGGAAACCCTTAAGCTAAGACTACCAACCGATAGTCATACCATATTAAATGTTAATAGAAAACATTCCATATGCTGGTTCACATTCCATCATACCGGTTCACTTGGACAAACATACTGCTTCACCTATTGCTCATATACTAGTTTATACCACTATACCAGTTCTCTTTGCCAGCTACTTAGCTTCAATATACCTGATCACTTTTTTGCACATATACCCGTTCACCACATTATACCGGTTCACTTTTCAGCATATTGCCGGTTCACTCTCCTATATATTGACATCAATGACAACATAATATCATCATGTCAACATACTCTGCACAAATGCCAACAAGGGATAGGCTTCCTATCTTAGGTTTTGGCCAATTCAACTGCATCATTAATGACATTTTAAAGTGAATTCAATTAAAAAAGGAAGGAAAATCAATGCATGGTGGTGAAAGTGGTTTAGTAGAGGTAAATGATAACAGTAATCAACTTTAAATCCACCCTCTAAGGTGAAAAATTCATAATCATGAGACAAACGTGGTCCCATGGTGCAAGCAGTGTGGCTTTGGCAACCCTGCCATGGAGCTTAACTGACTTCTCATTTTCCTAGAAGAATTGGGTCAAACTATCATCATCTGCCACCCTACTCTATTTTCTCCATTTTTATCCTTTTGTGGAGAGCTTTGTCACCTTTGCTATGACTTATTCATTGATGTCAAATGAGATACCTCCAACGCCAATTCTCCTATTATCCCATGACGTGGCAAAATATATCAACAATTTTTCAGCAAACCCATTGATGCATTCTATGAACTGGGCAACCCCTCTCTCACTATTTAAATATTATACCAACAAATGATAATAATTTTATGAATTTGATGTAGCAACTACATGTAAACGATTAAAACACATATATTAATGAAAAAGGAGGACATGAGAGAAAACAAATAAAGTTAAAAGATATGAGTTTAAACATATAGAATAGTAGTAGTTATTCAATTATAGATCCATGATATATTTAATAAAGAATATATATGTTTATATAGCTCTCATCATAATTTTGATTGGCAAAGTGAATTTATTGAAATTACTTGTGAATCTAGAATTAAAAAAGAGATCTATGAATTATAAGAATGTAGATGAAATGAAACGTTACGAAGAATAAAAATATTAACTATTAGTGTCTTCAATTATTGGAACTATGTGTTTTTCCAATTTTAATGTAGATGCATCTCATGCTACTAATGATAGCAACTAATTTGTAGGGGAAGAAATGTTAAGTTAATTTTCCTCAAGAAAAGATAAAGTTATGAAATAATCCTTTAGAATTACAAAGGGAGATAAAAAATAAATGAAATTGTACAGTCCTTTGATTAATAGAAGATATTTATAAAATTTGTTTTAAAAAGGGAGGAAATTTTTATTTAAATAATTATTAAATTTTTTTTTTTGTGAAATGATGTGATGGTTTAAAAATCATCAGTTAAGAGGTTATATAAAGAATTCATGTGAGACTTTGAAAAGGTATGAAGATCACTCAAGGAAGAAGAAGGTGGTTTGGTGGGTTATGGGCATGGAGTAGGGGCACATAGTGTGTGTCCAACTCAAGATATAGTGAACACTTTGCATTGTACTAGATAGAGTTGTTTCTTAGGGAAGCTTGTATGTGGGTTGTAAATAATAAATGGGTCCTCCTAGACGTGTCTTACTTATGAGGTCCAAGACCATTGAATCTTCTTAGAGTGAGAATGACCATTCAAGTGCACTAATTCATATAATTATTGAAAATCTTGATGTTAAATGATATTGATAATATTATAAATATGATTTTGATATTAACTTGATTAAATTATGTGGATGTGCTATTCAATATATTGTGTTAATTAGGTTAATTTCTAGAGTTCCTTCCAAATTATCACATGCTATAGTCTACATTAGTAGTTTATATCTATTTTTTGTAACATTACATATTTTAAATGAACTTAACTCTAATATTAACTATAAATTTGCTACAATTACTTAAACAACTATTGGAGAAAAGTGGCATTAAAAACCATCATAGCCTTCATTATATCATTAGGCAACCAAACTTGAATGCATATTAGCATTAATGGACCAAGATTTCATTTCGAGTGTGGCATTGATGTGTAGTATAATAAACATAATAAGAATGTGACAAAGGATGCCTTGAGTAGAAGGCAACATGAAGTCTCATTGTTTCCTTCAAGCATGGATTTGAGAGGTTGTATTCTTGAGCAACTCTTAGAGGATCCTTAGTATCAAGAGGTTTGAACATGTCATCCTCAAATTTTAACCATGATAATTTAAAATTTTGAGGCATTTGTCCATTGATTGAAGTCATCTCCCCAAATATCATATAAGTACTTTCATTCATTTGTAATTTTTTTTTGTCATCTTGATTCAATCAAGTTGAAAATATCAATGTTAAATGGTTTTAGATATAATTGTTCTAATAAATGAACTCAATTGTTTTAGTTTGTTAAAGGTGTCTTTCAAATGATAAAATCAATATTCTTTATGTGTCATTTGAAGGTTCATAATAATCATAAGATAGTTTGTTTGAAGATAATGTATGCTTGCCATATTATAGGGATTTTGATATGTGAACATCACAAGATCAACAATTTATGGATGGAGTTTCTCACTCTTTTGTATAGTTGAAAAAAATTCAAAACAAAAACATAGCAAAGAATCATACTTGTCATGTGGATTGACATTTTGCACATGATTTTATGTAGAAAAGTTGATGATGCATTAGTAGGATTATGGTATTGATCTACATTTGCAAAAAGTGCTTGAAAAGAATAAGAATAATGCTATGGATGTTCAGCAAACCAAAATTTATAAACAATTCTATAATTTACATAAATTGTAAGTACAAAATAGAAAATAAATAAATTTTGATACAATTAAATAATTAGAAAACATGGATATACATATCGAATTTAATAATATTTAAATGACACAAACAATTAAAATCCTCAACATTATAGCCTTGAACGCTTCAATAAAAGACTAATGACATGAATTCACAATTATAAAAAGATTTTTTTTTTTTTTAATTAATTAATTTATTTATTTTTTATGGAGGTTCAGACCTGCGAGCACTACAGCCCAGCAAGGGCATGAAGCCCGTGAGCTGCCAGCTCAGCAAAGGCCTTCAGGAAGTAATTTTTGTCACCCGATACAGAGACACAAGCTAATAGACTGAACATCTTCGACTAAGAACCAAAGACTGAGAGGTATCCATTCTGTCAAATTCACCTGGAACACAATCATAATTATCATTCATGAAAAGCTTACTCATGAAAAGCTTAATCTGCCAGGAACTTTCATAATCATCAAGTTCAATGATCTGGAAAAATTTAAAGAAGGCTTTTTAGTTATACACGTAGTTAAAAAGCTGGATAAACGTGGCAAAGAAAATAACGTCACGTGGTTAGGTCTTTCATACAAGCTTGAGAAGAAGCAGAGTATCAAACTTCTGCCATAGCTTTGCAGTTGGGTTGACTTGTGAACGTTTAATGCAACCTGCAATTGTTGCATGCATAAAACCCTAAAATCCCAAGTGGGTGATGGCGACAGTTTCAATTTTGTCACTGTCAAGCTACTCCAGAAGTATGAAAATTCTCGTGATCACTAAAGACCTCTGAGAAGGTTATACTCCCGAAAAACAATTTTTAAAGACACTTGAAATGTCATATATTTTTAAATGAATATAAAAGTCCATGGTCAGTAAGGGAGATGCAGAGTTTTTGTGCAGTTCTGTATTCGTGCAAACGTGAAGTAAGATTTTGAAATTCTTATCAATTTGTAATGGTATATTGTAATGGTTAAATATGGTACGTGATTCTTATTATCAAGATTTAAAAATTTTATTGGAGTGTTAATGTTAAATATTTATGTTGGGAATGAGATGTTCAGTTTATGGTTTTATTGATTCATATGATCAATATTTATATAAATTTGCATAATGTTTTTGGGGGCTGATCGGAAATACACAGCAAACCTCAGAGAGAGAATAACCAGCACACACAGCTGTCAAACGGCAGTCAGCCAATCCCTATCTTAATCATCAGAAACATAAACCACCTGCAGTTATAGAATAACCCAAAATTGATAACAATCCCGTCTATAAATTTACATAATGTTAAGATGACAGAAACTCAATAGATCTTTGGTCTTACTCAATAAATATCTAAAATCTTATTTAGATTTCAGTTTTTCAAACCTGACCTAAAAATCATACTTCTTATCTAATAAGAAAATGATCATGTTGATAATATAAATTTTCCATTAAAAAAACAAAAAACCAAAATCTATGGCTTAAAAACCCCCAAATTCTACCATTAAGAACCCTGTGGGACTCTGGACATTTCCTAGAATCATGTAATACTTGCAAGCATACGCAAAATCTTCAAATCTCTACCAACACTGTGTAATATCTTCAAACTCCACCTACGCAAGGATCACCTACAAACTTTATTTTATTCGAAGTCCACAAAATAGTGTTCCATGGATAAGCACAAAATGGATATGGTGAAAAAACTTTAGAAACTATCAAGCAAATGCGGGTAGTAGCTAAAAAGTCAGCGTACACAATATTTAGCAGTATCTCATGATTGAATGTGAGGTTTAGAGCAGAAATGTGGTTCAAGAACTATTGCATAGCACCTCAAAGAAACAAGTCTCATAGAATGTGGAATGCAGCTTTGTGACGAGTTTTTAGCATAAAAGATGGGGGAATTTATCAACTGTCATAGCTGCAAATGCCTTGGCAGACCTGTCACGTAGGTATGGAAACATATAAAAGGCATGTGAACTATTTGACAATGCCTCTAAGAAATGTGATCTAATGGTAAGTTATATCGTAGATTTCATATAAGGTGTATGAAATGTAGTCAGTTTTAAATTTCATGCATTAAGTAACATATTAAGTTTAGAGAATGACAATCAATTCTGAGTGTTTAACACTTTTAAGTTTAAAAGTCAAACCATCTACAAAATGTGGAACAATCATAGATATCTATTGAAACATGAAAGAAATAAGAATTTTATAAAAAATTATGATGAAATTGTTCTAATTGACAAACAAGAAGCACGGACCATTTGGCAAATTCCATCTAAATAGCGCATAATTGACCAATCACGTAAATAATTTAACAAAATACTTAGCATTTCAAGATTGCTGGAGACACATTAAATTAATTTTGGACAAATGATGAAAGCATTCTTGGTTTTGGCAATCAGAGCATGTGGTGTGGGTGAGGTGCTTTTTGTGGGTCTTGACATTGTGGAGGAACCTTGTTTTTAAGAACTTGTTTTAAGGATTCTTAGTTAAAGAATTTATTTCAAATCAAGGAGTCTTACAGTAGATGAATCCATAGAAGTTTAAGGGTGATAGAAAAGTGAGTTATGTACAATTTTATTAGTATTATGTTTTAAATTCAATTAAGAATAATCGTTATTTTGGTACGTTTAAGTAGTTTATGCAAGAGTTTAGTGGTTTTCATTCTAGTAAGGTTTCATGATCTAATATCAAAGGTAATGTTCATAGGTAGTAATGACATTAAAAAGAAAAGGTTCAAGCATTTGAGATAACATATTGATCTCTTGTAACAATAGCTAACATATATGAGAATATTTAGTTTGTAAGAGGTATAAAATGTAAATAGTTGAATCTGAAAATGAGACTACAGTTGATTTAATTTTATCTAATTATTAATTGTTCCTTCCACTTAATTGGGGAATATTGTCACTTTATTCATCCTCTAGTCTAATCTTTTTAAGTCACTTTTATTTTATTTGAAATAATATTACTTTAAACACTATCTCAAAGAAAGAAAAAATATAGACACTAATAAAATTATTCTTCCACTATTATTGTATTATTAACATAATTTTCTAATATCAATTATCATTTTGTTATCCATTTAATCCTAAATTATTATTTAATTAAATGATTTTATTATTTTCCTTCATTTGAATAAATAAACAAAATAAACCATTTTCATAATAAAATAAAATAAATTGTGAAATATACCTCATGCTCACATTATCTATAAATAAAATGATTAAGTCCTCAAATTCTACCTCATTTAGTTAGCTAATTAATCAAATCACTTAACTCTTTCATGCACTCACTCGTCTAATCACTTTTGCTCATCCATAAAATCATTTAAATTAGTCATGTACAATCCTTATGCAACCAGCTAACCGTTAGACAACTCAGATAACCGGTGAATAAGTTGTTAACAGATTATAGAACTTTAAGCATTAAAACCTTATTACCAAAATACATAAATCAAATACTGGAATAGCAGATATAACAATTAAGCACAAATATAATCCATAGAACATTTACCAACCATCCAAGAGAGATAACACCAATATTTGTACATGGAAAACATGGTAAAGGGAAAAACCACAGTGGGAAGTCTACCCATAGTTAGATAATATTTATGTAGTAAGTATGTGATTACATAAAGAAGGACCTGCACATGCAAGAAGGCCAATAGCCTAGAGCGCATTTCTCATCACAAAAGGAGCCTCACTGACTACAAAATAAATCCAGACTACAATCCGAAAAGAAGAGTGAACTGCAAGAATAGCATCTCCTATGCCTGAATACAGTTTCAGTTAAGCTCAATACCGGAGGTCTTAAACCTCTTACACAAACCCAATTCGATCACCTATGATCTAGAAAAACCTCTGCATATGATTACAACTTTAGTCGCACACACATAATCGTATATCCCAAAAACCCATACAACATGATCTACAAAAAGATATTACATCATATTTATATCAACCCGAGACCTAAACAATTAGGTCAACCACCCAAAGATAATAGGATAAATTCATAACATAAACCTGCAATCCAATGATCAACCAAGGCGGCCTAAGACCGAAGTAGCATAATCCAATCAATAGATCCAATCAAAAACGCATCGGGATCATCCACCAACACGTTACATAAACTGGTCCATAACCTAGCCGAATAAGACAACATTATGTTCGGACCCACATCCAACACCACCGATCAACAGGAACACGAACAAGATAACCAACAACATCTTGAAAGTCATCTAGAAGCCACGCCAACACCACTTATCACGTGCATCAAAATATCTTCAACAAAGCTCTGCCGGTAGAACCCTTACCAGTGACCAAAAGGCTTACTAGAATAAATGATAGCTATTAAGTCATCAAATCCTAAACCAATTGATTGTGATACACATCTGAATAGCATGAATGACAAATCCAAACCAATTCCACAAGCTAAAGCATACCGGAGCATACCGGATCAATATCATAAACTAGCTGCTCTATCGTAACCTGTCAAAAATCGGTAAACAACCAAAATAGCTTGTGTTGCCATCAATGCCAAAACATAAACACAACACATAATCAATTCCTCCAATTGCTAACAATCTCCCCCTTTGGCATTGATGGCAACACTAGATGTGAAAAACATTCAAGTGCTAAGAAATGTCAAACAAGTCTCCCCAAAGGAAGACAACCAACAATCTCCCATAGGATATTACAATGAAGTTAACAAACTCCCCCTGTGAATGATATCCCTGTTAATCTCTATTTTTCACATATATCTCTCCCCCTTTGACATCAATGCCAAAAGTCTGACATGAACATCAAAGAAAAATCCTAAATCAATTGAACCACACAACTGACTACTCCCCTTGAGTAGTAGCACCAACACATCAATCTGAAATGAATAGTAGCTTTGCAAATGCATACCAGTCTGATGCCAATCAACATCACTCAGGTTTCTACTGGAGGGGCAGAAACCCCCAATCTGTCTCTGAAGTACTCAAATGATTCCTTAGGAAAAGGTTTAGTGAAGATATCTGCAATCTGCTCTTTAGTGTTCACATAAACTAGTCTGACTTCATTTTCTTCCACCTCCTTCAAAAAGTTGTACTTGATAAATATGTGCTTTGTCTTAGAATGAAATACCATATTGTTTGATATGTCAATAGCAACAGAGTTATCACAATGAATAACTATCGGTTCATTATAGTCCACCCTTATATCTTTCAACAGTTGCTTCATCCATAGAACTTGTGTACAATTAGTAGCATCAACAACATACTCAACTTCAGCAGTAGATAAAGAGGTACATGACTACTTCTTGTTGATCCATGAAACAAGTTTCTTTCCAAGAAAGAAACCTCCACCGGATGTGCTCTTCAGGTCATCAACATCTTGTTACCTCGTCATTCATCCTTCATAACAGGAGTAAATCACCCTATAAAATTTTATTTGAAGTCCTTATCTTTCTTGGAATTCCTCGGTTCAATCCTTAATTCGTTTGTAGATTGTCTTTTAATCTGAAACGTCAAGTGTTAATGATCAGTTTGAACCCCGTGAACTCATTGAACCTTTTTGAAGCAGGTTCATAATGTTCATTTAGGTTCTGCAGGTTCTTTGGTGTCTAGGAGGTTTTTATACTAACATTCACTCAAAGTGTTTTGCAGCGGTTCTTTTAATGGCCGTGTTCAGTGGTGTGTTATATCATCTCTCTCCAGACTGTGAACTCTTTGAACCTAGTTCAAACAGTTTAGGGGTGTTCAACATGTTCAACAAGGTTCAAAGGGTCAACAACACTTAACATAGTTAATCCTTTCAAAAGAGAATTTTCTTGGCGCGATGTATGCCTTGAAGTACTTGAATTCTGGTGAAGTCAGTTCAGATTGTTCATGCGTGTTCAAATCAGGTGGGTCCCATGAGCTAAAAGACATGATGGTGCACTTATTGCCAAGTATGATGAAGATTGAACCATATCTTGGGTGACGTCAACTGTTTGAGTTTTTGAGGCAAGTAATCATTTCGGGAACTGGCGGTTATTTCAAAAATGCCACCATGCATTCAATGCATGCGTGCGATGTCCAATCCAAAAGCTCAACACATTTAAACTATTGCATAGCACCTCAAAGAAACAAGTCTCATAGAATGTGGAATGCAGCTTTGTGACGAGTTTTTAGACATCCATCAAAGCATAAAAGATGGGGGAATTTATCAATTGCCATAGCTGCAAATGCCTTGGCAGACCTGTCATGTAGGTATGGAAACATATAAAAGGCATGTGAACTATTTGACAATGCCTCTAAGAAATGTGATCTAATGGTAAGTTATATCTGTAGATTTCATATAAGGTGTATAAAATGTAGTCAGTTTTAAATTCCATGCATTAAGCAACATATTAAGTTTAGAGAATGACAATCAATTTTGAGTGTTTAACACTTTTAAGTTTAAAAGTCAAACCATCTACAAAATGTGGAACAATCATAGATATCTATTGAAACATGAAAGAAATAAGAATCTTATAAAGAATTATGATGAAATTGTTTTAATTGACAAACAAGAAGCACAGACCATTTGACAAATTCCATCTAAATAGCGCATAATTGACCAATCATGTAAATAATTTAACAAAATACTTAACATTTCAAGATTGCTGCTGGAGACATTAAATTAATTTTGGACAAATGATGAAAGCATTCTTGGTTTTGGCAATCAGAGCATGTGGTGTGGGTGAGGTGCTTTTTGTGGGTCTTGACGTTGTGGAGGAGCCTTGTTTTTTAGAACTTGTTTTAAGGATTCTTAGTTAAAGAATTTATTTCAAATCAGGGAGTCTTACTGTAGATGAATCCATAGAAGTTTAAGGGTGATAGAAAAGTGAGTTATGTACAATTTTATTAGTATTATGTTTTAAATTCAATTAAGAATAATCGTTATTTTGGTACGTTTAAGTAGTTTATCCAAGAGTTTAGTGGTTTTCATTCTAGTAAGGTTTCATGATCTAATATCAAAGGTAATGTTCATAGGTAGTAATGACATTAAAAAGCAAAGGTTCAAGCATTTGAGATAACATATTGATCTCTTGTAACAATAGCTAACATGTATGAGAATATTTAGTTTGTAAGAGGTATAAAATGTAAATAGTTGAATCTGAAAATGAGACTACAGTTGATTTAATTTTATCTAATTATTAATTGTTCCTTCCACTTAATTGGGGAATATTGTCACTTTATTCATCCTCTAGTCTAATCTTTTTAAGTCACTTTTATTTTATTTGAAAAAATGTTACTTTAAACACTATCTCAAAGAAAGAAAAAATATAGACACTAATAAAATTATTCTTCCACTATCATTTTATTATTAACATAATTTTCTAATATCAATTATCATTTTGTTATCCATTTAATCCTAAATTATTATTTAATTAAATGATTTTATTATTTTCCTTCATATGAATAAATAAACAAAATAAACCATTTTCATAATAAAATAAAATAAATTGTGAAATATACCTCATGCTCACATTATCTATAAATAAAATGATTAAGTCCTCAAATTCTACCTCATTTAATTAGCTAATTAATCAAATCACTTAACTCTTCCATGCACTCACTCGTCTAATCACTTTTGCTCATCCATAAAATCATTTAAATTAGTCATGTACAATCCTTATGCAACCAGCTAACCGTTAGACAACTCAGATAACCGGTGAATAAGTTGTTAACAGATTATAGAACTTTAAGCATTAAAACCTTATTACCAAAATACATAAATCAAATACTGGAATAACAGATATAACAATTAAGCACAAATATAATCCATAGAACATTTACCAACCATCCACAAGAGATAACACCAATATTTGTACGTGGAAAACATGGTAAAGGGAAAAACCATGGTGGGAAGTCTACCCATAGTTAGATAATATTTATGCAGTAAGTATGTGATTACATAAAGAAGGACCTGCACATGCAAGAAGGCCAATAGCCTAGAGCGCATTTCTCATCACAAAAGGAGCCTCACTAACTACAAAATAAATCCAGACTACAATCCGAAAAGAAGAGTGAACTGCAAGAATAGCATCTCCTATGCCTGAATACAGTTTCGGTTAAGCTCAATACCGGAGGTCTTAAACCTCTTACACAAACCCAATTCGATCACCTATGATCTAGAAAAACCTCTGCATATGATTACAACTTTATTCGCACACACATAATCACATATCCCAAAAACCCATACACCATGATCTACAAAGAGATATTACATCATATTTATATCAACCCAAGACCTAAACAATTAGGTCAACCACCCAAAGATAATAGGATAAATTCATAACATAAACCTGCAATCCAATGATCAACCAAGGTAGCCTAAGACCGAAGTAGCATAATTCAATCAATAGATCCAATAAAAAATGCATTGGGATCATCCACCAACACGTTACATAAATTAGTCCATAACCTAGCCGAATAAGATAACATTATGTTCGGACCCACATCCAACTCCACCGATCAACAGGAACACGAACAAGATAACCAACAACATCCTTAAAGTCATCTAGAAGCCACGCCAACACCACTTATCATGTGCATCAAAATATCTTCAACAAAGCTCTACTGGTAGAACCCTTACCAGTGACCAAAAGGATTACTAGAATAAATGATAGCTATTAAGTCATCAAATCCTGAACTAATTGATTGTGATACACATCTGAATAGCATGAATGACAAATCCAAACCAATTCCACAAACTAAAGCATACCGGAGCATACCAGATCAATATCATAAACCAACTGCTCTATCGTAACCTATCGAAAATCGGTAAACAACCAAAATAGTCGGTGTTGCCATCAATGACAAAACATAAACGCAACACATAATCAATTCCTCCAATTGCTAACAATCTCCCCCTTTGGCATTGATGGCAACACTAGATGTGAAAAACATTCAAGTGCTAAGAAATGTCAAATAAGTCTCCCCAAAGGAAGACAACCAACAATCTCCCATAGGATATTACAATGAAGTTAACAAACTCCCCCTGTGAATGATATCCCTGTTAATCTCTATTTTTCACATATATCTCTCCCCCTTTGACATCAATGCCAAAAGTCTGACATGAACATCAAAGAAAAATCCTAAATCAATTGAACCACACAACTGACTACTCCCCCTGAGTAGTAGCACCAACACATCAATCCGAAATGAATAGTAGCTTTGCAAATGCATACCAGTCTGATGCCAATCAACATCACTCAGGTTTCTACTGGAGGGGCAGAAACCCCCAATCTGTCTCTGAAGTACTCAAATGATTCCTTAGGAAAAGGTTTAGTGAAGATATCTGCAATCTGCTCTTTAGTGTTCACATAAACTAGTCTGACTTCATTTTCTTCCACCTCCTTCAAAAAGTTGTACTTGATAAATATGTGCTTTGTCTTAGAATGAAATACCATATTGTTTGATATGTCAATAGCAACAGAGTTATCACAATGAATAACTATCGGTTCATTATAGTCCACCCTTATATCTTTCAGCAGTTGCTTCATCCATAGAACTTGTGTACAATTAGTAGCATCAACAACATACTCAACTTCAACAGTAGATAAAGAGGTACATGACTGCTTCTTGTTGATCCATGAAACAAGTTTCTTTCCAAGAAAGAAACCTCCACCGGATGTGCTCTTCAGGTCATCAACATCTTGTTACCTCATCATTCATCCTTCATAACAGGAGTAAATCACCTTATAAAATTTTATTTGAAGTCCTTATCTTTCTTGGATTTCCTCGGTTCAATCCTTAATTCATTTGTAGATTGTTTTTTAATCTGAAACGTCAAGTTTTAATGATCAGTTTGAACCCCGTGAACTTATTGAACCTTTTTGAAGCAGGTTCATAATGTTCATTTAGGTTCCATAGGTTCTTAGGTGTCTAGGAGGTTTTTATACTAACATTCACTCTAAGTGTTTTGCAGTGGTTCTTTTAATGGCTGTGTTCGGTGGTGTGTTATATCATCTCTCTCCAAACTGTGAACTCTTTGAACCTAGTTCAAATAGTTCAGGGGTGTTCAACATGTTCAACAAGGTTCAAAGGGTCAACAACACTTAACATAGTTAATCCTTTCAGAAGAGAATTTTCTTGGCGCGATGTACGCCTTGAAGTACTTGAACTCTTGTGAAGTCAGTTCAGATTGTTCATGTGTGTTCAAATCAGGTGGGTCCCATGAGCTAAAAGACATGGTGGTGCACTTATTGCCAATTATGATGAAGATTGAACCATATCTCGGGTGACGTCAACTGTTTGAGTTTTTGAGGCAAGTAATCATTTCGGGAACTGGCGGTTATTTCAAAAATGCCGCCATGCATTCAATGCGTGCATGCGATGTCCAATTGAAAAGCTTAGCACATTTAAACTGACAATTGGAATTAATGCACTTAATAAGTAAGGATAAAAAGCCATCTCACATTAGGCACAAGCCTAATCTGGCTCTGGACTTCTCTGCTCCTTGACATACCATGTCATGAAGTGGTGCGCATAAAAGAATGGACCAAACCAAAGATACAGAGGCGAAGGATAAAATTCTTGATGCTCAGATATTTGAAGTTGAAGATCTTGACAGTGACATTTTGAACACCATGGATTCCCATGAGGTTACCGTAGCCATGATGCCACCCTCTAAAGTGATCGGAGGAACAACCAGTTCGAGTGCAACTCCTAAGTGGCTAACCACTTCAGTAAGAAAAAAATGGAGTTTCATTCCTGTGACCATTCCAATTTAGGACATGGTATTTAAGTACATAGAGAAGGGCACCAAGCCAAAGAAGTTCAAAACAACTACCCGACTGGATAATGATGAAGGAACCAGAAAGTGGGTTGCCAAGATTGCCTCATACAAGCCCAAGGACAAAGATAAGGAAGTCGGTGCAGAGGATTTTGAGATCACCAAGGTGGAGCTCGGGAACATGAGCAGGGATTCAGATAATCATTTCTTCCAGGTATCGGCTAAGAAAATGCTTGCCAGGTCAGAAAAAGATGGGCGGGAGAAGAGAAAGCTAAAGCGGCATATAAACATTCTTACTCAATTCATTGTTAGCATCGGTTGCTTCGAAGCACTTCCCATATCCCATGCTATAGAGAGCTTTGATCCTACTTCACCAGAGAATAAAAAGCTAATGAGTTAGGTTCAATGAGCTAAAAGCATTGCAGAGGTTGTGGAGACATGGATTGAAGGAGTAATTAAAGACGAAGAAAAGTATATCACAAGCTCCCAGAAGTTATGTGATGAGATGCAGAGCCTCATTGCTGAAATTCAAAACCAGATTTCGCCATGGGAGAAAGAGGAACATAAATGGGAAAATGTCTTGCCTATGCTCACCAAAATAGAAGAGTATGGAGCCATCAGATTCCTGATAGAGCATTCAATCAAGTTGGTAACCGATGAATGCCAACTCTTCGTATTGAAAAATATTATAATGTGGCAGGTACTCACCTTCAAGTCTATGATTTCCGATGCCAAGACTTATGTTTATGAACTTCAGGACCTTCAATGCAGTTTAGTTAATGACAACAAAGTGGTTAATCCGGACCACGATTGGCAGCTAGGGATTTGTGGGCTGAACACACAGGATGCGATAAAGGCTTTCAGGCTATACATGGAGAAAATTAAAGCTAAAGGCAATTTCACCCTTGAAGATATAACACAAGTCGCCCGGATCGAGTCCATGACGTTTATCGGTAACGATCAGTTACCGAAGCATGCTGAGAAAATGGTGAAGCACAGATGGAACAAAGAAGCCGCAAAGGCAAAAATCAATGCTATGAAGAATCCAAACCAATCTATAATCCAGGAACTTGCAACTACCTACGACACCTAGGAAAGCGGAGGAGAAGATGACGATGGAAAAGGAGCATAAGGTGTTGTTAATGCTCTGTTTTTATGTATTTTTCATGATTGTGCAAATGACTTCGAGACATCTGTCCCAAATATACTATGTTGGTTTTTGTAACTAATTCAGAGGAGGTTGAGTTTTCAGTGAGACCTCCTCTGTTATAAAGACTATAAATTAGATTAAGATAGACAGAACGGGGGTTAGATTTTGGTTAGAATTTTGTTGGTTTTTACTTAGTTTTTCTGGTTTTAGAAGTTCTATTTTGTTGAAGGAAGTCATCAGACTTAAAAAATATGGAATTGATAAGGATTTATACATGTATTGTTGTGTCTTTGTCACATAAGATATAAATATATAAAAGATCATATTGTTTTTGGGAGAAGGAAAACTTTTGAGTTTTGAATCTGTGTAGTGATATATCTTTGCATATATTGATCTAATCAAATGAAATTGATCGCCTTTCCAATGCAGAATATTATCATTATTCCGGGACTCCTTCTTGTGAGATTTTTAAAGATATTGTCTTGAAAAGAGACTTTATTTCTCTTATCTATTTTTATGAACTATTAAACTAGTGTTCTGAACTTTGTTTCGATCACTTCCATTTCTCATGTTGAAGAATTTTGAAGAATGATTTTTCTCTGAAATATGTGTAAATCATTAGCTTCTCATCTAAGAATGAAGTAGGTAGCCTTACATGCTTTCAAGTTAAAATCATACCAATTAAATTTAATTAGATTATTCCCTAAATAACTAATGGAGGGAGCTGTACCTATCAAAAATTCAGAGGGAAGTAGTATATGTTACACTTACCCAGCTGTTTAGTTGAACTTTTGTCTTTTAAAGAAGGCGACAAATTTTGGAATTAATTAATTTGAAGAAAGAGAAAAATATGTTCACTAATAGATTTTTGGCGACTCTACTGGGGAGACGTCAAACATTAAATAGATCATCATGCTATGAGCATGTTAGAATTGAACTCATAATCAACAGTATCAACAGGTTTGTTTTGTCTGAGACAAATTTCCATAACTCAGGAATATTGCTGCGGTCGAAAGAATTGTTTAAAGACCTTAGAAACCCTAGAGACGACAACACTGGATTCACGTCCTTATACCAGATCACAAAGGAGAGAGGGAGTAATTGATAATTATTTTGAAGAATTTCAAGGGTTATCATTTGCCACAAATTTCACTCCCAAGAGGAGCGCTAAAAGCAGACCTTCCTCTCCTACCAGAACCACTTCTATACCTTCCTCTTCTAGCCATTGGCAAGCACTAACACTTACTGGAGTTCAAGACCCTCCCCTTGTAACTATTTACCCTGTTTTCATTATGGCCCAACCATGGGGTGCCGCAGTCGGACCTCTTGTCCTCAGAGCCCATAATCCACTTCCAAAAGGGGCAAGGGATGTTTTACCTAAGTTTAATGGGGATGGAAAAGTCTTGGTTGAAGAAAACTTGAATTCTTTTAATGTAGCTATTGGGATACCGGTAGTACAACATGAGGATGTGGCAATTAGGCTTTTTGCTCAAACTCTTACCGAGGGGGAAACATATTGGTTCAGTCATCTGCAAGCGGGATCTATAACTGATTGGCAAACAATGAAAACTACTTTTGAGAAATGGTTCAAGAGTGTTGATGATGAGCACTCACTATTGGCTTGGCTCACACAAATGAAAAAAGAGATTCATGAGCCAATGAGGGATTATGTAGCTGGGTATAATAAGATTATCCATAAAATTCCCCAGGCTAAAAGACCAACTATTGATAATCAATAATTCTTCTTTATAAACTCTATGCCTCCCATTGTTGGTTTCCATCTCAGAAGAAATAGGCTAGCCGATCTTGATACTGCACAAAATTAGGCTATAGAACTCGAAGATGATCTAATAACAGTCAGGAAATGGAGAAAGGATGTGCAAATTCCTCAAGGTCAACCTCAAGCCTCCACCCCTTCAACTGATCCAGTTGTTCAAAGGCTAGTCAATGATATGATTTCTTTGAAGAGGCAGATACTGAAACCTAGAGTTTCCTACCCACAACCCTATCAAGATATAAGCAAAAAACAACCAAACCAGTATAATTATGGGCAATCTTTGCAATTGCCCGCTACCCCGCAAAGATTGCAAATAGAGGCCCCTCCTGATAAGGGTGCTATATGCTCATTTCACCTCACTATAGATCATGATGGGAGTTCTTGTCCTAATATGATAAGGCATGTTCAAATGAAAATCACAAAGGATGAACTAGGTGAGTTCATTAAAGCAGAGAAAATTCAAGAAGTACCTGGCGACTCTGGATCATTCTACCTTGAATATGAGTCAGATTCAGAAAGAGGTGGTAATATTTTGGCAACTCTTGAAGATCCTGCATGTGCAATCCTTACAAGGAATCAACAAACCTCCCAACCTACTCCTTTTGCGATCTCTTCTGGAGCTAATTTCAAAGGTAAAGACCCCACAAGTAATGATTTTTCCTCTAATGCAAAGACTCCCGAAGTTAAGATTTTACAAATAAATCTTGAAAGTAAAAATAATTCTTCTTCTTTCTCCTCCTTTGACATAATTGAATTTTGTAAAGCTTCAACTATTCAACTTGCTACTACTGAATATTTGAAACCGAACCCGAAGGAACTAGACAAACTGGTCAAGTATGTAAAAGGAGATTCTTCTTCAGAGTCCTTAGTGCATAAATGTGTGGTGGATAGTGATTTGTTTACTGCTGAAAAACCTGCATCTGTTCTGTGCCCTTCTACTGATTTGAGTAATCCTTGTGCTTTTCACAATGTTGAAGATAGACTTGACATTGAAGTTCTGAAACCCGAACCTTTTTACATCTCTCTTCTCTTGAATGGTCAGAAGCTTAGCAATTGTATAATAGATTCAGGAGCATCAGATAACATAATGCCTTCATCTATTGCTAGGTCTTTAGGTTTAACACTCACTAAGATATTTGGGAGATGTTATTCAATGGATGGGAAGCAGGTCCCTCTTATTGGACAGGTAAAGGATGCTCAGGCAGTGCTAGCAGCATGTCCTGATAAAAGGGTAAAATTGACTATTTTGGATGCTGACATTCTTGCAAGTTATGGGATGCTCTTAAGTAGAATTTTCTATAAAAAACTTGGAGGTGAAATTAAGATGGATTGGTCAGAAGCTATCATCCCACTTGGAAAACAAAAAATCAAACTTGAACCCGAACCAAAAAATAAATACACAGTCTTTCCCTCTGATAAACCCAAAGCTTAGATTCTGTTCCAAGAATGTGAATTTGGAAACTATCTCATCCTTGCACCTAATAAAAAAGAATTTGAAGAAGCAATTGATGAACATGGCGGATTGTGGTAGACGGAATTTGATGGAAGTTGTGCCAACTCTGGCTCTGAAGCAGGGGTAGTTTTGTTGTCCCCTAATGGTAACATTTTCCCTTTTTCTTTCAAGTTGGATTTCAAGAATACTAATTTAACTGCAAAGTATGAGGCATTACTGCTAGGATTAAATGAAGCCAAGTGTAAGGGTATTAAACTGCTCAAGGTTAAAGGGGATGCAGAGATGATTGTCAGACATGTAAGAAATGTCTATTCAGTTAAGAATGATAGATTGAAACATTATAGAAACAAGGTTTGGGATGAGATATAGTTTTTTGATGCTTTCTCAATTGAAGCTATACTAAGGGATCAAAACACTAGGGCAGATTCGTTGGTCGTTTCAGCTTCTCTTTTGTTACCACACCCAGACTTTAAGGATGATTCTTATAGGATTGAAATGATTTATAGGCATAGTGTCCCTGATAATGTAAATAATTGGCAAGTATTTGATATAGATGCTCAGATTAAAGACTTTCTAAAGTGCACTCGTTCATTTACCCAATCATATTTTGAAGGTTCCGAAGATAGTTTCAAGGAATTTAGTCCATATCCGGGTCTTGATTCTGATAAGAATTTCATTCAGCTTAAAGGGAACAAAATTTTGAAAGGGCTAGTGACTCTGGAGAGTTTTTTCACCCAAAATGATGTATTCATAGGCAAGAAAGCTCCTGACAATGGCGGGAAAGGAAATTGTGAAAAGATTAATCTTGGTGATGAATCTAATCCTAAAATGGTAACAATTGGCAAATGTTGCTCTTCTAAGGAAAAATGAATACTTAGTGGCTACTAAAGGAATACATTGATGTATTCGCTTGGTCCTATGATGATTTGAAGGAGTTTAGGAATGGGCAGTTTCAACATCAAATTCCGTTGAAGCTTGGTGTTTCTCCTTTCAGACAAAAATTGAGAAATTTCAATCCCATGATGGCAGATGCAATTTTTAAAGAGGTAGATAAAATGCTTAAAGCCAGAATTATATATCTAATTCATCACTCTACCCGGGTAGCCAATATTGTGCCTATGAGGAAGAAGAATGGGGAAATTTGGATTTGTGTAGATTTTCACAATTTGATTCTGTAGATAATATCTAGGTCAGAAATGATGTCAATGTTCGACGGTTTTTCTGGTTACAATCAAATTAGTGGTGCAGAGAATGAACAACACAAGACAACATTCATCACTCCATGGGGAACATTTGCATATAATCATATGCCATTTGGTTTGATAAATGTCGGAGCAACTTTTCAAAGGGCCATGGATTCTTCTTTTAGGGATTTTCGTGACATAATCATTATTGTTTACCTAAATGACTTGACAGTGTTTTCTAAAGATAGGAAGAATCATCTCAAAGATCTGAGGGCAGTTCTGCAACATTGTCGAGAGCATGGAATCTCACTGAACCCAAAGAAGTCAGTTTTCTGTGTAACTGAGGGAAAATTGTTGGGGCATATCATTTCAAAAGAAGGTGTCAAGATTGATCCTGAGAGAGTCAATGTAATTCAACATCTCATATTACCTTCAAATCGGACTGGAGTAAGGTCTTTCTTTGGCCATGTGAATTTCATAAGACAGGTTGTACCTAAATTTGCAGAAACTACCAAGCATATCATCAGCTTGTTGAGTGAAAGGCATCCTTTCAAATGGACTGAAGAAGCCAAAGAAGCTTTTGAAAGAATCAAGAGTTCATTTGCTAATGCGCCAACTCTCATCAACCTGGATTTCAAAAAGGATTTCATTATATACTACTATGCCTTAGAACATACAATGTCGGGAATATTGTTACAAGTAGATGAATCTGGGATTGAAGCACTTATAGCATTCATGAGTGTTCCTCTCAAGAAGCATGAGCTTAAGTATTCGCTCTCAGAGAAACAAGCCTTTGTTGTGGTTAAAGCTGTAAAACAATTTTGGTATTACATTTTGCACTCTCATTCTGTGGTTTTTGTTCTAGATTCTGCAGTGAAAAGCATTTTGACTCAGCAAGAAGTCGGACTCAATAAAAGAGCGACATGGGTAACAAAAATTTAAGAATACGATCTAGACATTCACGCTATAAAGACGGTTAAAGGACAAGGCTTATGCAAATTAATAGCAAAAAATAAGATGGAAACAGAAAAAGAGTTACCATTGACCCTATTTATTGGATTGCAAGATACATGGTTTTCTGATGTAGCCTAGTATTACCTTTAGTGAAACCAATCTTCAAAAGATATTTATCCAATACCAAGCTCTAGGGGCTTGTTTCAATCCATATAAAGCTTTCCTGAACCTGCAAACCATGTTTTTGTCATCTGAAAGTGAAAATCCATCAGGCTACTCAATGTAAACTTCCTCTTCAAGATCTCCATTTAGAAATGCACACTTAACATCCATCTGATAAACCTTGTAGTTCTTATGGGCAGCATAAGCAAGTAATAATCTCACAACTTCAATCCTATCTACCGGAGCAAAAGTCTCAGCATAATCAATTCCTTCCTTATGAGAATATCCTTTACAAACCAATCTAGCCTTATTCCTTACAACTTGTCCATCTTCAATCAATTTATTCCTACAAACCCATTTAGTCCCAATAACATTCTTATTTTTAGGTCAGGGAACTAAATTCCATGTATTATTCTTTTCTATCTGATCTAATTCCTCTTCCATAGCTTTCATCCCACATTCATCTTTACATGCTTCAATTTGATAAATTAAACATACCTCATCAACCACCAACCTTCTTCTTGTCATCACTCATTTATTCTTGTCTCCAATGATCTAAACTTCTGAATGATTTAACCTAACATACTTAGGAGTCTTCTATTTTTTTGTTCCACTGCTCTAATCTTCAGTTACTATTGAATTTTTTGATACTGCTAGAGTAACTGGTTCAACATTTTGTTCCAGTGTAGGTGCTACCAGTTTAGTTATGATCATTTCCACTGTTGGTTCTCTCTCATAAGTTCTAATTTGACTTATGTTCAGCTCATCCATCTTGACATTAGTGCTCTCCACAATTCTCTGCAATTTTTTGTTATAACATCTATATGCTTTGCTTTCATTAGAATAACCAAGAAATATCCCTTCATCACATATAGGATCAAACTTTCCAATGGAATCATCTCTTTTGATATAGCATTTACTACCAAAGGTTCTGAAATACTTCACTATAGGTGTATGACCAAACCATAACTCATAAGGTGTCTTACAGGTGTCTCCTTTGATATGAACTCTGTTGAATGTGTATACCGTCATGCTCACAGCTTCTCTCCAATAGATGTGAGGCAGATTAGCTTCTATCATCATAGTTATAGCCACATCCAAGATAGTTTTGTTTTTCCTTTCCACAACTCCACTCTGATGAGGTGTCCGGGGTGCGGATAATTGTCTCCTTATCCCATTCTTTTCACAATAATTATCAAATTTATTGGATGTGAATTCTCCACCCTGATCAGACCTTAAGCATTCAATCTTCAATCCTATCTCTTCCTCAACTTTAGCTTTAAATATTTTAAAATTTTTGAATGCTTCAGATTTCTCCCTTAAAAAAGTAACCCACATCATTATAGAATAGTCATCAATGATTAGCATAAAAGATCTTTCACCTTGAAAACTCTTGATTCTAGCAGGACGACACAGATCAGTATGAATAAGATCAAGAACATCATTAGATTTGTCTTGTATACTTTTAAAATAAGTTATGACTTGCTTTCCCATTTGATATTCCTTATATACTGGATTATAGGGCTTCATAATCTTAGGTATATCTCTAACTGACTTAGTATAACTAATCTTTACAATGCAATCAAAATTCACATGACACAAATTCTTATGCCATAGCCAGCTCTCATCAATTTGTGCAATCAAACATGGCTTCTCACCAGAGTTCAAATGAAAGATGTTACCTTTAGTCTGAGTAGCGGTTGCAATCTCTAATCTAGATCTGTTGATAATATTGCATTTTCCATCCTTGAACTGTAACTGAAATCCCTTATCCACCAATTGTCCTACACTCAAAATATTATGCCTTAAACCTTCAACATTATAAATATTATTAGTATCATTCTTACCATCCAATGATATAGTTCCTCTTCCCTTGATCATGCATGCTTTTTCATCTCCAAATCTAACCAGACCGCCATCAAATTATTGCAAAGATAGAAAATTCCTTTTATCTCTAGTCATATGATGTGAACATCCACTATCTATTACCCATTCATCCTTGTCTTCAATTTTAGCAGCAAGGGCCTTTTCTTCAGGTACCGGATCATCTTCCTTGATAGCCAAGAATACCCATTCCTTTCCATTTCCAGATCCACTAGCTGAATCTTGTGTCGGTTCATCATTAGAATCAGTCACACCTTCCTCATGATTTGTCTGTGTTCCTCTTGTACTTATGCTTGTTCTGATAATCATGGTTAGGCCTAAAATATCTTCTAGCTCTTTCCTCAAATCTTGAATTCCTTTCAGGACATCTAGATGCAAAATGACCTATCTTATTGCATGTGAAATATTTAAAAGGTGATTTTCCTTCATACTTACATCCTATCAGACCTTTAGGTACTCTTCTAGGAAATAGGACTTCAAGTTTCTCAAACTCTTCATCTTCTTTCTTCATTTCCCCTAGTTCCTTAGCATATAAGGCTTTCCAATCACTGTTGTCGGTAGATGATGTAGATGCATGAAAAGCAGTTCAGATTTTGCAACTCTAGAAGAAGCAAATTCTTCAAGCTCAAAAGAAGATAACTTCCCAACCAAGGTATCTCTATTAAAAAAGGTGTTTGCCATTGTTCTCAAATCATTAATTGCAGTTGTCTTTATTTTATAAGCCGGTGGGAAAGCTCTCAATACTTTAGAAACTATTTCATCTTCGCTCAGAGATCCACCACAACAATGAATTCCCAGAACAATTTCATTTACTCTCTCCATAAAAGTAGTAATCCTTTCATCTTCTTCCATTTGCAGGTTCTCATATCTTACCCGGTAACCATCAAGTTTAGCAATTTTAATAGTAGGGTCACCTTCATTTAGAGTCTCCAATTTATCCCATATAGCCTTTGCTGTTGATTTGTCGGTTAGTCCCATAATTTGTTGATCAAAGGTGCACACAAAAGGGCTTCTCTAGCTCTACAATTATTTTCAATGTCCTTATCCAAGCCTTCCGAAGGAGGATTTTCAGATAATGGATTATGAGGTATATATCCTTTCTCAATGTTCTCCCAAATATCCTTGCCAAGACAACTCAGATGAGTCTCCATCTGAATCTTTCATACCCTGTAATTTGTTCCATCAAGCCTAGGAATTTCTCTTTGAAAAGCAACTGCAGATGAACTTGAACTATTAGATGCTATAGGATCTTCCTCAAGTGGTTAAGCTTCTGCAGAGAGGACCAAGATCTGATACCAATTGTTAGACAACTCAGATAGTCGGTGAACAACTAAGGGGGCGGGGGGGTGAATTAGTTGTTAACAAATTTTAGAAATTTAAGCATTAAAACCTTATTACTAGAATACATAAACCAAATATTGGAATAGCAGATATAATAGTTAAGCACAAATATAATCCACAAAACATTTACCAACCATCCACAAGAGATAACACCAATATTTGTATGTGGAAAACCCGGTAAAGGGAAAAACCACGGTGGGAAGCCTACCTACAGTCAGATAATACTTTTGCAGTAATTATGTGATTACATAAAGAGGGGCTTGCACATGCAAGAAGGCTAATGGCCTAGAGTGCACTTCTCGTCACAAAAGGAGCCTCACTGACTACAAAATAAATCCAAATTATAATTCAGAAAGAAGAGTGAACTGCAAGAATAGCATCTCCTATGCTTGAATACAATTTCGGTTAAGCTTAGTACCAGAGGTCTTAAACCTCTTACACAAACCCAATTTAATCCCCTGTGATCGACCAAAACCTCTCCATATGATTACAACATTATTCACATAGATAAATGCATATCCCCAAAACCCACACACCATGATCTACAAAGAGATCTTACATCTTATTTATATCAACCCAAGACCTAAATAATTAGGCTGGTCACCAAAAGACAATACAATAAATTCATAACATAAACCCACAATCCAATGATCAACCAAGTCGGCCTAAGACCAAAGCAACATAATCCAATCAATAGATCCAACCGGAAACACATTGGGATCATCCACCAACACGTTACATAAACTGGTCCATAACCTAGCTGAATAAAATAGCATTAGGTTTGCACCCAAATCCAACACCACCGATCAACAGGAACACGAACAAGATAGCCAACAACATCCTGAAAGCCATCTTGAAGTCACACCAACATCACTTATCATGTGCATCAAAAGATCTTCAACAAAGCTCAACCAGTAGAACCCTTACCGGTGACCAAAAGGCTTACTAGAACAAATGATAGCTCCTGAGTCATCAAATCCTGAACCAACTGATCATGATACACATCTGAATAGCATGAATGATAGATCAAAACCAATTCCACAAACCGAAGCATATCGAAGTATACCGGATCAATATCATAATCCAACCACTCTACTGGAACCTACCAGAAACTAGTAAACAACCAAAACAATCAGTGTTGCCATCAATGACAAAACATCAATGCAAAACATAATCAATTCCTCCAATTGCCAATAGTAACACCTCATAAAAAGAGAATATGTTTAGTTAACCCTAAAATCACTAAGTTAAATAGTTTTGCAACTCATGAATGAAAGCCGCCTCTCCTCATCACATACAAAAACCATGGACCAAACTCACGATCGAATTTCATATATAAGCCATTCATCCAATATTAAAATCTATACTCGCATTCTCAAATCCATCATTTTTATCAAAAATATTTATAAAATTATGTTTTCAAATCCATAATCATGGGAATGCTAACATTGAGAGAACCCACATATAGTCAAGTACACAATCACACATCTTGACCATTGTTAGCTGAAAAATGGTATACAAACATCAACCTAGAGATATATCATAGTAAACCATAAATAAGGTTTCAAAATAGGTTATTTAGAAGATAGGATATACTTTAGGGATACTATCTAAGGTCCACGTCCTCTGTTGTAGATATAAGCAAATAAGGAAGATCTATTCACCATAATAGATGACATATAAGAGATATAGATGAGATAGATGAAGATATAAATATAAAGGAGATATAAATAATGGAATGAATATATATTGATATATGAATATAAGCAATTTTGATTTTGGATCTATTATGTGTATATAGCTCATTTTATTTTGATTTCGAACTAAGAAAGGGTTTGGAATATCTTCATTGCTACCTCAATAGGATTGAGTTCAATGTAGAAAGACTACAACATCAAAAATCCAAGTTAGGTAGAAAAATCTAGTCTATATCCTTCAAATTTCTTGCTAACATTGGTTCCATTGTCGAGACTCTAGTTAGGTTCTGTTGAGATTTTGCCAAGAAAACTTCAAATTTAAAACTATTATCAAATCAAGAAAGAAAACAACAAATAAAAGGAAAAATGCGATTAATCAAAATTATTTCTTGATATCTACCTTGTGAGAGGGGGTTAGGCACCAAGGGGATGGGAAATGGAAAGGGGGAAATGATCCGGAGAGACCTATGAAAGGATGTGACCATTACTATAACTAACTGGATAACCACCAAGAGACACAATTTATAGGAGTTTAATGCAAGCCAAATCTTCAACACCCATGGCAAAAGGTGACAATAAGAATTCAAGAGAGATTAAGGAGAAAATTGAATTGGAGAAGAAAGAAAGAAGGGCTAACCCTAATAGAGTATAAAGGAGACAAAGATAGAACTTGGAAAAAGAAGAAAATAATAGAAGGATAATGGTGATAGAAACGAAGACAAGACTTTAGCATGCCAATATGAGTGCTACCCAAAAAGGAAAGAAAAGAAGAAGAAAAAAAAGAGGACAAGATCCTAAAAAGAATAGATTCATTCTTGAATGAGGTGGGATAATTACATACTAGTTTAGAGAATACTCTATATGGATATGGAAGACCAAGGAGGTTGTTGTTAGGGAAATGTAGTAGCAATGAGGCTCCTACCCTACCACAACTCTCTAAGAATCCTAAACCTAAAGTTGACTTTAGCAATATCATAATCAAACTAGATGATAGACTTAAGGAGTTCTTGAAAACTTTGGATAAATTCATATCTATAATTGACTAGTATTTGGAGAAGTTAGTTAATAGAAGTATAAGTAAAAGAGAAGAAGAAAATAAGAAAGAATAAATTAATCAAGCGGTAAGTATAGAGGTGTGTCCAATGAGATGTCTCTTATGAATAGAAAGACAAAAAGAAGTTTTGAAGATTCCCAAGCCTTGGACTAGGACCCACTCCCCTCAAGTTCTAAAATTAGGAGAGTTGTGTTGGAGAAACAACAAAAACAAGAAGAAAGGGAGCAAGTAGCAAGAAAAATACCCTTTGGAATGAGATATTGGGAGAGTCTAGTACTTTAATATAAAACTTGCAAGAGATAAGGGTAGAGAATCGAAGCCCTAAAGTACTCTTAGAAAGTCAAAGAAATCGGTAACACCAAAACTAGTAAAACAAATGATATTTAAGCCTAAGAAAACATCGAATCTTAGACTAAATTCCTAAACAATGGAGACAACAATCAAGATCCTTGTATTTGGGGTTGACACTTCTGAAGCATTTGAACATGTATTTCTACTAGAATCAATATGAAAACAATTGAGAAAGTATGTAGATTAGGGAAGACTGTTGGATTTTGTAGGCACATTGAGGAAGGAGGAATTTGAGTGGTACATTAAGAATTACCCTAACCACACAAAAACATGGAGTATTGTTAAAGGATAATTCATAGAAAACTTTGGTGCTCGAGAGATCTGAACAAAAAGTGTTACCAAAATGAGGAATTTGACACAAGGTGCTAACTAATAATTAAAAAGTTATGATAAGAATTTTAAGGAAGTATATGGGAAATTAGAGGAACCACTAACTGAGAAAAAAGAGATAGAATGATTCATGTCCAAATTAACAAAGACATCATATCTAGATTAGATGGAAGATGGTTTGATATATATGTTGACCTAATTACTATGACCTACCAAATAGAGGCCCAACAATGGATATTACTAGATAAGGATAGGAATGTTGAGATATTAGAGGATCTACAAGAGAAAGTATATAGGTTTGTGATATAGTAGGAGATTTGGGCCATTGAGCCTAAACAACTAGAGAGGATATAGTGTACATATTAAAACTAAGAAGGGCACATCCAAATAATTCACCAAAGATAAAGAAAAGAAAATATTGGAAAAAATTAAAACAATAAAATAAAATTTAATGTATTGTGTTATTTGTCAAGATTTGGATCTACACTTGATTGAAGAATGTTTGAAGAAAAAACCCATAGTCCAAAATGTAGGCACAAAACATTGTCAAAGTCATACGTGTAGTGCTAATGAAAGGAGTGAAGTTGGTTATTGGATCCCACCCTAACCAATACAAAGCAGAGTATGCCTACATTGGAAAAAATAAGTTAGATGTATGGAAGGACTTTCCATATTCCACCAAGTAGAAGGAGTGGTTTCAACTAGTTCTAAACAAGCTACATGATGAATATTTGGACATGAACAAACCTTACTAGATCACCTAAGAGGCCATCAAGGTCATTATCAGGTTGCTAGTAGAAGGGGCCATCCCATTGAAGAAGGAGATAAAGAATACAAAAGTAGAGAAGCTAACTACAACTACATTTGATTGGAAGAGTCTAACAATAAGAAACATAGCAAACAAAGGGTTGATGTATACCACAACAGTCATTGCATGCAAGATTTACCTCATAAACTAGGAGGCTTATTCCACGACAACAACCATTCACATGGCACACCAAATGTTAGTAGAGGGAAAATTCTTTGACCTATATGTGAGGTCCTACACATGGGGCTTTTCAAGAACAAATAGACTACCAATTTCATTATGGGATGCTCTTAATCTATTTAGAATTTTATTTCATGAAGGAACTACCACAATATGCTCAAAAGGTATGGGTTATAGATAGACCAATAGCTGCACAAATTTTAGATTATGTAAGAGATTTTCTTGACCCCAATGCCTACATCCAAATCTTTGAAGGTTACTTTAAGGGAACATTTTCAAAAGAAAATGTAAGATCAATACTGAATTTCACACTATATTGTGTAGAATTATATTGATACTATAATCTTTTGGGTGGTAAGGACTTCATCATAATGGATTCGTTGGATCCCTAGACCTCATGGATACCTCTTTAGCGACACAAAGTTTCACACGTCAAATTTGATTCATATGCAAAAGGGCTTTTAAAGTTGCCAATAGTTATAGGAACTAGGAGAAACTAGACTACCAAGGGATTATTTGACTCATTATCCAAGGAGAGAGTAGAGACAAATTTTGACAAGAAGAAGGGTAAGCAAATAAAACAAACTAACAAGCCGATGAAGGAGGAACAAGAAAAATTGATGGCAATTGACCCACACTTAGAAGAAATTCTAGCAAGATAAAAAACACACACACACCACTTACATTCCTATAAAAGTCATAGGTAGAGAATTAGTTAAGAGAAGATTGCCTACTACACTAGAGAGAGTTGAACCATTAGAGTGAGAAATAATAGAAGCTCTACTCCAAATGAGCACCAAGAATAAAATAAAGAAGAAATAGGCACAAAGGACACCAAAGTTAGAGATAGAGAGTGAGGAATAAGAAGTCCATATTGTCAAAGGTGAAGTACTCAAACTAAAAACCAAAATAAAGTAAGTTTCCCTCCTAGATGAAGATCAATTATTTTAATCCCTCTTTGACCTTGTTGGGATTGAGGTGTCTCAACCTTTGAGTCCTAACACTATTTATTTGTGTATTACTTTATTTAATATAGTGTATATTTAATAATATCCCAATTTTATAAATTTAATATGAAGCCATATCACTTTGTAGGACCCATCAAGGAATTTATTCCCACATGCATAGTGCGGAGATCACGATAGAGTGCCACTTATCATCCAGGAGATTCATCAGAGACTTGTAGCTTGTGCATACTCCTAGGAAGAGCACCATAGTGACACTTGTCAATTGGGAACTCATTTCAAGAAAGAAGTTTGTGAAATATTCTTGAAGTTTGATGGGTGTGACATTTGTCAGGGCACTTTTGAGATAGCTATGGCTTGATATCTATTTGGTAGGAATTTAGCCCTCACTCGGAGAGTTAAGATTGAAAAGTAATATATGTGTTAAGTGTTATGCAGAAAGGAGTTTCTAATTTCATGTTGAGTTTACATGAAATGTGGGGAAATGTTTGAAGATGCATTTACTTATTTAGCAAGTCTTGTTTCTTATGCAAGTCTAGTAATATTTAATAGTTGCTTTGATTTTGCATGTCTTGTCAAATGGAAAGTTAACATTGTGTGTGTATGATATATTAAACATCTTCCATGTGGCATATTCATGCACAGGTGTGGATTTTAGAAGTCATTTCTTTTTGCATTGTAATCTCTATAAATATAAGTGTTGCTAGAGGAGCTATTATGAGAGAAAAGTTCATTTTATAGGGTTTATGATGCTAGATTTTCTCCATGACAAAATAAGATGTAAATCTCCTTGTAAAGGCCTAGAGCTTGAATATTATATTGTAGTTGTATTATATTGCCAAATAATGCAATGACTCTTTGGTTTTGTAGTATGGGTTTTTTTTTTACCCGAAAGGTTTTTCCCCATGTAAATATGTATGTTCTATAATATGTGTGTTCTATTCTTTTGTCTTTTTCTTCATGTATAATGATCCTGTAAGTTGAATCTATTTATGCATGCTGTTGAAAATACTTTGATCTGGGAAGATCTAAAATTACAATCTCTTCCCTTTAAGGATTAATGTGGGAAATAATTGTGCTTGATTCCTCTTTATGGCATAGTAGTGTGTATTTGTATTGGATACTGGATGTGCATACTAATATTATATGGTAATTCTAGGATACCCGATTTCCCTTCATTTGAGATTCATAGGTTGCTTGCATGTGCATTTTGTGAGTTGCATGTATTTGCATGGACTCGCATGTTTCTTTCATGTACTTGCATGTACATTTGTGAGTTGCATGTACTTGCATGTGTGTCACATGTACTTCCATGGAATTGCATGTTTCTTGCATGTTAATGATTGTGAATTTTCTTGGTGTTTTGAATTCTGGGTATTCCTTTTGTGAATTTTTTTTAGCCTTGCAAGATTGAGGAAATCTGAAAGAATCGCCTAAGGATCAATTCTTTGGTGAGTGCAAGTCTTGTAGGTGTTTTAGTTTTTAGGAGATAACATATTGTTTGAAGGATGGTAATAATGAATACAATGGAGTTGATCATGTTGAAATGACATTCATATGGAGCTCATGTTTGACATCAAAATGACCCTAATGCATGGGGTGTGCTTTTACACTTGGTGGTTGTATGCAACAATGTTTTCATATTAGGTGTCTATGAGAGGCTCCTAAGTGATATGGAGAATATTGGGTTGCTTTCAACTATGGAATGATGTTCTTATGTTTGTTTCTTTCTTTTTTCTCAATATTGGAAGGTACTTATTGTTAGGATAACTGGTGAACAACTGAGAGGGGGGGGGGGTGAATCAGTTCTAAACAGATTATGAAAATTTAAGCACACAAAACCTTTTTACTAGAATTCCTAGACCAAATACCAGAATAGTAGATATATCAATTAAACACAAACATAAATCATAAACCAATTACCATGCATCTACAACACATAACACCAAGATTTGTACGTGGAAAACCCAGTAAAGGGAAAAACCATGGTGGGAAGCCTACCCACAGTCAGATAATACTTCTGCAGTAAGTATGTGATTACAATAAGGGGCCTGCACATGCAGGAAGGCCAACAACCTAGAGTGCACTACTCATCACAAAGTAACCTCACTAACTACAAAAGAAATCCAAACTACAATCTAGAAATAAGAATGAGCTACAAGAATAGCATCTCATATGCCTGAGTACAGTTCTAGTTAAGCTCAATACTGGAGGTCTAAAACCTCTTACACAAACCCAATTCAATCACCTATGATCGACCAAATCTTATAAATATGATTACAACTTTATTTGCACACAGATAATCCCATAACCTTGACCACATGCCATGATCTACAAAGAGATCTTACATCATATTTATACCAACCTGGGACCTAAACAATTAGGTCAGCCACCTAAAAGATAATAAAATAGATCCATTACATAAACCCACAAACCAATGATAAAATGAGTTGGCCTAAGACCTAAACAACATTAACCAAACAATAAATCTAATCGATAACGCATTGGGAGCATCCGCCATCAAGCTACATAAACTGGTCCATAACCTAGTAGAATAAGACCAGACCTAAAATAGGTCACCATAAGCCAAATGAAATACCACCAATCAACTAGAACATGAACACGATAACCATCAACATCCTAAGAACCTTCTAGAAGCCGCACCAACACCACTTATCGAATTCATCAAAAGATCTTCAATGAAGCTTTGCTGTTAAAACCCTTACCGATAACCAAAAGGCTTACTAGAACATATTATAGCTTCCAGATCACCATATCCTGAGCCAACTGAATGTGACAAGGATATGAACCACATGAATTACCGAACCAAATCTCCTGATCATCATCAAAGTCCAACCACTCTACCGAAATCTGGTAGACAACCAAAGAACTTAGTGTTGACATCAATGCAACACAATCAATTCCTCCAAATTTCTGACACTTATTTGTTTTCCTTCATTACGTGTACGCTATGAAGTTGATCATTGGATGATCTTGAAGCTTATCGAATACCATATCTCCCTCAAATGCATGCACATGGTGGTGGATGTAAAATTTTCCTACAAATGGCCTCACATTCCTGAAACCTATCCATCCTTGTGGATGTTTGGAATTGCATGGCTTGGATTCATGTTTCTTGGATATGAGTGTTTTATATATTTTTTCTAAAAAATATATGGTGATGCTCATTCATGATAGTGCATTGTTTTGGTTTAACTAATATGGTTCTTTTTAGGCTTTGATTCTTCTAGATATCAAGTGGGTATGGATGTGCATGGGTATTCTCAAACATGGTGGTTTTGTAGGTTTTATAGGTTTCAAAAAAACTTGTGGTTTTGTAGATCTATGGATGAGCTAGTTTATACATTGTGGTTCTCTTGGGGTGTTTCTATATAAGATAGTTACATTTTGGCATGCATCCTTCATGCATGGTGTGAGGAGTTGTGTTTCTTTCTCTACAAGAAAGTCTTGGTATGTGACTAGTTAAATAACATTTCTATGGTAATTCTTGGTAGATACCTAGACTATGGTGCTCAATGTGGACATGATTAGAAAATCAGATCTGTCTTGATTTGGTATTTGAGTCATGTTGTCTACATGATTACTCTCTTTGAGATCTCATTTTTTATGTCACTGATGTGATATTGGGTTTTCATGTTGAATGATTAGATCTCAAGTTATGTAGTTGTGTGGGTTGATCACCTATTTAGTTGCAGTGGGATAACTTGGATGTAGATTGTCTATATCCACAAGGTTTCATTTAGTGCTTATGAAGACTTGTTAGATTGCCTTTTCTGTGGTCACTTGTGCATTGGTGTGGGTTCTTTGAGATGAGAGGATGGATAATCATGGTGTGTACCTAGATAGTTGGTTATGGGGTCCTATAGCATGGTATTTTTTCCTTGGTTTGCAGATCTTGGTTTCACTTAGTGTGATTAATAGTACACTTGTGTGTGTGTGGACCTAGACGATTTTCATATTCTGGAGATGGTGTTTCATGTGCTTAGGGAGCTCATTATCATGATTCAGTAAGAGATTTAGAAATGACTATGTATTCATCACTTGGTGATGGATGATCTTCTTTAGTAATGCAGATGGTTTTCAAGAACTCTTAGATGCTATTGTTGCAGAATATCTCTTCACCTTTGCATGCACACTATTTGAGGATGTGTAACATCTTTGAGCCATGGAGGAATCTTGGAGTCTTTGGTTGAGGTTTTGGTGGTTCTTGATGGGTGGTATTGGTTTAGAGTATGTCAGTATTATGCACTAGTAGACTCTTGATTGCGCATTAGAGTTTTGGCATGATATATTGCTCTTGAGACCATAATATGTTCACTTGGATAATGTGGTTTCCTAAGAGAGGATTTTTAGATCATAATGCAATGATGAGTTCCTAATTAAAATGATTGGAGATTTGATAGTGGTATAGCGAGTTCTCTTTGTATTGAATACATTGGTTAGGTGCTTGAAATATTCATAGGAGTGTAGTGTTGCATTTGGAGCTCAACATGGGTTGCTCATTTATTGGTGCTCATGGATACATGGAGACTTAGTTGAAGCTAGATTTCTCTTGACATGAGAGACATTTATTGAGATGGTTACTCTTGATGATATTTTAGCTATAATTTTGAGGAGACTTTACCTTGGTTGGGTGTGAGTTCAATAAAGACCTATGAGAAGATTACTCTTGGATAATTTGTGATGACTTGGATATCATAGACAAGAATTCTCATTCCCACTCTTGGTCTACTAAAAAATTTATCACTTGAGAGGTATTGCCCATTTTTCTCTCTTTGACATGGATCTTGAGCTATAGTTTGATGGTTCTTGAGGACTCTTGGATGATTTGTGATAACTTGGATATCATAGACAAGAATTCTCATTCCCACTCTTGGTCTACTCAAAAGTTTACCACTTGAGAGGTATTTCCCATTTTTCTCTCTTTGACATGGATCTTGAGCTATAGTTTGATGGTTCTTGAGGATTGATTATGAGAGATGGATAGAATGGCTATCTCCTTGGGTATGCTTCCATTTATGATTATCATAGGGGATGGTAATAGAGTAATTTTCTAAAATTGTAAATGGAGTAGTTTTATCTTCTTTGAGAGGCTTACATCCATGTAGATACATGGTATATGTATTTTTTATCTCTTGTGGTTTAACAATTTTGGATTTTGTTATGACTTTTCTCTTGGGTTTGTGAAGGAGATTGTACTTGGCACAACTAGCATTTAGAAGTGTATGTAGACGGGCATGCTACATGTTTATGGTTTATGGTTTTTCTCTTTGGTCTTAGTGATCTTCATGTATGTTGGTGTTTTTCTAGTTGAGTCCACTAAAACCCACTAAATACTAGCCTTTACTTATGACCAAGGACTTCTAGGCTAGTAGCCAATGAACAAGGCTAAACTCTAGATAAACCCTATGGTTCATACCTTCTTCAATTTTGGCTTTGCAAACCAAGGAGGGTGATCCTAATGACAATACCTTTATAATTTAGATTTGAAACTTTGATATTGCATCTTCAAGCAGATATATTCCCATATATGAAATCCAAAAATTTGTATTATGTTCTTCAAGTCTATATTGTCTTGGATTTGTTCCTTTGTGATAGAAAAATAGAAAACCCTAAGCTAAACAAATTGAAAGGAAATAATTTTTTTGGATTTTTAGAATTTAAAAGATAATTTAAAATCCTAACCCCGCAAATCATTCAGACCAATGTCTTATAGGGCAATAGAGTCCAATCATAACATTATCATCTGCAACCTTTACACATGTGTTTTCAATCTAAGAGCTAACAAATTCAATGCATTACATACCTCCCATTTCTACATGAAATATAATTAAACTTGAAAATCCTTAATATCACATTCAATCCTTTGTATCTTGATCGCAACCTTTTAACCATTTACTTCAAATAAAGAATAAAAAAAGATACACACTACATTATAGAGATGGAACCATCTATTAAACCCATGACATGACTGAGAGGGGGGTGAATCAATTCGAAACACTTTAAATTTGATCTAATTAATAATAATAAAATGATTAATAACAATACTAAAAACATTAACCATCAACACACGAATACCAGATTTATGTGGAAAACCCAATCAAGCAAAAACCACTATGAGAATCATACTCACAATATAAATATAATTGATTACAAAGTTTTAGGCTTATAGTCTATTGGTAGTTTCCATTTTTTTCTTCCTGTCTTGGTGTCGTGAGGTTTTTAGGGTTTACAATCGCAGACTATAAGGAAGTTAAGTAGCGGAACAACTTCCTACACTAACCCTGAGAGGAGGATAATGCAAAAACTTTTACAGATCGTTATAGCAGTTACACAAACTTAACAGAAATAGACGCAATAACATGCATACCATAACATAGTGATTTACTTGGGGAAAACCCTTTTGGGAGAAAAACCCCACACTCCAAAAGCAGCTCAATATATTATTCAGCAATCAATAACAAAATATAATATACTTGTAGAGCAAGCTCTTCATGTGATTACCACTAATCAAATACTCAAAGGTAACTCAATTGCCAGAAGACTCTTACACACAACCTCTATCTCATGCACCTCATATATAAGAGATACAATACAAGAAACCGTCAAACGGTATTGCAAAACCATGGGCTAAAACCACCCAATAAGGTGTAGCCAAGCTTATATCCCTTCTAGATTCCCTATGACGTATTAAAACACACATCAACATGTGTCCCTCCCTTTTACAGCTCATTTATGTGTCTGGTGTATTTTATATTTCCTATTTCAAGAGTACAAACTTTTGGAGGCCATAACTTTAGAACCATGTGTCCTATTGACGAACTGTTTGAAGCGTTGGAAATTTTGTGAAGTGCTATATTGCCTCATAAGATGCTATGCCACTCACACTCATATTTCAAGGATTTTTGGGGCCTCTAAAGTCCTTAAAATTAAATTTAAACATTTAATTGCACCCCTCCAAAATGAAAAAAATTAATATCTTCAAAACTAGTTGTGATCTTGTGATGTAACTTTACCAAAATGCGTATCTATCAAACGAGAAGCTTCAGGGAGAATTTCACACCATTTAGTGATCAAATGAAAACTTACTATAAATAGTAACCTCATGTAGATGCAAGGTTGAGACACCATTTTTCCCAACATTCTCCCACTTATCGAATACCTTGTAAGAGAAAAGGGAGTATCAACACAATAAATTAATTGTTAGGGTCCATGAGGCCCATAGACTCCAAACATCATCTGAAATTCTCTATGCTCACAGCCTTAGTTAAAGAATTTGCAACATTCATCAAAGTTTCTACCTTGACCAACTTCACCATACCATCTTCGACCATATCTTTGACAAAATGATATTGAACATCAATATGTTTGGTTTGTGCATGAAATGTTGGGTTCTTAGCTAGGCAACTCGTACTCTGACTGTCACAATAAACTATTACTATACCTTGTTTTATTGCAATATCTGAACACAATCTCTTAAGCCAAATGGCTTCTTTACAAGCATGAGTAGTTGTCATATACCCTGGTTCAGTAGTGGTCAAAGAAACCACAGCCTGTCGCTTACTCATCCAACTGATTGCACCACCAAATAAAGTAAACACAAGCACTGGTGGATCTTCTGCTATCAATAACACCTACCTAGTCTGAATCCACATAACCATATATATCAAGGGAAGTCATGTCTCCAACTAAACTACCATGATAACACAAACAATACTCAGAGGTACCCTTCAAATATCTAAAGACTCTTTTGACCGCATCCCAATGAACTCTACCAAAATTAGACAAATATCTGGTAAGAACTCCCACTACTTGGGCAATTTCTGGTATATAGACCATAGTATACATCAAACTTCCAACTGCACTCTGGTAAGGTACTCTTATCATGTCTTCCATCTCCGATGGGGATGTAGGACAATTTGAAATAGATAATTTCATTCCAACTAAGGAACACATAATGGTCTATAATCCTGCATGTTGAACCTCTGTAATATTGAATTCACATACTTACTCTATCCTAGCCATAGCTTTATGTTCACTCTATCTCTTCTAATTTCCATCGCAAGAATGTGTTTTATTGCACCAATATTTTTCATTTCAAATTTAGCAAGGATCGGAGACTTTAGTTTTGAAACCATACCTTTCCCTTTACCAATGAATAACATACCATCAACATACAATGCAATGTAAAAGAAATGATCACCATCAAATTTATAATAAACATAGTGATCTAATTTAGAATGCTCAAATACCAAACTAAACACATACCTATGATAGTTCTGATACTAATTGTAAAGTATAGATGCTAATAGCTAACAAGATGAGAGGGGGGGGGGGGTGAATCATACAAACTTAATCTTCCATGAAATCAACAGATTCAACCTCGTTAACTTATACTTCAACAATATAACCAAAAACTGCTAAACATGTTAACTCATAAACACATAATCATCACAACACTCATAACACTAGATTTAACATGGAAACCCAAATAGGGAAAAACCACTGTGGGATTTCAGACCCATTAAGAAATATACTCTTCTAGATTATGCTCGGTTAAAAGCAAATCCTATTAAAGATTACAAACACATTGCTAGATGTGACCCAGTTAAGGGATTTCCCTCAGATCTGTTAGGATCTTCACTTTGTTAGAAGTGGCCTTGTCAAAGGATTTCAAACACTCATTTAGAATGTTACCTTGCTAGAGGGTTTACAAATAAGACTGTTAGGTCCACTCGGTAAAGAGATTTTCTGTCACTTACAAAATAACAGTAATAAAAATATATCTGCAACTTCACATCTAAAATGCTAAAGTAGATTCTTATTTTCTCAAAACAATCTAGTCATAAGACTTATCTTGTCCCTTTGTTGGGCTCTCTACTCTATCATTCAAATAGGTCTTCAAGCTTCTTTGCTCGGTAATCACTATGTAGCATCCCTGTGCTTACACTTGCCCGCATATATTGTTTATTAACAATTCCTTATTTATAAACAATTGCTAACCACTAGATCTCCTTGATCACATTTCCCATGATCAATCTTAGCCGTCAGATCTTCAAACTTGACTAGGTTCAATGTATCCTTCGATCTGAAAACATTTTACCTTTCCTAGGGACTTGCATTCCTTTCTTGGAACTTGTACAAGGTTATTGCGGTTCAATCTGTGCTGTAGATCTTTCTACTGATTTTCCTTTTCCATAGATCCTTAACAAATTTCATGCATGGTATACCAATCATTTATACATCTCCAGCTAATCATTGTCCTTCATTAAATAATGCTTTTATCCATCCAATGCGCACTGTCATAACTCAGTTGCAACTCAGTAAATACTAAACTTTACTCGGTAGACATTCCACCTTCATTAACCAATATCGATAACCTTAGGGTTTTACTGACTAGGTTCCTTAGGGTTTACTGACTAGGTTGTTTGCTCAGTGACATAGTATAGTATTAACCTTACAATCAACAACATATGTAGGATATCAAAACAATCTAAACATCATGATCTCATCATTGTCTAACTCGATAACAGTTGCCCATTGAATAACTTATTCCTCCTCTTATTCATCACATTCTTTATGTGTCTTTTACTGACATCTTAATTCTCTTCAAATTAATCTTCTCAAGATATGGCAATATCATACTAAATCAGATAATCAATTTCTTGACATCAACGACAAAATAATGTTATAAAGATAGTTATCATCCTTCTTTAGTTATATCAATAATCTTCAACAACCTTCTCAATATCCTTATTGAATATCAACAATCTTTCTTTCTACTAAAATGCCAACAACATATCCAATTTCTGGTACCACATCCTAGGACTCTGTTTGAGGCCATACAAAGATTTCTTTAATTTATATACCAAATTACTTTTACCTTTCACCACATGGTTCTCTAGCTCTATCATATAAATATCCTCCTCCAAATCACCATGAAGGAAAGCAGTTTTCACATCCATTTGCTCAACCTCTGAATCATAAGCAGCAACAATAGAAATAAAAAATCTAATGGATGTCATTTTGGCAACAAGAGAAAATATCTCACCAGAATCAACACCCTCAACCTAAGAGTAGCCTTTTGTAACCAACCTTCCTTTATACTTCTCAATGCTTCCATGTGAATCAATCTTTTTCTTGAACACCCATTTGCAACCAATAGGCTTCCATCCTTCAGGTAATGGTACAAGATCCCATGGATTATTCTTATTCAAATTTGTTATTTCTTCTTCCATAGCAATCTTCTACGATTCTGCATCATTCATACCTAATGCCTCTTCTATAGATCTAGGTTCATCCACATTAGTATTCAAAGCAAAAATACATTTCCAATCATCAAGTGAATACCTTTCAGGTGGTTTTCTATGTCTTGTAGACCATCGAACAAGCTAAGTTGGAGGTTCTTTCTTCTCTTATAAATATTCAGAGCTAGATGAGCTCTCCTCAACTTCTTGCCTATCAAGTGGTCTTTATTCAACTCATTCAGGTGTAGAGGGGAATTGAATCACATCTTTCTGTTTAGTCTATTTTGGCTGCAATGTTATAGAAGGAGACATAATTTCTCTAAAAATAACACTTCTACTATGAAATTACCTTTTGTGCAATAGGGTCCCAAAGCTTGTATCCTTTCACACCAAAACTATAACTGATGAAGATACATTTCATAGCCTTGTTCTCCAACTTTGTTCACTTCTCCTTTGGCACATGTGCATATGCATCGCAACCAAAAACTCTAAGATGTGTCAATGATGGCTTGTGACCTGACCATGCTTCCATAGGTGTTTTATCAACAAGAGCTTATGTAAGAGACCTATTAATCAGGTAGAAACCAATGGCAACAACTTCAGCTGAAAACTTTTATTCTAGACCAACACCACTTAGCATACTCCTATCCTTCTCCATCAGTGTCATGTTCATTCTTTCTGCAACTCCATTTTGTTGTGAAGAATATAGAGTTGACTTTTGTCTATTAATACCACGGTCTTTACAAAATCTATTAAAATCATTAAAGAAAAATTCAGCGCCATTATCAGTCCTCAAACATTTAATTTTCTTTCCCATCTGCAACTTAACCATTGCTTTAAGCTCTTTAAAATGACTGAAAACTTCAGATTTACTTTTTGGAAAGTATACCCATGTCTTTCTACTAAAATCATCAATAAATGAAACATAATATGTGGATTCTTCAATCGAAGGAACATCTATAGGACCAAACACATTAGAATGAATAAGATCCAAAACACCACAAGATTTATGAAAACTTGTGTAAAACCAAATGCAGTTTTGTTTTCCATAAATGCAATGATCAAAGAAATAAAAGTCAAGATTACAATCATTCAAACCTTCAACAAGGTTTTTTTATTTTTCAAGGTCCTTAGACCCTTTCTCCAATGTGGCCAAGTCTTTGGTGCCATAACATGGTCTTCTTTGTAGGTAATTTTTCTTCAAAAGAAAGAGCACCCTTAGGTCCCCAAAATCCATGTCCATCTGATGAAGGTGAAACCCTCAAATCTTCTGATGAAGTATCCAGAGATTTACTTTTTACAAAAATTCTATTACAGTCAACAATGTATGCTTCTAGCTTATACAAAGTGTCAAACTTGACACCTCTAGCAATCACTGTAGCACCCTTAATCATCTTACATCCTACATCTAGAAAAGACTACCTGCACACCCACATCTATCAGTTTGCTCACAAATAATAAATTTTTTTTTAAGCCAGGGATATGTAGCACACCACTAATCCTTTTTATTCTACCATTAGGAAATTTTATCCTAACTTTACCTCAACCAACAATATCTAAATGTGAATCATTACCCAAGTACACCTTGCCTCTATTAAATTCTTCATATTCAAAAAACCAATATTTATTGGAAGTCGTGTGAAAAGATGCATCTGAGTCAATTAACCACGCATCATTACCTACATGAGTAGCCAAAGCTACACTAAATGCATCACCATCTTCCTTCTCAGATGTAGAATCAGAATCAAACTTCAATTTCTTCTTCTTTTCTTCTTTGCAATCCTTATGGATTTCACCTGGTTTACCGCAATTCCAGCATATGACTTTGGACTTTCCAGGAGATTCGGATCTACCTTTGGATTTGGACTTATTGCACTTTTCATTCTTCTTGCCTTTTTCCTTAGGTCTTCCATGAACAATTAGGGCTTCCTTCGAACTGATGAATACCCTCCTTCACATCTCTTCACCAAGTAAGGCACCCACCACATCTTCAGACTTCAAAACAATAGAAGTACTACTGATAGCCAAAACAAGAGAATCCCATGAATTAGGAAAAGAACAAAGAAAGATCTAACATTTATCCTCTTTGTCCATCTTAACACCAATAGATACCAATTGAGTTACCAAAATGTTAAATGCTTCTAGGTGATCTGCAATTTGTCCACCTTCTTCCATCTTCAAGGAATATAATTTCTTCCTCAAGAAAATCTGATTTAATAAAGATTTGCTTTGATACATCTCACCAAGCTTAGTCCATAACTTTGTTGTAATGTTTTTTTCATGGACATTTATTAGAATAGAGTCTTCCAAGTACAATCTAATTAGACCCTTGGCTTTTCAATCTATGACATCATACTGAGTAGTCGCAGTAGGATCTGCGGGTCTTGAGACATTCGCATCAACATCGTCCCACAAATCTCGATCTATTAACAAATCTTCCATCTTCAGCTTCCACATCTCAAAATTACTACCATTAAATTTCTCCACTGTTGGAAACCAAGAACACTGAGAGGGGGGGGTGAATCAATGTTATACCAGAATAGTAGATTTTAGCCTTAACAAAATATTCATACACCAACCGGTATACTGGTATAAACAAAATTGAAAGAAGTAAAGCAACCAATAAGCCAAACATATAAATGAGAATCATAACACACAGATTTATATGTGGAAAACCTCAATGAGGAAAAACCACAGTGGGATTTGTGACCCACAATATCAATTCACTAGCCATATGAAGAGATATTATAATATATGATGGGCCTACACTTGCAGGGAATGCTTACAGCCTAGAGCACACTACTCAATCATAATAGGAGCCTCACCAACTACATAAAATTCTAGACAACAATCTAGAGAAGTGAGAACTACTAAGATATCATCTTTTATGCCAGAATACAGTTCCGGTTTAAGCTCTGTCTGTTCTAGTTAAAACCCTAAATCTTTGTACTAGAATAACCCTTACAATAAATTCCTCACATACATAGTCTCTCTGATATATTTCACATCATATCACATTTATATATCCATTTCATCACATTCCTATCATATTCTTCTTATTCAAAATGATCTAATCAATCTGCCCTATATACCCTATACAAATGTATGCCTTTGTCAGCTTACAAGGATATATACAATATCAAATTACATGTTGGTCATATAGCATAAATGAATAAACATTAAAAAAAGTTTCCAATGTTGGATCCAAGATAAGTCGACCTCTAATACCGATAACCTTAACCATGTCGGCCTTCATTGCCTGTGATCAAAGAAATCTTCTATCATGCCGGTGTCGTTGTCGATGCCAATGTAGAGTCTGTGAAGTGCCTGACGGTACACCATATGAAGATGGAACCCAAAATCATGTTGCCATCAATGACAACATAATGAAACCTAACCAATAGAGTGTCAATTGCCAAGAATCTCCCCCTTTATCATTGATGGAAACACTCATGTGAAAAATGGTCATGGTTTCAACTGTCGGTTTCATCCTGCTCTGCTCCCCCTGAGCTGAATATGCAAAATGCTCTATATCTCCAAAAAATCCAAAAAAAAACTCTTTAACTCCCCCTAATGTATGCAATCCTTTTTCACATCTATTCTACCCCCCCTTTGACATCAATATCCAAAAAAAATATTTCAAAGAATAAGTATTGTACACTGAATACCTCCAAAAATTTCTTACCAGAGCTTGACCAGTTTCAAGATTTCCGGATAAGCTTTCTCCAATAATTCCATATAAGTATCCCAGTGGTTTTGAATGTGCCAGAGATAGATACAAGTCCACTCAGTAAATATGCAAGTGATTCTTTCTCATTAACTTCTGCCGATGTGGGCTTTCCCAGCATATCCATGCATTCCTTCTTATGTACACAGAGTGAATCCAATCTTGGACTCACCAAACCTCCAAGACTTCTGGCTCTCTGAATGATCTTATCTCTTTCCTTTTCAAGAGTAGAAATTTGGTTCTCCAAAGTCAAAATTTGTCCATCAATAGATGTTGTCAGTGAAATTAGTCCATCAAAAGAGTTAGCAATACTAGCAATCTTCTCTTGTATCTCTTTTATCTTTTTATCTACATTTGTTGTAAGTATCTCAGTATTGCAACATACCCTGTATATATTAGTACATTGTTTCAAGTAATTTTCTATCAAAATTAGCTTCTCCTCAATATTTTTCTTCTCTCTCTCAATGATCTTATCAAAAGCGACTCTCTTAGCCAAAGTGGATTTTTCAAGTGCTTGCCGGTTAGAGATCTGTTGTAAGGATTGAAAGTATTTTGATATGTGCTTAGTTATTACCTTAAGCTTGTCGGAAGGGATTGCTTCATTTTCAATCTTACACTCTGGGACCAATCTGTGCAAAACAATTATGGATTAATCTATAATCCCTTTGTCTGTGGTTCCCTCCTTCATCAGTTTCTGAGCAGCCATCATCATTAGTTATGTGGGACTCATCTCTGTGATGGTTTTCTTTTCAACTAGAGAAGTGTCAATTGTCAATAATGATGTGCCAGAAATTGGTTCCCTATCGGATTCCCTTGTTTTATTTGATGATTTATCCTTTATTACCTCCTCACTTGCACTGGTGGCTTCGCCACTTGGTGCAATCTGTGCAACTGTCGATTCCACTCTTGGAATAGTATCCTCAACCTGTACATTAGTATCCGAAGGACAGTTGTCCTCAATGTTAGTATCTTGTATAATGTTCTTAGTATTAACCAGTGTTTCTGTACATCTTTATTTACTGGTGGCTCAATTTCCACTATCTTGATATTCTTCAAAACTGAGGGTGGAGTACCCATGATCCCTTTTCCTTTCCCTTCAACCAGTGTATCTACAGTCTCAATTTTGGTCTCCGGTGAAGTAAAGAATTATCTGTGTTCTCCCAAAAATTTGATCCAAGCCTTTTGTGTTTCTTTTATTACCTCAATCATCCTTCCTAACATTAGGCTAGTTATTCTATGTTTGCTATTGAATACCTTCCTATTTGCAGCCTCAATTGTCTTTTCCATCTCATCTGGAGTTATAGCAACACAGATAGCTAAAATTTCTTGCATCTTAATATGTTTGCCTTCTTACATAGCAAATAACCTTCTAGCATCCAACATGTTAAATAACTCTACCAGTATTTGATTTTCTATCTCTATTAATGCTCTCTTATAGATATCCAAATACAATAGAATTGCTTCCTCTACTTCTCTCTGGTCATCAATTTCTAATGTATCATAATAAGAATTAACATTTTTTAGCATCCCATCCTTAGTAATTTCATCAACAATTTCAGCACAAGTCATGGGTGGTATGATAGTCACATTACCAATCTCTAGTGCCAAATCAATGTCACTCTTCTTCCTCCTTCTGACAGTACTGGATGTAGTTGTTGATGTGGCCTTAGGTGCCTTCTTTTGTGTCGGTAACTTAATGGTGACCTTCCTAACTGGTTGTTTCTTTTCTTCTACCTTAGTTTCTTCCGGTTTCTTCCTCACAACCCTTTTGAAAGCTAACAGTGTATAATCTTTAGACTCAGAATCTGCAGTCACAGGTTCAATGTGAACTACCAGACCCTTCCTCTTTCTTCCTTTTTCTGGGACAACATCAATGAGTGCCTTAATGTCCTTTGAAACCTCCTATACAAACTTAATTTTCTTTCTAGTGCAAAAGCACCTAACCCAAATGTACACCAAGAAGTTAAAGATCATGCCATGAATCATTTCACTCATATTTGAGTTTATATGGTCATTTTAATGTATTTTGAGTCATTTTGTGAAGCATTGTAAGACATTTGCTCAAGATGTGTATTTGAGTCCTAATATGGTCTAGGAGGTTACATTGTGCAAATATGCCCATGGAAGGGTAAATAGGATGTAAAATTTTGTTTTGAGTCCATCTAAATGTATTTGAAGTGCATAGGCAAATATTAGGGGTCATATTTATCAAAATGTCAAAATTGTCAATTATGTCAAAAATATTGTCAAGCACAAATTGCATTATAAAGTTCCAAACCAAGGATGTAATCAGTCTTGGGTAGTTTTAACTACCATATGGATGCGTGAATCATATAAAAACCATCATTTGGTTGAATCCAATGGGTGTGTGTAATATTGGAGGAAGGAAATGAATAACATTTGAAGTTTTTACACCACATTACTTTCTGGGTATAGTAGTCTGATTATTCACGTTTTTTATTTATGAAAATTCATTTGTATCCATGGGAAATGTATTGGATATGATAATTACATGAGTTAATTTTTTTGTCCCTTTGGTTTCATTTAATTTCAATCATTTTGAAGCAAGTTATGCAAGATTTGGTGAAAACTATCAAAACACCCTCCAAATTGGGGTTTGTGGAGAGTTTCACTAAAATATTTTGAATGCACCATTGGAAATTGTTGTAACTTTGGTGTTTGATATAGGGTTGAACTATATTTCAAATTAATTCAGTTTCAATGTGATTGGTTAAGTATTTTATGAGATATTTGATGCCCTAGGCAGACTGGAAATGCAAATTTCTTGTTTTTTTTCTGTAATAGTCAAAATGGTCTCTGTGCAGAGACCATAACTCGTAACTCCACCATTGGATTGTTCTCAATTTTGGATATGGTTTTAGAAAATTAGATTTCTACAGCCTCACCGAAGTGATCTTAAAACTATGTTGGGTTGGAAAGTTATTACTAACTGAGTACGGGTATATCAGAATGTCATTAACTGGGACAACATAATGCATTGTTTGGGTCTTGAATAATGTTTAAAGGGTTATAAATGATATGATAGATTGATATTGGATTGGTTGGTTGATAGTAATGTTGTTAGATGCCTCAAACATATAAAGGTTGCAGATTGATGATTATTTTTTGGTCATTGAGCACCCTAGGATTGGGACTCCATGGTTGATTTGGGGTTCTTGGTTGGTTTTTCATGATGCTCTGCATCACTTTCCTTCTTGTTTTTCCCTTTTCTTCCAGTTGAACTCTGTTTCAACCCTAGGAATCTTCTATTGAGCAGTTCTACATGGTTTTTCTACCTCATCTATTTCTGTATCAATTAGCATTTTCACAAAGGCATCAAGAATATGTGCATCTACCTCATATCTTATTTCCTCTATCCAAATCTTCTGGGGCTTGACTACCTCCATGAGAGTCACATCCTTCTTAACCATGAAAAAAATGTCAGTAGAGTATTTCTCTATTATATGCTTAGGTATTCTTATCCTAGACCTCATAGATTTTTGAAAAGCATTAAAGTAACCCCATACCTTATCATCTCTCAGACTTCCCAATGCAGCAATTGATTGCTTTAGTTGTCTTCCTACCGGGATGTCGAAATCCCATTGCTTCCTACCAGAATAGGGAGTATCATTCAAAAAGTATAGCATTAAGAAGACTAACAGGTTTCCATACCGAAAGGTGCCCTTTTTCTCACCTTTAATTTTCCCTAAGTTGATCAACAATTCTTCAAGCATCCAACCACAAAGATCTAACTTGATATTATCCTTCATCATCTTATATGCAGCCAAAATACATGAACTGGAAACTGAATTTAGTCAGTTAGATTGAGTTACCTTGTAGCCTATAACCATGCTTCCAAACTTCACATAGGTGTCGGTGATAGTGCTCACCTTCATCGATCTCTTGTCTGATGTAGTGTTAGTGATCTTCCTCACAAAGTCGTTTGACACTTTCTTATCTGGATGTTTCCCTACCGATGGAAAACCAGTAATTGTCCAAATGGCTTCCTTAGTAATTTTATAGGGTTTGTCCAGCCATATGAATTCCCCATGTACTCTTCTTAGTACATATCTAACTATTTCATCCTCGAACTCCGGAATATCCTGAATATCTGTGAACACTATATCTTTGATGTGTTGATATGCTAGTTTGATCTTACCAGATTCTCCCATGAGTTCATTCATATACATCCCTTTGATCTCTGAAGTTCCTAAGTCCTCTATATGACAATGAATGTATGCCCTAACATCCTCTACATACACCACTTCCTCCAGGACACAAGAAAATTCTCTAACCGAAGCTTCCTTGGTGACCACATGTGGACACTATTTCAAAATTGGCCTAGGGTGGTCCTTAACCTCTACTACAGTTGGATTTGCAACAAAAATAGGAACAAAAGATGATGCCGCTGCCATGTTTCAAGAAAAATACCTTTAGATCGCTATCGGTGAAAACCTCCAACAAATTCTTCCAGATGCCGGTGAGATCGTTCAAGAAGAAATCTAATTTTCTCTGAATATCCTTTGATTGCACTAAGTCGCTCTGAATTGCTCTCTGAATGCAGGGTGATTAACAATGAAGTGTATTCGACCTTTTATCCTTTGAAAGAAAAACCCTAATCTTTCATTAACATAAATGACTGTCAGTGAAAGATACTGGATCTCACTCCGAACATATCAATGTCGGATAATCTTCTACAATATCTGGAACATCTTCCAAAATCTCCTCCAGGGGCATATGCATCATCTTCATGAATTTTTCCTACCCCTACGGCATCTTCCTTAGTTATCGAATGATCTCACTGCCAGTGCAGGAGGAGCTTCTTCCGCTGGATAGGTAACCGGGACATTCCCATCTGATGATTGCTCTTTAGTCTTCCTAACCCACCTCTAAGTATGATCTAGTTGGATTTCATTAACCTTCTCTTTTCCTTTTTCATTAGATCCTCCATTTCCAATCGATGGATTTCTACTTCTGCAGAACTTAGCAATATGTCCAACTTCATTTCATGCATAACATGTAACATTATTCTTTTTAATTGTCTTGTTAAAACCGGTGAAATTTCTTGACCTGCACTAATTAGCCATATGTCCAAATTTTCTACAAGCATAGCATTTTACTTTCATTCTGCAATATTTTGTCTTATGACCAATTTTATTACATTTAGAGCATTTATCGAGAGCAGAATCAGGGTTCTGATTTTCTCTATTTCTACATTGCCTAGCCATATGTCCAAATCTATTGCAAACAAAACATCTACCATTGAATTTACTTACCGCCTTATCGGTGCCTTATGGTTTTGATCTTCATTAGCAGTACCCGAACTCTATCCTTTCTCCAATCCAAGTCCATTGGAATCTCCAATCCGCCTCTGTCTCTTCAGTAACTCATCAGGTTGTGCTGAGCTAATCTTGAATTTTTCTTTGTATTCACTTACAGCAATTAAATAATCTCTTAGTATTATCATTTGTCTCTGAATCTCTTGCTCATTGCTATGGGATAGTAGCAAATCAGTTCTCAACATATCATTTTCATGAACCAACCTACCACGATCTTCAAATTTGTTCTTCAGGGATACAACAAGATTTTCTTCCTTTTTATTTCTGTCCTCAATCTCCTTAGGCATCCTCATAGTCATGGCTTGCATTTCATTCTTCATACCCATGTTCTCCTAACTCAATTTATGACATTAATCCTTAAGTGCATTTTTCTCTTCATCATCCTAATTTTGCAAAAGTTCCTTCCTCCTAGCTTGAACAAATGATAGCCTCTCTTGTAGAAAAAGAATAAATTCTTTAGCAGAATTCAACTCATCTTGTAGCTTTAAGTTCTTCAATCTTTCAGCATCATAATCTTCAAGCGCCATCTCAAGCTGCTTCTCCAAAGCTATATTCAATAAATCTGGTTTCAAGATCTTCCTCAAGTTGTTAAAGTTCCTCTAAGGCACAAGGCTCTAATACCAATTATTGGAAACCAAGAACACTAAGAGGGGGGGGGGGGGGGGGGCGAGCGGGGGTGAATCAGTGTTATAGTGGAATAGTAGATTTTAGCCTTAACAAAACATTCATGCACCAACTGGTATAAACAGAATTGAAAGAAGTAAAGCAACCAATAAGCCAAACATATAAATGAGAATGAGAATCATAACACACAAATTTATATGTGGAAATTCTCAATGAGGAAAAACCACGGTAGGATTTGTGACCTACAATATCAATTCACTGGCCATATGAAGAGATATTACAATATAAGATGGGCCTGCACTTGCAGGAAGGCTTATAGCCTAGAGCACACTACTCAATCACAATAGGAGCCTCATTGACTACATAAAATTCTAGACAACAATCCAGAGAAGTGAGAACTGCTAAGATAGCTTCTCCTATGCCAGAATACAGTTTTGATTTAAGCTTTGTTTGTTCCGGTTTAAACCCTAAACCTCTGTATTGGAATAAACCTTACAATAAATTCCTCACATGCATATCCTCTCTGATATATTTTGCACAATATCACATTTACATATCCATTGCATCACATTCCTATCATATCCTTCTTTTTCAAAATTATCTAAGCAATCTGCCCTATATACCCTATACAAATTTATGCCTTATGTCAATCATATAACATAAATGAATAAACATTAAAACAAGTTGTCGATGTTGGATCCAAGATAAGTCGGCCTCCAATACCGATAATGTTAACCATGTCAACCTTCATTGTCGGTGATCAAAGAAATCTTCTATCTTGTCGGTGCCAGTGTAGAGTCTGTGAAGTGCCTGTCGGTACACCATATGAAGACGGAACTCAACATCATGTTGTCATCAATAACATAATGAAACCTAACCAATAGAGTGTCAATTGCCAACATCCACCTCTATTCTCCCTGATGAATTTACCATCCGAAAATTCCTACAACAAGATCAAAAAGTGTCTTTTGCACAAGCTCCCACTCAAATCTACATTAGTTCAAAAAACCCAACAATCAACAACTGAAATGAAAGGTGATCGAGCTCTTATACAACTTGTAAGGAAGTTAAGTAGCGAAACAACTTCCTACACTAACCTTAAGAGGAGGATAATGCAAAAAAAATTACAAATCATTATAATAGTTACAGAAACTTAACAGAATTAGACACAATAACATGCACAACATAACACAATGATTTATATGGAGAAAACCCTTTCGGGAGAAAAACCCCACACTCCAAAAGGAGCTTAATATATTATTCAGCAATCAATAACAGATTACAATATACTTGCAGAGCAATCTCTTTGAAGGAGTACCACTAATTAGAGACTCAGAGGTAACTCAATCACCATAAGACTCTTACACACAACCTCTATCTCATGCACCTCATATATAGGAGATACAATACAAGAAAATGTCAAATGGAGTTACAGAATCATGGGCTAAAACCACCCAATAAGGTGTAGCCGACCTTATCTCTCTTCTAGATGCCCTATTGTTGAATTGTTGGGGAGATTATTGGATTTGGTTGTTGTCAGTGCTGCTACTAGGAAATTTTTTTGTCATTGATGTCAACATATTCCTGTGATTTATTCCGACGAGTTTGGAAAGAGTTTTTGATCCGGTTTTGTAGTTTGGTTTTGTTGATCACTATTTTGCAGAATCCGGTATTTCCTTTGGTATATTCTGATGTGATCAGATCTCGTGTTGAGACTTTGGGATATTGTTTGGGATGATCTTGTGTATCTTCATTTTTATGGTTTGTGATTTGGTGCTTCACAAGTTATCTTTCTTCGTGATGGTTGTTGATTGGTTGTGTTCTTGAGCTTTCTGGACATTGATCCATGAAGATTTGAAAAGTGGTGTTGCTGCAACTATCTTGGATGATTCTAACATTCTTGTTGGTGTTTCCTAGTCATGTCCTATTTTTTTTGGTGATCTTCATTGATCGTTATGTGATTTTTTGGTGATTTCTATGAACCGGTGATGATTTTCATGTTATGCGATATTTCTAGTGGTGCAGAGTTTGCATTTGATCTTGGTGTGATTTCTAGTTGATGTGATCATTTAGGAATTTTAATTAGGTCCATTCTATGTAATGTAAATCATAATATTGTTTTGGTGGTTGATCTTTGTATCGTGTAATGTAATTTTTATAATTGTGAGTTGAGGGTTGAGGGTTTAGCTGACCTTGTTATCAAGGTTGATGATTTGTATTTATAGGTGAGATACTTATGTAATTTAGGCGTCAGTAGTGTGTCTGCATTATCAGAGAGAGGTGATTGTGAAAATAAGAGACTTATCATTCAGTGTAGTGTTGAGGTGAGATTGGTGTTGCAGAATAGACAATTGTACTTAACTGGAACTATCATTGGGCATTTTTAGGTGCTATCACTACAATTCATTTCTTTTGGATTATAGTTTGAATCATATTGGAAGTCAGTGAGACTTCCCTGAGGGTTGTAGCCTTCTAGGCATATATCTTTTGAGCAATGAGCTCTAGGCAGTGTACCTGAATGCATGTGCGTTCCCCATTGTAATATTTTCACATACTACTACAGACTATCATCTTATTGTGGGTAGGTTCCCACTGTGGTTTTTGCCTTAACCGGTTTTTCCATGTCAAAATCTTAGTGTTGTGTGTTGTGTTGTTAATTTTCTTATCTGACTCATTGTTGTAGTTTATTAGTTTATGTTTTGAAGTTAAATTTATTTAGCTCTAGTGAAGACTGATTCACCCCCCCCCCCTCTCAGTCTTCCTTCTTGAGGGCTGCTAACAATTGGTATCAAAGCTAGATCCTTTGGTAGAAGCTTAATCTCTTAAGGTGATATGGGATGGTAGCTCAAGGTATTATTTTCAAGAAGGATAGTTTGAGGTTTGATGGAAGTAAATATACTATATGGAAGAGTTGAATGGAGGTGCATTTGAAATGTCTTGGAGAAGATTACTAGAATATTGCTAAGAATGTCTATGTTGCTCCTCAGAATGGACCATCCACTCTTGATGAGGTTAAGGAAGCAAAATATAACATCAGAGTGAAGGAAGCATTGCTTAGTGCCCAGACTAATTCTGAAATGACAAATGTTATGGGACTTCAGACCACACATGAGATCTGGGAGAAGCTTGAATCCTTTATGAAGGTGATAGCCAAGTGAGAGTTGCTAAGTTGCAGAGCTTGAAAAGAAAGTATGAGACATTGAAGATGGGAGATTATGAGAACATACATTCATACATTGATAAAGTGAATGAACTTGTCCTTGGTATCAAGAATGTCGGTGGAAAGATTGAGGAAGACGAGATTGTTTCTAAGGTGTTGAGATCTTTGCCCTCTTCTTATAAACATAAGGTTATTTCTATTGATGAGATCCGAAGTGTGACCACAGTGACAACAGATTTGTTGGTTGGAAAAGTTGTTGCATTTGAGCTAAGTGCATTTGGAAAATCACATGGAAAGTCTAAGACTACATTTATAGCATCTAAATTGGTATCTGGTAAGAAGAAGTATGATCCTGATGAGTGCAGGATATCCAGATATGAAAGAGAAAGAAGAGAGATAAAAGAGAAAGAAAAGGATCTTGATGAGATTGAAGCATTGATTGCTCGGAGATTTCCCAAAGGTGTCGGTAAGTATGATGGAAAGTTGCCCTTGAATTTTTTTTCTTGTAATAAGATAGGATATTTTGCTTCTAGATGTCTGGAGAGAATGGCTAAGTATGACAGACATGATAAGTTTGATAAGTATGATAGGAATGATAGATATGAGAAGCATAAAAAGTATGATAAGCCTTACAAGTATAACTAAAAGTTTAGGAACCAAAAGAACTGTTATTATGTTGCAAATGAAGGTGTTACAGATGATGAATTAGAAGGAGATGAAGTTGTGTTTATTGCCATTAAAGAAGATAGACCTGTATTTGGTGATTCCACTAGTTGTTATGTTGGGGAGAAAGCTTTGGCTACAAAGGTAGAAGAAAAGGGTGTATGGGTGATTGACAGTGGTTGTTCACATCATATGACCAGTGACAAAAGAAAATTTGTAAGCATGGAAAGGTATGATGGTGGAATAGTTAGATTTGGAAATGATAATGCCTGTGTAATCCATGGGAGAGGTTTTATTTATTTTGATGGTAAGCATAACACTGATGATTTCTTGTATGTTGAAGGTTTGAAGCATAATCTTTTGAGTGTTGGACAGATGGTTGATAAGGGTTATGATCTATAATTCAAGGATGGTAAATGCAAGATCTTGAATGCCTCTGGTATAGAGATTGCATCTAGGTTTAAGACTGGAGGTAACATTTTTCATTTGAATGATGGTGAGAAAAGTTGTTTGATTTCTAAGATAGATGAGAGTTTTTTTGGCATAGAAGGATGTGTCATGTAAAATTTGATTAATTGATTAAGATCAATTCTACACAAGCTGTTAGAGATCTACCTAAAAATGTTAAACCTATTAATCCAGTATGTAAGGAGTGTCAGTTGGGTAAGAAAACAAGGATTTTCTTTCAAGAGAAAACCTTATACATCTGATGGATTGTTGGATCTTGTCCATATTGACCTATGTGGACCTACAAATGTTAAAAGTGTGCAGGGTGATAGATACTTTATGCTACTAATTGATGATTATTCCAAAATGATGCGGGTTGTCTGTTTGAAAGAAAAATCAGAAGCATTTGAGAAATTTAAGATATTCAAAGCTAAAGTTGAAACTGAGTCCAGATTGAAGCTAAAGTGCCTGAGATCTGATAGAGGTGGAGAATTTTGTTTTGGTGAATTCAATTCATTATGTGAGATGCATGGAATCAGAAGAAAACTATTTGCTCCTAGGAATCCACAAAAAATTTGATTGTTGAAAGGAAGAATCATACTATTTTGGATGTTGCAAGAACTATGTTGATTGAAGGAAATGTTCCAAAGGTCTACTAGAGAGAAGCTATTATCACTATAGTTTATACATTCAATAGAGTGCATATCAAAGGTGATACCAATAAGACCCCTTATGAGCTTTGGTTTGGTCATATTCTTATTGTGAAATATTTCAAAGTTTTGGTAGCAAATGTTATATTAAGAGAGATGAGGATCTTGGAAAGTTTGATGCTAGAAGTGATGAAGGTATCTTTTTGGGATATTCCACAAAGAGTAAAGCCTACCAATGCTATAACAAGAGACTAAGAAAGATAGTTGAGAGTGCAAATGTGAAGGTGTATGAGAACCTTTGGAAGGAGATCAAAGCTTATGATGATGGTCAACATGTTGTTTTAACTCCTATTCAGCCTAAAGAGTCTAAGCATAATGATCTGGTAGAAACTGTTTACCCGAATGTTGTTGTTGTTGCTGATGATGTGCAAGAATCTGAGGATCAAAACTATCAGAAGACTCTAAGGTATGTTAGATTGAATCATTCCGAGATTCATATTATTGGTGACAAGAATAAAGGTGTGATGACTAGAAGAAGGTTAGCTTCAGAAGAAGTATGTCTGATTTCTAAAGTTGTGTTATTATGAGGATCTGGTAACTACTAAGAAGGGGGGTGAATCAGCAATTAAGAAAATCTACAATACTTTAAAAAATACTTCAAAAAATAGTACCGGTAACTACTCAAACAATCCTTTAAATTGATTTATCAAACCATTCACTTAAGTGTTAATCAACATGCAATTAAAGTAATGATATAAAATACACGCATCAACAATGCATCACCACATGAACACAAAGATTTTTCACATGGAAACCCAAATGGGAAAAACCATGGTGGGAATTAGCACCCACAAAATATTTGCACTCTTTCAGAATGTGCCCGATTAAGAGCAGACTCTATTAGGAGTCATTTGGTTAAGGGATTTCACCTTAGCCCTATTAGGAGCTATACCCTGTTAGGAGTAACCCTGTTAGAGGATTTTAAACTCAAGTTAATGAGCCACTCTGTGAAGGGATTTACAAATAAGACCTATTAGGATCTACCCGGTTAAGGGATTTCAAAATGTTGTAATTATTAGGGAACAACAGGGAAAATGATCTGATCATAGCACTTCCTTGATTGCTAGTACAAATAATTTTAAGATCAACTCTACTACACACATGCAGACACTCAAATATGGTTCGACACACTCTTCTTCTGAAATCACCGACACAAAATCTCTTCTCAAACTCGACTTAAATACACTTTTCAATGAGGTCGGTTACAAAACAATAACTACATTCAAAATACATTAAATTTACATTTACAGATCATTATAGGTCATTCCAAATAATCAAAAATCATTACAAAAAAATTCAAGACAATTTATACCGTTGAATGATCACTACTCATCTCCGCACATCTATTTGATAAGCAATCAAACCCTTGTCACTTTCCACTAGGCATTTTGTCATTTCCCAAGAAATATGATCCTTGTACGTTCTCAAACACCATCTTATCATTACACATAGTTTTTAACACGTCACCACTAAGTTATGAACATGATAAGATCCACCACCAAACCATAAATCATTATCAGTTAAAGATTTGTTACCAGTATACATTCTTCTTCATAAAGTTTATGACTGTCAATCATAACTCAATCAATATACTAAATTTGTTGATGCAGTGTGGAACATAGATGCATGTTCCTTTCTTCAACACTCTTGTAAAACTACAACATCTAACTCCTCACCAATCATCCATACCGGTATTTTGATCATTGTATTGTTCCTGATAACCGATTTACTGCAACTTAGCAGTTTTGTTATATAACACATTCCTCTATCGGTCGGGCTTTATTGGTAGGCCTAGATGACTTAGATGAATCAACAAACATGGTTTACATCAATGACAACACAAATAAAGTCATCAAACAACTTATAACTATATCATCATCATCTATCCAACAATCTCCATCAACTTTACAAGTTATGCCAACAATAACTTTACCGGTCATCTTCTCATCAACATCTCCATATGCCAATAATCTCCTCATCATTATCTTCATCAGTTATGCTATGCCAAAAATTTGAACCTAAAGATGTTTCTAAATCCTATAAAGATGATAACTAGATAAGAGCCATGGAAGAAGAGTTGGATCGGATTGAAAAGAACAACACTTGTGAACTTGTGCCTAGACCTAAGGATAAAAATGTTATTTGTACTAAGTGGGTTTTTCAGGAACAAACTGAATGAAGCTAATGAAGTAGTCAAAAATAAAGCTAGACTGGTTTGAAAAGGGTATTCATAGCATGAAGGGATTGATTATGAAGAAAATTTTGCCCTGATTGCCAGAATTGAAGCTATTAGACTGTTACTTACTTATGCTACTTATAAAGATTTCAAGGTATATTAGATGGATGCCAAATCTGCATTTTTGAATGGTGATCTAGAGGAAGAAGTTGATATTGAGCAACATGATGGATTCACTATCGGATGATGGAGACATGGTATATAAGTTTAAGAAAGCACTGTATGGACTGAAACAAGCTCCTAGAGCCCTATATGCTAGATTGAACAAATATTTGTTGAAATTAGGATTTACCAAAGGTGCTGCTGACAGTAATTTGTACTTTAAAGTTGAAAATGATGACATTTTAATTATTGAAGTCTTTGTTGATGACATTATCTTTGGTGGTGATGATGATATGAGTATGAATTTTGTTGGTGATATGCAAAAAGAATTTGAGATGTCTATGATTGGTGAGATGAAGTTTTTCTTAGGTTTACAGATTGCACAAATAGGAAAAGGTATCTTTACATCTCAAACCAAGTATGTGAAGGAACTATTGAAGAAGTTTGGACTAGATGATTCCAAACCAGTTGGAACTCCTATGGTGACTAGTTGTAAACTGTCCAAAAATGATGAATCTCCTAAAGCCAATCAGAGTTTGTACAGATCTATGGTTGGTGGACTGCTATATCTTACTCAGACTAGGCCTAACATTATGAATGTTGTGTGTATGGTTGCTAGATATCAAGCTTATCCAAAGGAGAGTCATGTTACTGTTGTTAAGAGGATATTCAAATATCTAAAGGGAACTATGGATTATGGTTTATGGTATCCAAAGAATGATGATTTCATATTATGTGCTTACATTGATGCAAATTGGGCTAGTGATGTTGATGATCACAAGAGTACTAGCGGTGGAGCTTTCTTTTTAGGTAAGAAGTTGTTTTCATGGGCTAGCAAGAAACAAGATTCAGTATCTTTATCTATTGTTGAAGATGAGTATATTGTTGTTCCTAGTAATTGCACTCAGATAGTTTGGATGAAGCAAATGTTGAAAGATATCAGAGCTATTTATAATGAGCCTACTATTACATACTATGATAATTCCAGTGCTATAAACATGTCAAAGAATCTGGTGCAACATTAAAAGTCTAAGCATATATCGATCAAATATAACTACTTGAGAGAGCAAGTCAGTGAAGGGAAGGTGAAGCTGGAGTATGTATCTACAAAGAAACAAATTGCTGATATTTTCACGAAACCTTTGCCTGCAGATACATTTGTCTATTTGAGAGACAAGTTAGGGGTATCCACTCCTCCTAATGAGAATTATATGCATTGAGTTGCATTGATCCGGTGCAATTTAGAGCCTTATTCTTTTATCTGGATTGATGAGTTGATGCTACTCCTCTGCTGGAGTAGTCTGTTGATTTGGTTGTGTATCTAGGGGGAGAGAGATTCATGATTTTGTATTGGGAGAGAGTTTGATTTCTGTTTTGGAGATCTTTGGCATTGTTGTCAAACGGGGGGAGAGATCATGCGAAAAACTGCTTTATCTATTTTAATCTTAGGGGGATTTTTCCGGTGATATCTTCTTTCTTTGTGTTGATTGTTTTTCACATTCATATGTTGCCATAATGCCGAAGGGGGAGATTATTGGATTGTTGGAGAAATTGTTGGAATTGGTTATTGTCATTGTTTCTGCTAGGATATGTTGTTGTAATTGATGGCAATATATTCCTATGATTTATTCTTGTGAGTATGGAAAGAGTTTTTGATCTAGTTTTGTAGTTTGGTTTTGTTGATCATTGTTTTGGAAAATCTGGTATATTCTGGTGTGATCAGATCTTGTGCTGATACTTTGGGATATTTTTTGGGATGATCTTGTTTATCTTCATTTTTTATGGTTCATGATTTGGTGCTCCACAAGTTATCTTTCTTCGTGATAGTTGTCAATTGGTTGTGTTCTTGAGCTTTCTAGACGTTGATCAATGAAGATTTGAAAAGTGGTGTTGGTACAACTATTCCAAATGATTATAATATTTTTGTTGGTGTTTCCTAGTCATGTCCTATTTTTTTTGGTGATCTGCATTGATCGTTGTGCGAGTTTCTGGTGATGATTTTCATGTTATGCGGTATTTCTGGTGGTGTAGCATGTTGCGGTTGATCTTGGCATGATTTCCAATGGATGTGATTGTTTGAGAATTTGAATTAGGTCCATGTTATGTAATGTAAATCATAATATTGGTCTAGTGGTCAATCTTTGTATTGTGTAATGTAATTTTTGCAATTATGAGTTGAGGGTCGAGGGTTTAACCGACCTTGTTATCAAGGTTGATGATTTGTATTTATAGGTGAGATACTTATGTAAGTCAGGTGTCGGTATTGTGTCTACAATATCAAAGAGAGGTGATTGTACAAACAAGAGACTTGTCATTTAGTGTAGTGTTGAGGTGAGATTGGTGTTGTAGAGAAGACAATTGTGCTTAACCGGAACTATCATCAGGGATTTGTAGATGCTATCATTGCAGTTCATTTCTTTCGGATTGTAGTCTGAATCATATTGTAAGTCAGTGAGACTTCCCTGAGGGTTGTATCTTTCTAGGCATATATATTTTGAGCAGTGAGCTCTAGTCAGTGTTCCTGAATGCATGTGCATTCCCCATTGTAATATTTTCGGATACTACTATAGAGTATCATCTTTCTATGGGAAGGTTCCCATCGTGGTTTTTCCCTTAGCCGGGTTTTCCACATCAAAATATTGGTGTTGTGTGTTGTGATGTTAATTTTCTTATCTAATTCATTATTGTAGTTTATCAGTTTACAATGCAGGAGAATCCCCAATCTATGAGCAATCTTGCATCAACCAAAAATATTTCCTTTTGGTTTAGTTCTTGTTCAGTTCAGTGTGCAGTTTTCTGTGTTCCTATCGATAGGTGCCAATAGTTGCTTGCTTTCCATTCAAGATCCTATTTTCAATCTCTAGGTTGTTTCATGCACTTAATTCCATATTTTTCAGTCCATTTGGATTCTTTTCTAGCTAGTTATCGCTCTCAGTTTGACTATTTATGGGTTTCAGGACAGTTCTTGTGCTTGCCGGTTGGTTTTCCTTCATTTATGGAGCAGTTTCTTTGCATGTGGATCTATTTGGGGTCTTGTCCGATGTTCTTTAGCATGTGGCCGACCTTCCTACTGATCTGCACTTCTTGGTTGTTATTTCCAGAGGAATTTCTTTCATTCTTAGGGCCGACCTAGTTACACATTTCATTTTCCTGTATTGGTAAATGTAATCTTTTATGGCCAACCCGAATATGTTCTAGAGGGTATACATATAGGGTATTATGTAATCATTTGTAGGACAGTGGAGGTAGAAATCGGAATAAATATTTAGATTGGGGATTAGTGATCCAGTTGATTGTGAGAGTCTTGGTTGGATTGTATCTGGCTTGTAGCCTTCATGTAACCGGTTGACTTCCAGATGTTCTATGATGATTCTACAATGATAACTAGTTGGTTTCCAGAGGTTCTAAGATAATAATATGATCTATTTCTATAATCTTGCTATGTTTTCTTATTTATTTCATTGTGTTATTCTTGATGCATAAGCCAATCAGTTCTCTTTTGAGGGTTTACCAGTTATGGTTGCATCAATTTATGTTTTGAAGTTTAATTTGTTTAGATCTGGTGAAGACTGATTTACCACCCCCCCCACTCTCAGTCATCCTTCTTGATTGTTGCTAACATCTATGACATGTTAAAACACACATCAAAATGTATCCCTCCCTTTTACAACTCATTTATGTGTCTGATGTATTTTATATTTCCTATTTTAGGAGTACAAACTTTTAAAGACCATAACTTAAGAATTGTGTGTCCTATTGACGAATCGTTTGAAGTGTCAGAAATCTCGTGAAGTGCTCTACTGCCTCGTAAGTCTCTATGCCACTTATGCTCACTTTTCAAGGCATTTTGGGGCATCTAAATTCCTCAAAAATTTATTTAAACTTTTCATTGGACCCCTCCAAAATGGAAAATTTAATTTCTTCAAAACTAGTTGTGATCTTGCGATGTAACTTTACCGGAATGCTTATCTAGCCAACCAGAAGCTTTAGGGATAATTTTGCACCATTTCGTTCTCAAATGAAAAACTCACTATAAATAGTAACCTTATGTAAATGCAAGGTTGAGACACCATTTTTTCCAACACAGACCTTGTTAAAAAATCCTAAATCCTTAAACCCTAAACCATAAGCATGTGCATATTCTTTGTATTCAAAGCATTTTTATATTTCATTTTGTCTTCTTATGGTAGGTTCGTAGTCACTTAAGTTATGAACTAAGTCTATTACATTGTTATAATGATTGGCCCCATGTGTTAGCTTTGTTGCTTCACCCAAGACTCGACCCTTATGTTAAACATCATGTAAGTCTTTCCACATGGACGCCCCTAATTTGTGTGTTGTGCAATTATAATTGTCGAGTAACTTGATCAATCCCCAAATCCTTTCATACTTTATTACGAAACTATATTTTGTGCAGATCATGCAAGATCAACGACCCATATCCATGCACAATTTCACGATTAACTCAAACCTGCCTCTTTTCCTATCTTTGAAGTGTTGTTGTCAAAAGGGATTCATTTCTCATGCATCTTCATCTAAATCAACAACTTAGATCATCGCACAATTGCAAGACTAGAAAAACATGCTCCATGGAAATAATTTCATAGCCCCAAAGTTAACATTTTAATAGGCCCTACACCTTGACCACCAATGAACAGTTGAGATTTATGAATGATTGCCCAATTAATCAAACCTGCTTTAAGGACCTAACTTTGAATCTCCACAATGTTGACATAGCAGGGTAGCCTATGACTTTGCCACATTATCCAAGCTGGACCAATGATGACAAGTCACGTGTTTAAGGATTCAGGTAATGGACTAGTGGACCTTGTGAATGCCAAGCTAAGTCCTTAACAAAAACACAGATTATATCTAGAGAAATCAACAGTTTAGGTCATAGACACACTTGCACAACTATCAAAAGTTGCCTGAAAATCCAACTCTATAAGGCCACTAGTAAGCAAAGCGGTGGGTCCTAAATTACAAGCACATGATGTGAGATCAAGGGTCAAGATTAAAGCATGGTTGCAATATTATTGCAGATGCTTGACCAAGTTAAGCCTGTTTCAACATGAGACTGGGCCCAAATGGTGATGAGTCTTAATTACATTGGCTATCAACTAAAATAGGTAAATAGTTGTTAAATGATAAAACGTTCAAATTTAAAAAAACAACTAGTTTGCACCAACAAGGTGGTTACATGTAGACACTAATTCACTCAATTGTGTTGTTATAAGAAAATTTTGTGCGTAATAGACCTCACATAAATCTTTGTATGCTTATTATCTTGCAAAATGTGTTCTCTGTGATTTCTATGAATTGAATTTTATAGTTAGGGTTTTGCATAGGATCTTGTGTGAAAACAACTACAATGAGTTTTAAAACTTGAACTCTCACAATCTGTCGCCTTAGTCATTGGTCTACAACCTTCCTTATTGCAATTGAGTGTTTTAGAGAATTCTTAGAGTAGAGCTGATAATAGAATTAAAAAACCCTAGTGTAGAACTTCATTGTTTGTTAAACCCTATCTTCAAGGTTTCATCATGGCCGAGCCCTTTGCTTCTCAAGCCAAGAGGCAAGGAAAGTGTCTTAACAAAAGGAAAGTGTCTTAACCATGAACGGGATGAAGAAGATTTTTTTATTAGAAATGCACTGGACTATCAAGAAGTTTTGAAACAAAAAGAGAGGTGGTATAAGAATAGATACAATAAAAAATTGAAAAAAAGGAGTGATAGTTATTATTCTCCTCATTAGGAACAAAATTTGATTCTAAAAGCTAAGATGAGGGAATTTTTGTTGCTTACAAAGATATAGATGAAATTTCATTGCCTCATGAACAACAAAGAGCACAAGTGCAGCCTAAATTGAAGAATATTTTTATACTTTACAATTGCATCAAGTAACATATGATAAATCTGATGTAGTGGTTAAGGTGTATGATGGTTTCTCTTTCCCTAGTATTGGTTCTATTAATCTTCTTGTGGAGGTTGATACTAAGTGCTTAGGTGTCATTTTTGCTATCATTCCTACATCAGGTCAATTTCATGTGAAGTTGGGACATCATTGGATCTCTTCCATGAAAGTGATTCCTTATACTATTCATAAATACTTAAAATTTCCTCATAATGACAAAATCATAAAAATTAATCATGGCATGTGCGTAACAATACAATATTGTGTGACATTCCTGGCCAACTTATTAGCACAAGTGAATTTAAATATGTCTAACTAAAAATTTATTTTATTCAAATGTATGGCCTATATAGATTCATTATAGCTATGTTATATATGGGCCACAACTTTTCCAATTGGAAGTGTCCACTAAATGTATATTTTATATCATTTTAGGTCTAATTACCATTTTTTTTTTTAAACTCGATGTTTTCACAACTCCTACTCTTATAATTTTTTTTTTTTTGAAATGTAAAAATACCCTTTTATAGATCTACAAGTGAATATTCCAAAATATATATCTTTTAATATTTTAATTATTTTTTATATTTTATATATCATTTTTATTGAAAGTAGGTCATCGAAACTAAAATATAAGATTGAAAGTAGGTCATTGAAACTAAAATATAAGATTCAAAGTAGGTCATCGAAACTAAAATATAAGATTGATTATCTTGTCAAGGAAAAATACTAAAATTTATTTTAAATTTTTGAAAAAAAAAAAGATGCACTAGAGAAAAGAACCTATTTCAAGATAATAATTATTTTCTAATTTGGATGAATAACAAAGAATAAAGGTGGTGCCAAATGGAAAGAGTTATATTTCAATACACACAACTTTTCAAATTTATTGAAAAATATACATTTATAAAAAAATTATAAAAAATATATCCATGCACTAAAGTTTTGAGTTATCAAAATACACAAAAAAATTAAAGAAAAAAAAGTAAAATTTACTAAATAAAGTGTGGCACCTTGTGTAACTTCAATTTTGGCATTTTATCAACAACTAAATTGTAGTGTTTACTTTATTAAAAACTATCTTCATATAATTTTTAAATTACAAACATAAAATACAAAAAAGAATAATTATCTTATTAGTTTACATCATTTTAAAATTAAAAACATATATTTCACTTTCTATTGATTCAATTTAAAAAGTCGAATCAACATTTTCCATTTCATTTATAAAAGTGTGACACGAGTTTGTACTATTACCCATGAACCAACCCACCATGACGCATGGAGCTGTTAATCTTGATAATTTTTTTCCTAAACAATTTGAACCTCATAAGTCTCAAAGTGATGCTCTTTTTCCATCTTATCAAAAGTGGAAGAATGAGATGATCATTTCTTTGATTAAGTCTAGAGATCCTAGACCTATTCCTCCTCCTCATGATGGACCCAGTCTCCTTCCTACACCTTCTATTACTCTTTAATATGTTGCAATCCCACCTCCTACATCTTACAAAGGGAAGTGTCTAGCATCTCCTATCTTTCAACCTAGTAGACCTTCTTTCATTCCTCCTCCTTTAAAGAAAGAGAAGAAAGCTATGTCCATCAATCTTAAACATTCACAACCCTCAGCTAAAACCACTCAAAACCGTTGTGTGAGAGAATTCTAATAGAGACATAGTGCTAACCATGAGGGTTAACATGCTTCTCAACCTATTTCCTCCTCGAAGACCCAAATGTTGATGTGATCCCATTTTTCTAGCCTTCACCTAACCCTAGAGAGGAATTTCAACGTAAATCACCAAGATTAAAGATGCTTAAGAAAGATTATGGTTCATGTTCTATTTGTGTTAGAGATCCTATTTTTATTAATCTTGATGAATAAATGGATGAAAATGATGTTCATGATAACAATGTTGATGCTAATGATTTTGATGATGATAATGATTCTAATGATGAATATGAGATTGTTGATGTTGATAATGATTTATCTAAACAATTTTCAAAATCATTAATCCTAACTCCTAGTAGTAGACAAAGTGACTTATCATTAGTGCATGGTCCTTGTTTGGAACTTGTAGTAGCTTCATCTATCATGCTCAAAGTTCTCCTCTTGCATATTGTCCACCTTCCCAAAACAATGTTCAATAATATTGGTAGGCGTATAACTTTCTTGATTAGCTTCATTCATGTCATATATTCTCTCTCTCTCTCTCTCTCTCTCTCTCTCTCTCTCTCTCTCTCTCTCTCTCCTCTCTTGCTTGTTTGTGACATTCCTCTATTTGTTTCTTAATTCAACTATTTGTTGTCCCTAGCGTTGTCTACTTGAAGACGATGAAAAGCATTGAGATCTCTTTTGGTCTCTTCCATGTTGACTCAAAAGAAACATGTGCCCTTATTCCATTCTAGTTCTACTTCCTTTGGGGGATGAGGTAAATTCAATGTAGATGTTTCATAATATACATTATATGTCATAAGAGCATACTGACCCCAGAGTTAGTAGAACCCTTATGTGTTTTGTGATCATTATCCTTTGATTTGTCTTTTCTTGGGGGCATATCATTGTGGCAATGTGCTTGTCTTTTGGATGCATGTATGCTACCTTAAACCAATTACTCCTAGTGAGGCATATGAAATCTCTTTAATGTGTAGGCATACACTCTGCTCAATGTTTGACTTTATGCACACACTTTCACATATCTTGATACTCAAGTTACTTTTCAAACTAAGCCTTTTTCTTTGTAATTTTGGTATTTTTCTTTTTTATGACTCATAGTAAGTGAACCTTACTAGGATAGTAGTCATGATTTTATCTCTCTCTTATGATGTCCATTTTATCTTGATATTGAAGTAGTAAGATCCTAAAGTCCACTAGGGACTTAGTGTGTCTTGTCTCTTTGATGTCTTGATGAAAGTTTTCAATGTAAACCTTTGTACATTACTGAGAGTATGCTTAGTCTCATAGTCCCACTAAAGTGGGGGCTAAATGTAGCCTTCTAAACTGTACTCCCTTATGATTTTATCCTCATTTAGACCCTCACCTTGGTATTCATTTCCCGAGGCCTAATCAGAGCCTTGATTTTGCTCACACCATGCATTAAACTCAAAATTTTCATCATGCACACTTTCTCCCCCAGCTTCCTATGTCCCTAATTATTCAAGACTAGGGTGCTAGTGCTCTGGTCCTCACAATTTGGGCCTATTTTAGAGCCTCTTAACGGTGACATGATTTGGGTGGGAACCTAGATCCCGTGTTAGCTCATGTCAAAAAATTGAGTTGTTTTTTGAAAAGCATGTATAAAAGGAGGTCTACCCCTCTCATTTCAAATCAATTGAATTCAAGATCTCAATTGCATTCTAGAAAATTGAAGTGAGAAAGTAATCAGTCTTCTTTCAAGAATTGGAGAAGAGGTGAATTCAAGATTCAAGCCTTGGAGTTGACATTCATGTTCTATGTTTATGAAGACTACATGAAACCCTAATTCCTTATGGAGACAAACATAACTGCATAAAAGGTATAACATTAGTGTTTTAGACATTGTTCATCATTTCCCTCAAAAGGAAATCATTTCCATTACAATAATTCAATTACATTTAATTTCTATTTCATGGTTAATTCCAAAACCAGAGTTTGACCTAAGGCAAACCCCCATTCCCAATCATTTTTCCTTCTCTACTGTGTGCAAGAACAGGTATGGAGTTGTGATTCTCAAGATCAGAGTTATTTATAGAGATGAAAAAAATCCTTTGGACACCAAAAAGTGCGGAGGATCAAAGTAATGGGAATTCTTGTCAAAACAATTCAAAATAACCTTCTGGGAATAGATTGAAAAACTCACATATTGCTCAGATCCAGGTTTGTGGCTTTGCTCGATGACTATAGCTCATTATTTATGCATATTTGCTTCAATTTCAACACATTTAACTTAATTTCATCATTCTCATAATTCAACTTAATAGAGGGTGTCAAATCCTAGTTTAGTGAATCCAATAAAAATTCTTAGCCCTGTCCTTGATGCTATATCTATTGGGTTCACCCCTCTTCAATGTAATGGTCCCTAAGCAAAATATTACTGGTTATTGTAGACACCTAAAAATGGTCAACGCTTGCGGAATCATACTTTAACATTTGCGCATTGCCTCATTTTAGGTTTTTGCGTCACATTAACATTTCTCCTATGATTCGCACTTGGTCTTTATCATGTGTGAACATCGAGTCATTCCTCTACATTCTTCATTCGTCTCGCTCTCAAATTTGGTCTTGTTGACAACACTATCCAATCATGATTTTGATCGATCTTATCCTGTCGCATCAATATGCGTGCTAATTTGTCATCATTTTGGGACATCGTCAATCCTAATTAGGGTTTTGTCCTCTTATCAATCTTGTGAATTTGCGATCGATTTATCATTGATCATTGTCCTCTTATCAATCTTGTCGTTTTGTCATCAATCCTTATCATTTTCAATCTTGTCATTTTGCGATCGATTTGTCATCGATCGTTGTCATGTTCGATCTTGTCATTCTGTGATAAATTTGTCATTGATCGTGGTCATTTTCAATCCTGTCATCTTGCAATCTATTTTGTCATCGATCCTTGTCCTCTTGTCAATTTTGTCATTTTGCGATTAATTTGCCATCGAACATTGTCTGTCTCAATTATGTCAATTTGGATCAATTTTGTCATTGTTCCTCGTCAATTGGCATATTTATCAATCAAATCATTTAATTCAAAATCATGATCGATATCGATTATCTTTCATCAAGACCTAATTCATCTTCTAGGGTTTTGTGATTTAATCATTTAACCTTGTGTGTCATTTCTTTCTCTAGGATTAAATAATTTATTTATTTATCCTAAGTCTTCTTGTCACAATTAAATGTTTATTTAATTGGCTAATTATTCCTCTTTGTGAGTTAATTAATAAATGACAAATTATTAATTAATTTACCTAAATTCTAATTTCCATCAATTTCTTAATTCCTAAATTCTTAATTCTCTAATTTCTTAATTTTCTAATTCCTAATTTCAATTTCCTCCTATTTCTCTCCTAAATTCATGGAAATGACATAGAAATTTGTCATAAATTGTCATAAATTCTTGACATAGAAATTTGTCATAAATTGTCATAAATCCTTGCATAGCAATTTGTCATAGACATGTCATAATTTTGCTATTCTTGATTTGAATTTCCATTCAAATCACTATCATGCTAATTTGTTCATCTCTCCAATTTTTCTATAAATTGGATGAATATCTTCAATCTTGGCTAATTGGTAATCACTTTTGCAATCACATAATCACAGAATCAGATAATGAGAAATAATCACTTCTTCTAGTACTCTTATGTCAATATCAGTCTTGCTTTCACATTAGGTTTGTGCACTTGAAGGTGAGATCCACAAACAAAAGGCTATTTGGAGAAGAAAGAAGAACAATGGAGCCACATGGAAGAAGCATTCAAATCATACCTTTGGTTTGCATAATCTTTCGTTTTTGAATGTTTTTATTTCATGTCTCTATTGAATGTTGTTTAGGATAGATCATTGCATTTAGTTTTGTGATTGAGCTAATGATTAGTATTTATAATGCTTTGTGATGATTTCCTATTTCCTATGATCTAACCCCTTTATGGTGTTTTTGAGTGTTTTCAAGTTGATTTTGCAGGCCAAAAACCCAAAAACAGGGTCGTGCAGGGTTTTCTGGAGACTTTTGCGCTTGTGTGAAGCAACTTACGCCTATGTTATGCATTATGCGCCTATGTTGAAGACATTCTATGCCTGTGTCATGCATTCTGCGCCTGTGTCCTGAGTTCTGCGCCTGTGTAAAGTCCAGAACAGAGGTAAAAATGCAGTGTTTTACTTGAAATTTGTTTAGTTTTTGCATTCTGTTTTCTGTGTTTTGGTTTTTGGTAGTAATTATCTGTGCAAAATCTTGGCATACACATGGCAAAGACAACAAATCAAATTACTAACATGTTTTATGCAGAATCGATAGTCAAAGACAACAAATCAAACTTCTAACTCGGGTTTTGCAGGTTGCCTTGGAGAAACAACTAAACTTTGTGTTTGAAATTAATATTTAGGCATCTAGTGATTTATAAATAGGTTGGAATGAACATGTTTTTGCTTTGATTGTTGAGTGTGACATTGGAGTAGGAGAGTATGCTCTCATCCTTCTTAGGGTGATCAGAAATCCAGATCTTCGATACCATGCTCGTGTCTTTGATTGAGTGTCACCTTTAGAGGGCCTGCCTTCCCGACCACTTTGCTTTTGCAAGCAAGTGATAATCATGAGAAGGGAATGACCCAAAGTGAGTACGGCTAGAATACCTTGGCATTCTAACTCACTATAAACAAATACCTGATGGGCGAAAGCTTTGAAGGAAGGGTTACGTGGGAATTGTAGTTACTTGGGAAGTGATGACCCTTGAACTCTTTCTCATATCAACATCTAAGTAGGGCCTCTTGGTCTAAATCGTGCTTGCATGACTACATTTGTTTGGTATCTTGATGGGCTTAATGTCTCAATCACGCTTGCGTGACATCAAGGAGTAACGCTTAACAATAATCCTTACTAAACACCTTGTTTTTAGAGGCCAAAAACCCTTCTAGTTGCTTGAGAAGGACAAGTTCGGATACTTGGAAGAGATACTAAGTTCGCCATGGGGAGATTTCCATGGGGACTGATGCTTGGCTGCCCTGAGAAGTGAGTGTCGTGGAGGGGATCCCGTGGGGTCAAGCATCTATGTATTCTCCTTGAATCCTATAACAAGTCTACCTCTCAAGTACCTAATGTCCTTGCCTACCATAAGAAATTTGGGAATGAGCATGATTGTCTTGAGTCTATGTTAAAATATCTTGTCTTCTTTACTTGTCAAAAGTTGAATTGCATCTCATTTCAAAAGCAAGACAAATTGATTCAAAACAAGGTTAAACATAAGAGAATTTCATCCAACAAACTTCAAAATACTTTCAAACATTGTTGTCAAACATTGTTCAAAATCTTGTCTTAACATTCATGTCACTTACATTTAGGTTCCTCCTAGGTTGCATTTTGCAAAGTTCATTGTCAAGTACCAAGGTTAGGTTACACCTAAGTCATACTCCTTTGCATATCAATAAGGGTCATCCATTTGCATGTGTCCTCTTGCATTAGAGTAATACCATTGTCATACTTTTCATACCCTAAGTCTCTTCATTAGGTTTAGGTTATTATCATATTATATTAAGGTCATTTGCATAGTAATTGTCCTTTTGCATATAGTCTCAAAAACTAGGTTTTGTCATCCTTGAGTAGTCTGAATCTTTGATAAACCCTAAGTCATTGTTAAGAAGTCTAGACCTCATCAAACCTTTTGTCCTTTTGTCATCAATATCATTTCGTCAAACCTAGCTTAGTATCCAAGCATATAGGGGAGACATTGTCATCTTGTCCTTTGTCACTTAGTCCTTTTGTCCTTTGAGGTCTAGACATCATTCCAGTTTCCCAAGGGTCCCTCTCTTAGATTTGCATTCATAAGTTTTTTAAAATCTTCAAAAACAACCAAAAACATAGATTGCATTCTTGCCATAGATTGCATTTTCATCTAGTTAGTTTGCATTTAGTTGCATATCATATATTATCCTTGAAAAATTCCAAAAATATTGCATTGCATAGTGACATGTCTATTGAAACAAGGTTCCAAGCACCAATGATGCAACAAAGTTTGACATATCAACCGACAATGCAATCACAATTCTATCCAGCCCAACAACAAAGCAACATTGATCAAACTTATCATGATGATGTAAATGTCCAAATACAAAAACTAGAGGAGAAACTAGCTCAAGAAAATGAGATATTGGAACAAAAAGTGAAAAACATTGCGAAGAATAGATCACAAGTGTCCAAAATGTTTCGAAAATTTCCAGGTCGAAATCCAAATATTGAGCCAATTGATGTAAGATCTCTTCTTGAGCGATCAGACATACCAGCTCTCCTATCACAAATAGAGATGATGAAACAATTTCAAGAAAAGAGACAACAACATTATGTGCCTTCACAACAAGAACAAGAAGGTGTTTACTATCAATAAGATTTTCAACCATCACAACCAATTGTCCAACATATACAACCAACACAACCAATGGTCCAATCTCAACAATATGTCCAACCGACTATCAAGTATCAACAACAAACTCAATGGACAACTCAGTATCAACAACAACAACCAACCATTCAAAAACAAAGGTTGCAGCCCACACCAAGCCAAATTTTGAACATGTCAAACCAATTTGAGCAACATCTAGTTCAAAATAAAAACATGACATCAAACCAGGACCAAATTCTTGCCAAACAAGTTCAAATTCCAGATACAACTATGTCAAAACCTCGAAAGAAAGGTGGCTTTATTGCAATGCTCTTAAGGAAATTACCAAGTGAGTTTATTGAGGAAGATCAAAATAATACACCTATGTCTAGCAATGCCTCATCCCCCCACAAACAAATTGACTCCCCAGTGGCATCTATCCCTACACCTTTAGAAGTTTCCCAAGAACCTTCCATATTGTCCTCATCAAACAATACACCCAAGAATGCAATTATCCAAGAGCTATCCATAATTGATTGCCAAGATAATCCAATTCATGATGCACATCCTTGTCTTTTATCAGAAATACAAGACCCAATGCCACCATGCACTTTATTGCCATTACCTATTTTAGAGGACCCCATTTGAAGTCCCTCTTCCTCATGTCCAAGCATTGATTCCCTGCCTGAATCCATCACAAATGTTCAAAGTGCATTTCCTTCATGCCAAAACATTAATTCCTTGTCAGAATCCTCCATGCATATCCAAAGTCCAACCTCATGTCAAGAGGATAGTTTAGAGCCCGAAGAAATGAGTCCTAAAGAAAATCAAGATCAAGATCCTAAAACCTTATCATCCCATCCAATTGTTGACCAGGACCCCATGTTCCCAGACACTCACGATGATTCCCCTATTCTTGTCCATCCTATCCAAAGTCCCATTGACACTCTATTCCCCAAGCAAGATCAAGATATCCCAGTCCATCCAATCCCAAACGATCCCCTTCCATTTCATGAACACAATTTCCTTTCAAATCCCATTGACATTCCAGATATCCCTTCCATCCTTTCCGATGATCCCATTGAAAGTCAATAGCAAAGCACGTTTAAAGAGGATTCCAATGATCTTCCTCCTTGTCAAGATCAAATTATTCCTTTAAATCCTCCACAAGATCAACTTGTTCCTCCATCTCCTTGTCCTAATGCTCCATATACACTCCAAGATCGCATTTCTTTTGATGATCCCATTATTTCTCCCATTCCATCTCTTGAAGAGCCTATCATTGAACCATGTCCACTAACAATCCTAGTCCCCCTCATGATCCTAATCCCCCTCATGATTCTAACGTGTCAGTGCAAGATTTTCATGAACCCTTGACATGCACAATGGGTTCTTCCACTTTGGTCCAATCTGATCCACTTCAAGATCTCATTATTTCTCTCATCTCATATCCACCTCCTAATGGACTCGCGTCTTCTTCCCAAAGAAAAGAGTCTCCTACAAGTCAAGATATTCATAAAGGCAAAGGGGTAGACCTTCACAAGCAAGAACCCCTTCATATCAAAGAATATACTAATGGTCATGGCTACAGAGCTCACACTCAAGGCGTTGGTATCCCTTCAAATTCAAAATCCAAATGTCCACCTTCCCCATCATCGCTTCCATCCATTCTAGGTCCCTATATCCCTCCATCTCCTATGCAAAATTGTAAGGAAGTTAAGTAGCAGAAACAACTTCCTACACTAACCTTGAGAGGAGGGTAATGCAAAACTTTTTCAGATCATTACAACAGTTACAGAAAATAGAAATAGATATAATAGCAATCATACCACAACACAATGATTTACGTGGGGAAAACCCTTTCGGGAGAAAAACCCCACCCTCCAAAAGCAGCTCAATATTTTATTCAGCAATCAAAAACAGATTACAAAATACTTGCAGAGCAAGCTCTTCGCAGGAGTACCACTAATCAGAGATTCAGAGGCAACTCAATAGCCATAAGACTCTTACACACAACCTCTATCTCACACACCTCATAAATAGGAGATACAATACAAGAAACCGTCAAACGGTATTACAAAACCATGGGCTAAAACCACCCAATAAGGTGTAGCCGACCTTATCTCCCTTCTAGATGCCCTATGACATGTTAAAGCACACATCAACACGTGTCGCTCCCTTTTACAGCTCATTTATGTATTCGATACAAATTATTTTTCCTATTTCAGGAGTACAAACTTCCGGAGGCCATAACTTGAGAACCGGGTGTCCGATTGACGAACCGTTTGAAGCGCCGGAAAGCTCGCGAAGTGCTCTATCACCTCGTAACCGGCTTCGCCGGTTACGGCAACTTTTCAGGGCATTTCGGAGCCTCTAAAGTCCCCAAAATTAAGTTTAAACATTTTATTGCACCCCTCCAAGACGAAAACTTTAATATCTTCAAAACTAGTTGTGACCTTGCGACGCAACTTTACCGGAATGCTTATCTAGCCAACCAGAAGCTTCAGGGAGAGTTTCGCACCATTTCGTGCTCAAATAAAAACTTACTATAAATAGTAACCTCGCATAAATGCAAGGTTGAGACACCATTTTTCCCAACAAAAATCAGCAAAGGCACACATCTTTCAGTAAATTTCATCCATCCAAAAGAACTCCATTTCAGTCATATCCATCCATGCATTCCTTTCCCCCTCCAAGCAATTTGGATGCCAAGTATAAAAGTCATAAGTCTAGAAATCCACATGTATTCAAGGATCAACATGTCAAAACAAAGAACAATATGATCTATAAAGAAAAAGAAATATCCAAAAGGCCACAAAGGCCCACTGAGAAAAATAAAGCAAAGTCAAAATATATATGGGTTCCTGAATCCCTTGTGCAAGCAATGCACTCCAAGGAACCACAAAAGCATGAAAAATCAAAAACCATGTGGATCCCTAAGCAGCTCCTTGAAGCGCAAAAGCCTAAAGAAACATCCCACTTGGCATCTAAAATTGCTATTCATCCGTCCAAACCTTCCAAGTCTATTCCTCCACCACCTTCTTCATCCGTTTTGGGCCCTTATGTCCCAAAATTCATAGCCTTTCCTTCGTCAAAATCTCAATATCCAAAATACATTTTTCCTCCATCAGTCCATCACCCCTCAAGGTGTGTGCCAACATCGATCTTGCCAAAATTTCCATCCACTCAAGCCCAATTCTTCCAATACCCTACCCATTATCCAATGCATATTTTCCATCCTTCGATCCCTCTGGTCCAATCCTTTGCATAAATCCTTGCCCTAATTTCATCTCTTTTTCCATGTCCTTATCCTACCAACGTCTTTGAGCATACTTTTAAAGGTCATGGTCCATTTTTTTTCAAGGCTACTATCCAAACAAAAAGATGGTTGAGTCCTTCTTCCATCCCCTATCATGTGTCCATCTTCTATTGAAAAAGTCAAAAAATAAAAAAAGTGAAAAAATTGAAAAAAAAAAAGAAAAAGAAAGACAAAAGAAAAAAGTAAAGCAAAAATAATTCGTCCACTGGTGAAAACCTGGCAAACAGGCACCTTGGGCAAGTACCATGATGAAAACCTCGCAAACAGGCGTCATGCGTAATTTATGAACTTCTTGCACACCACACTTGGGGGCAGGTTTCCTCCTTCATATCCTTTTGTCCTTCATTGTTCCATTATCCTATCGAACCCCTGTCATTACCCTCCATTATCCTATTGTCCCTCATGTCCATTTCCTCTTTCCACCTTTGATCTTGACAAGGCTGAGGATCTTCATGAGCATCATGCATCTTGCTTGCAGCTTTTAGTCTATCCTAGCTTTTGGTCATTTATCCATTTGCTTATTATAACCTTTCATCCATATCCCCTAGCTTATTGCAACTTTCTGCCACTATCCCTTAGCCTACCCCGACCTTCAGTCCATGTCCCTTATCCATTCTTGGTCTTGCTTATCCTATCCATATCTTATCACTATCCATACACTCTTTTTCATTCCTTGATCTTGATCTGACATAAGGACACAAAATTTAAACATGGTTTCAAAAACCTCTTGACATGTCCCTCATGCCATGTCACTGCTTTACATTGTCATATCCAGTCTCTTGTCCCATCACAACATAGCCCTTGAAAATTGCATCTGTATTGTCTCCATCGATTAGCTCATTTAGCTATTCGCTTTTCACTTTAATTGTTTTTAAGTTCTTTTAGATTTGCAATTTTACCCGCAGGTTGGACTTTAAAGTCCAACCTACAAGGTTTCTCTCTTTTTAAAGGGATTTGCACATAGGACTTTAAAGACTGATGTGCAATGTTTTGGTTATGTCCTTGCAGATCAGACTTTAAAGTCTGACCTGCAGGGTCTTTGCATCTCCACATCAGACTTTAAAGTCCGATGTGCGGGTTGATTTGGCAGTAGCATGCATGTCAAACTTTAAAGTCCGACTTGCAAGAGGATTAGTCATGCAGGTCAGAATTTAAAGTCCGACATGCATGGCATGCTTAACTATTAATGAGGGCATTAATGGTTAATTTTGGGGTTATTTATTAATTTTTGAGGATTATTTCTTCATTTCATTTTGTGATCTCTCCTTCGCGCATGCCCTCCTGCTCCTCTCCTCATGATTTTGATCTCATTCACCTCACCAGTCATCAAATTTTCTTCGGCCCCATGGATTGAGGTAGGTTTTTATGCTTTCGGTTTTTTTCCTCTCGATTCATCATTCATGTTTTCTTCTATGTCTTTCTTTTGGGTTTTCATTTGTTGGAGCACATCAGATTTTAAAAATCCGATTGCTCCTAACCTTACCCTCGAGGTTGAGGACACATCAAACTTTAATGCCTGATTTCCCTTTGATCTTTCTATTTATCTTTCTACCTCTCTTCCCTCGCCTGCACGTTGGGTTTTAAAACCCGACATGCAGGTTAAAACCCGATGTGTTAGTAGGAGGCTTAGACCTCACATATCAGACTTTAAATTCCAATATGTGAGATGAGTTTGTTCGATTGACATATAAAGTTTTAAACCCCAACATGTCAATCGGTTATCCTTCCCCAGCACATCAAACTTTAAACTCTGATGTGCTTGTCTTTTGAATGGTCTTTTACTTGCACATCGAACTTTAAAGTCTGATGTGCTTATAGCTCTTCCCCAACTTGCACATCGGACTTTAAAGTCCGATATGCAAGAAAAATGTTTTACTCCTTCAAATCAGAATTTAAAGTCTAATGTGTAAATTTTGACTCCTAAGGTGTAGGTCGGACTTTTTTCCCCGACCTGCCAGTTTTAACAGTTTTACTCCCAAGCCTGTTCTGAGTGCGTTTTTTGGATCCAATTGATAAAATTTGGTTTTAGTGATGATGATAACTGTCGAAGAAGCTAATCCTCAATTTTGAATGCAACAATTTGCAAATGTCAAGACCCCTTCACGACAAATTAGAGCCTTCTTCGAGTCAGTTGGAGTCTTCACCAGGCAAATCATCAGCAAAGAAGACGAAGTACAAGTATGATAAATACTTGAATTTGTATCCGGAGAGCTCCGTAGATTCAAACATCAATGAGATCGAAGATACAAAAATTGGTCATGTTAGTATGTAGGAGTTTATTGATCGAGTTGAGAAGGCTCCTTCCCACATTAAAAACTTGATCAGATCTGAGTTGCATAAATATGCTTCCTTCCCAGTTGCAGCTCATGTTCCAGATTTTGTACTTGAAGTGGCAGATCACTTCGATCCAAATACAAGATAGGTTAAAGATGCTAATCAAAATATGGTCATGACTTTGGACAGTGTTTTCAAAGGTTCGCCGGTTGAAGAAGTGGCCGACATTTCTCAAGAAAGTGCTTAGGAGTACTATGAGAAAAATGAGGTAAAATGCAAGAAAGTAATTAATATAGTGTACCTATCTACTGCTAGAAATTCTACCACTTTACGATGGCCTAAATATTTCATAGAAGTGACTTGAATGAGGAGTACAATGATATGGTCACCATGTTGGCACGACTGAAGGGTTTAAAGGATTATCATTACGTTCAAAACAGGATGTGCTATTATAAGAATATAATCAGAAAAGGAGCTACTAAGATTTTATTATGGTGAGCAGATCAGTGATGCACTTTGTGCGCATTTGAAGGAGGTCAATGTTACATTGAAATTATATATAACCTCTTACCTGGTATATGCAGTTGCTTCTATGAAGCAATATCCAGGTTTATCTACCAAAGGTGACAAGAGGTTAGTACCTGTCTGGGAATACTATGATCAACTCATAATAAAAAATAAAGGGAGCCATTTTAGAAGAGTCAACAATGCTTTCTTTGTTGTGTGGAAGTGCATGTTTAATAAAAGCTTGCAGAAGAAAAGATTATCAGAGGCTGCATATAACAGGGTGTCTCATTTTGGATGTGTTTTTCTTTAGTTTCCAACATTCACTTACATCCAGATAGGATGTTTCTTAGGTGAACCTTTCATTTATCAAGGTATCCTTTTGACAAGATCATCCTCATGGAGTTATGTCAGAAACTGATCTATGTGTACGAAAAGCAATCGCAAGCACATAAGACTGAATTGAAGTTCCCAGAATCAATTGGCAGGTACTCAGTTTTAACTAACCCCAAGGCAAAGAACATGGAGGAAGAGATGCAATGAAATACTATGAGAAGATTCAAGGCAAAAAATAATTTTGATTTTAGTGGCATGAAGAATAAGCTCAAAAGAAACTACACCCATGTTTTTAGGTTTGAGGATGTATGGGTAGATTGCCAAGATGAAGAAGACATAAGAAGAATGGATTTCAGTCATCTTACCCTAGAGCAAATTGAAAATCTGGATTTGGAAAAAATCCCAATGACCATGGAGGACACTGATGACATAATAGACCCAATCTATTATGAAAAGAAGATTGTTGACTCTCCACTTCCACCAGTGCAATGGTCGAAAAAGGAGAGTAAGTCTATCACTCAAAGAATCTCCTCCATTTGGCAAATACCAATGCATGGTTGTTGAAAAAGAATCTTAGAATGAAACAGCTTCCTACTAGTTCTGGAGATGATGATAATAGTGATGGCCTAGTTGGTAAGACAACTACGGTTGAAACAAGAGCCAAGAGAAGAGAAGATCCACAAGCACCATCCTCGACCCCTCTAACAGAATCTAAGGGTAAAGGAACCAAAAGCAAGTTCACAATTAAAGGGTCCAAAAAAGGTGAATCATCTTCAGCAGCGCAGGAGACAATCACAAAGGAACCAAAACAACAACCTACTAAAGAGACTGAGAAAGAAAAGGAGCCGGAAGAAGGTGAAATTCCTCATCAAGAGGAAGCACAAGATGAAGAGCCAGCACATCATGGAAAAATTAATGTCCCCGCCACCTCATAGGCGTCGTCCCATCCAAAAATTTATTCATTCTTTTGAAACTGACTCAAATCAAGAGGATGAGGGATTTGATGATGAGGAGTTAGATTTGGACATGTCATAGTTAGAAGTTGCTCAACAATTTTTCGGAACAACAGATGATGACATAACAAAAATTCCACCTCCTGTAAGTACTAAAATTATTTCCATTGCACCTTCCTCTCTCCCCTTTGTGGCTATAATTGAAGAGGTGTAGGTAGCATCTATTATTACTACATTAGTTTGCATGTCACTGGATACTTCTGCTTTCATACCAATAACATCATCCACAACCGCTGCAAGTTCAATCTAGTTTTCTTCTGAAATACCAAGTGATATTCAGCAAGAAGCTACTACTCCACCCGCCATTCCAGAATTACCACCTTGGATGGAGGTAGTAGCACCCAAGAGGAAGAAACAGGTAATTTTGCTCGATGAGTTTGATTTTGAGAAGTTGGTTCCTCCAAAGCCCAAAGGAACAAAGAAGTCGAAGACTGTCTCTCGGGTGTTAGTAGATCCGGCTACTAAAAGGAAATATGCTGAGGTCATGGTACCATCGTCAGATAAGAGTAAAGATAATATACAACCTGAAGACTATACCATGCAAACTGTAGAGTTGGGAGTAGAGACGCATGAGAGTGTTAAGTTGGATTCTCAAACGGCTTTTAACTCTTTGTTATAGAGGTTTGATCAAGAGAAGGGTGAGAAGAATGAATAAAAATAGAAGTGTGAGCAATTGACCAATGTTCTTCTTAAAGTTACACAATCTTCCCAAGAAATTGAGCCCATAGGTTCCTCAATGGACACTGAATCTCTCAAGAAAGTTGAATAGGTGGGAGCCCAAGGCCGAGAGGTGGACAAATTGATTGTATGGTTGAAATTAGAAGGGTCTCATCTTCTAATTTCAACAATTGGGTTATTGGCCGATTTTGAAGTAATCCAAAGTCACATGCAAAGTATCAAGACTTCATTATCTCACGAAATTGAAGATATTGAGAAGAGTACAACCCTTTGGAGCAAAATGGAGGACTTCAGAATAGACATCCTTGTTGAAAATAAAGTGGTTCCCACAAGAGAAAAATATATCCAAATCTTGTCACTATTGTCTCACATGAAAGAGACAATAAGATTGATGATCGCCGAGCTGGATCGAGAAAGGAAGGAAGTTGGTGACGAGATTGATCTCATTTTTGCCAGAATTGTTGTCCTTCCTTGTTATCTATATGATGGCAATTAGAATATCGTTACTAGTGATGCCATCATGCAAGAGTTTCTTTCTCTAATGGATCACTGCACAAAACAAGATTTCTCTCTAAGTGCATTTGATAAATTACTGAAGATTCAAGTCAGTTTTGAGGTCCTTGCATCTATGCTGAGAGATGGAAAAAAGAAATATGTGAAGGTTGAAGATGCAATTTCTCGTGTTTGTGTGATCATAGATTCTACCCCAATGCTGGGCAAAGTAGAGATGGAGGCCATCCTAACTAAGTTCAAAGAATTTCACAAATCAAATGAGGAGGACAAAGATGAATAAAGTGTCCCCTTTTGGCATTTTATTTTCATGTGGTTGCATTGTTAGATGCTGCAAGTTTTCTCACAGCTGCATAATTTATTTCTATTGTAGTTGTAGTCAAGTGGGACTGTGTAGTTGAATTAGTAAATTGTGCCCACATTTTTCTCCACTCTTTTCATATATAAGGAGGACCCTTATTTGTATATTTTTTATCTTTGATTATGCTAAGCAAAAGTCTGCCGAATTTTTGCCTCAACTAAGACTTTGAGCTTTTATTGTTAGGATTCGATCAAGCAAATAAAGAAAGCAATTTTATTTGATCTCAAACTTTGTGTTGTATCAAAAATTGTTTATATGAGTTAATGTTCTTATGTTCATTACTTATATATGTTTTTTAATTCATTGATATTGGAGATATTGTTATGTGGGTAAAAGAGCTCTTGAATTGTGAAAGTAGACTTTGTGCTCCTTGCATGTTTGTGAAATTTTCTAATGTTAAGTGATTATTGGTAGGCTTTGTATTGCTGTTGTTTCTTGTAGTTTTAAGGATTAGGGAATTACACTTGAAGACTTTGAGCTGCAAGTTGAATTTCTTACCAGTTGTGATAATTAGTTTAAGTTAGTGTTACATTCAAGAAAGACTTTGTGCTTCTTGCTTGTTAAATTTGGTACAGTTTGTTGGATTAATTTGTTCATTTCTTTAAGTATCAAAAAAGTGATAGGGAAATTGTAACAAAGTGGAGGGAGAATACATAGACTCTGAAAAAAGAGAGTTATATGCCTGAAACTAACCCACATATTTTAATTTCTTGTTAATTAGAGAAGAAATTTCAAAGGGAACCTCCCCTTGATGAGAGAAGAGATTAATTTCTCAACATAGTTGTGTGTGAGTCATATATTTTGTCATTGGTATGCTAGTGACAAAATATTCACCCAACATTTTTTTGGCGACTCTACTGGGGAGCGACGTGGAACTAATACTTTCCCTTTGGGTTGTAGTGCGCTTTTCATTGTAATATCCACTTTGCTGATTTTCTCAAGAATCATAATCTGGCTAATCAAAGTTATACTCATGGGCAACGATTAGCGGGAGTTGTTGATCCTACTTTTGATTTTTTGTAGTGACATAACTTTCATTTTGTGGCACCTCCACAGACACGTTCTCCTTTGCAGTAGACAAGAAGTTTTCCTCCTTCTGCACGACGATCTCTCGTACCAAGTGAGGCGTCAAGTTTGCAAGTCTTATTTGTTCCACTTGCAAGTCATTTTGTAATACCACCATATAATCCATTAAGGATGGCTACTGCTAGCCCTTGGGGTACTACTTTTGGTCCATTGAGATTGACTACACCTTTACATGAACTTCCCCAAAGGCATGTGGAAAAATTTGCATAAGTTTTTGGGGGATAGTTCTCAACACCCGGATGAACACATTGTTGCCTTCTACATCACATGTGGGGTCCTAGGTGTTGAGAATGAAGATGTTTTGGTGAGATTGTTCATTGAGACTTTGCATGGAGCTGCTGCTGATTGGTTCTATCATCTTCCAAACAATTGTATCAGAAATTATGCAACTCTCAGAACACTGTTTGAAGCAAGGTTCAAGTTTGCCGAAGATGATCATGCATTGTTGGCGCAGTTAACTCAAATGAAAAAAGAACCTCAAGAATCTATGCGTGAGTTCGTAGAAAAGTTCAACAGATTGCACAATCACATTCCAGTTGCTTCACAACCCACCACTAGAAATTTGAAATGCTTCTTTATCAACCCTCAATTGCCAGAGGTGAGCTTTCTTTTGTGAAGGGATAATCCTACAGATTTGGTCGTTGCGCAACAGATGGCCATATCGGTTGAAGATGATCTTATCCTCTCCGGTAAGTTAAGGGGAGATCCTAACAAAGTTAGGAATAATCAAATTGTTGATTCATCTTTTTCTGCAACGAATTTTGTTGATCTCATGATACAAAATCTAGCAAATGAGTTGTTAGAGCTTAAGAAGAAAATTTCCTCACAAGGAAATACTTCTTATCGTGATGTCCCAAGAAGGACTTATCCAAATAATGCTTCCAATTATGCCATGTGTAATCAAAATAAATTGTCTCCCGCTCCAGAGAGGCTTGCATTGTAAGCACCACCCCAAAATTCAGCTACAGGTTATTATGAAGCTGAACATAATGATCTTCCCCCTTTTGGTGAAGAAGATGCCAATTTGCATCAAGAAGATGATGCATAGTTGCTGGTGACTCTAATATAAGGTTTATGAAATATCAAGAAGATGATATACCAGACACACGTGATGGGGATGTCTTTGCAGTATTCACCCATTCTCAAGCATAGGCAGTTCAACCGCCTGTCAATACAGAGAGTGATGATTCTATTCAAACCAAGGATTCTCAATGTTTGCCATTTATTATTTCTAAGCATGGGACTCTTGTACCAAATCCCTCAAAAGATAACTCTATCTCGAAGGACGTTGTGAAGGATAAAAGTGTAAGTGCTTCTTCGACTGTTGTCAATTTTTCTGCACCTGTCAGTTCTTCTACACCTGTATCGAAGACTAGTGCACTTAATGTTTTAAGTTCTCAAAATGAGAACCCAAATAAATCTTTGATGAATTATTTTCAGTCATTTAATATCTTAGACCATGCTAGGAAAACCAAAATAATATGTCTAAGGTTGAATTTTTGAGATCTAATCTAGATCAATTTGATCATTTGGTCAAGTTTGTTAAAGAAAAAGATGCTACTCCTAGTAATCTTCCCAAGTCTAACTTACTTCAAAATAACTTAGTGACTTCCCCTTCTCCTATAGAAAAGATAGAACCATTCTATATCTCTTTGTTGATAAATGGTTATAAGCTTGGTAATTGTGTAATCAATTCAGGGGCATCTAATAATGTTATGCCATCAAAAGTTTCCAATGCCCTTGGTTTAACTTTGACCAAAACATTTGGAAGATGTTTCTCTATGGATAACAAGCAAGTACCCTTGATAGGTCAGATCAAGGACGCACAATTTGCTTTTGTTGCATTCCTAGAAAAGAAGATTAAGATGACGGTATTGGTAGCTGATGTGTCGGCTTCCTATGGCCTATTGTTGGGGAGAAATTTCTGTAGAGATGTGGGAGGAGAGTTAAACATGGATATGATTGAAGCTCGTATTCCTATTAAGGGATTTATCCAAAAGTTACTTCCAAAAAAAGAATCAAAATACACCGTTGTCAAGTCTGATCACCAGCGGGCTCAGATTCTTTTGGAGTCATCAGGTATGGGTAAATATTTCCTGCATGTTGATGATGGGTTAGAGGTTGTTCCTGAGATTGAAGATCTCATTCCACTCAACGAGGTTCCAGTTGATTGTGAGAGTATTGTTACGGAATCAAAAGGATCTTCTACTTCACAACAAGAAATTATTGATTTTGATACTATTAGCATTGGTAGTCCAGAGGATGTTTGGACGCTAGAATTTGATGGTAGTTGTTCTTCTACCCAATCAGGAGCCGGTGTTGTTTTAGTTTCTCCTGATGGAAATTTTTTCCCTTTTCTCCTTCAAATTGCAGTTTGATAACGCAAATAACACTGCTGAATATGAATCTCTTCTTTTGGGGATGAATGTTGCCCAAAAAAAGGGAATTAAAAATTTACATGCTCAAGGAGATGCTGAGTTGATATTTTTCCAAGTTAGGAACATATACCGAACAAGGAGCGATATGCTATGACATTATCGTAACCTTGTATGGGATATAATAGAGGCATTTGATGCTTTTGATATATCTGTTGTTTCCTATGAATTTAATGACAGGGAAGACTCATTAGCAATATCAACAACATCTTTGGTTCCTCACAAAGATTTTTCAGGATCAACATACATTTTTGAATTGTGCAGACAGCTGACAATTTTGATGATCTATATTTTGAAGGTAGTCACTACCCTTCAAAGGATGCAATTGAAAGTATTGATACAAAAATGGGAGAGAAATTTCTGCAATTGAAAGGAAACAAGATCCCTAAGGGTCTAGTTTCTTTAGAAAATATTTTTGACAAGCATGACCGCTATGTAAAAAAGTGACAAAAATCAGTTGCGGGCTCAATGGAATATGAGCAAGTAAATATTAGGACTGAAGTCAATCCAAAGATGATCAACATTGGAAAGTGTTGTTCACAAGAAGAAAGGCAGAAATTTGTTGCATTATTGCAGCAATATGTTGACGTCTTGGCCTACTCCTATGAAGATCTAAAGTCTTTTCACCCCGAAGAGCTCCATCATGACATTCCATTAAAGTCTGGTATCATGCCTTTCCATCAGAAGAAATGATAGTATAACCCAAAGATCTCTGATACTATCTTTGCTGAAGTTCAAAAGATGTTGAAAGCAAGGATAATCTTCCCCATTCATCATTCTTCCTAGATAACCAATATTGTACATGTACGTAAGAAGAATGGTGAGATCTAGATATGTGTTGATTTTTGGAATTTGAATCAGGCATCCTTAAAAGATAACTACCCTTTACCTATCATGGATCATGTTCTACAAGTTGTTTCTAGATCATAGATGATGTCCATGTTGGACAGATTTTTGGGTTGCAACCAAGTAGAGGTTCTTGAAAAAGATCAACACAAAACTGTATTTACCACACCTTGGGGCAATTTTGCATATCACAGAATGTCTTTTGGGTTGATAAATGTGGGAGCAACTTTCCAACATGCAATGGAATTGGCCTTCTGAAGTTTCCTTGGTAAGTTCATTGTAGTGTATTTGGATGATTTGACTGTTTATTCTAAGAAACATCAAGATCATTTCTATCATTTGCAACATTTATTGGCGAAGTGTCATCAGCATGGAATTTCCCTCAATCCCAAGAAATATGTTTTTGGGTCACCGAAGGTAAGTTACTTGGGCATATTGTTTCAAAAGAAGGTATAAAAATTGATGCTGAAAGAGTAAAAGCTATCAGTGATCTTTCTATGCCAACAAGTAAGACTGTTGTCCACTCTTTCTTCGGCAAAGTAAATTTCTTACGAAGATTTATTTCAGACTTTGTCGAGCAGACTCATCACATAGTTGACATGATGAAAGGTAATTCTCTTTTTAAGTGGACTCATGAAGGAAAGAAATCTTTCCATTAGATCAAGGAGGCCATGGAAAACGCCCCAGACTTTTTTATGCCCATATTATATCAAAGAGTTTATCATGTATAGCTATGCATCAGAACATACTTGTCTAGCCATACTGATACAGAAAAATAATGAAGGTGTGGAATAACCCATTGCATTCATGAGATATCCACTTAAAGATCATGAATTGAAGGACTCAAAAATGGAGAAGAATGCTTTTGTCGTGGTTAAAGCGGTGAATTTTTTTTTGTTTTATATTCTACATTCACATGTCATCACTCTTATTCCTGATGTTGTTGTCAAGTCAATTTTAACTCAACAAGAGTTTGAAACTAAAAGGGGCAACTGGGTTGCTAAGATTCAAGAATATGAAATGGAAATCAAGCCCACTAAGTTGGTTCATGGAAAAGGTCTATATTAGTTGATAGCTGACAACAAATCAATTGATGAATTGGTGCTAGAAAACGAAGGTATGAATCAAGATCTTCCCAAGGTTCTATTTGTCAGCACCATTGATGAGTGGTATTCTGACTTGGCATATCTCTTAACATATGGAGACTATCCTGCACACTTGTCACATAATGAAAGGCAAAACCTGAAGCTTAAAGCGGTGAATTTTGTCCTATGGGACAATGGTTTCTGTAGTCACATAAATCTGTCCACTTAATTAAATGAATACTTAGTATTTATTTGATTATTTAACCATCAATTAATAATTAATTAAATTAATATATTTAATTAATTCATCTTAACCCTCTTCTCCTATTAATTAAATAAATTATTCAATTTATTTGATTTAATTCACTTAACCAAATTCAGACCATTAATTAAATAAATAAATCATATTTATTTAATTAAATCTTCTCTCACATTTAAATAAACTAATATTTATTTAAATTCCCCCAAAATCCCACCTCTCACATTTAAATAAATTAACATTTATTTAAATCACCTTTATCCTCCACCCACTTGTATTTTCCTACAAATGCAAGTTGCACAACTATTTTAAATAAATCATTTATTTAAATCACCTTTATCCTCCACCCACTTGCATTTTCCTACAAATGCAAGTTGCACAACTATTTTAAATAAATTATTTATTTAAAATCCTATTTATCCTCACCCACTTGAAACCTTTAATGGTTTCCCTTAAAGTCTTCAAACTTGATGGCTTTAAAGTCTTCAAACTTGATGGCTTCCTTCTATAGTCTTCTTAAGCCTTTAATGGTTTCCCTTAAAGTCTTCAAACTTAATGGCTTCCTTCTATAGTCTTCTTAAGCCTTTAATGGTTTCCCTTAAAGTCTTCAAACTTGATGGCTTTAAAGTCTTCAAACTTAATGGCTTCCCTTAAAGTCTTCTTAAGACTTTAATGGTTTTTCCTTAAAGTCTTCAAGCCTTTAATGGTTTCCCTCAAAGTCTTCAAGCATTTTAATGCTTTATCTTCCTTTTTCTCATTTAAATAAATTAATATTTATTTGAATATTTATCCAAATGCAAATTACACCATTTAATTGAAATAAATGATTTTATTTTAATTGAAAATACCAAAATTCCTCCCACTTGCATGCCTAAACCCCTTCTAGATTCTTCTAAACCTTTCCTAATTAACCTAATCCATCCCCTAAATATTGTCACATTCCTAAGCAAATTGGAGTCACTTCTCAAAGACTCCAAAGTCTTTGAAAAGCAATTAATGCTTTGTGTGTTCAACAAATTAACCTCCAAAGTCTTCCAAACCACTTATGGCTCTTACATGACCATTAATGGTTAATTCCACTTGCACCCATGGTTAAGGACTTTGACCCCTAACTTAACCCTCATGTAACCCATGTGTCTCTTCAAAGCATTTATTTATTTGACTAGGGTAACCATCATGTCCCCTCAAGCATTTAATGCTCCTTATCTCTCCTCTCAAGCCTCCTCATGGTGACACTTGTCAACATGGGATTGGGTTGAAAGTCTCACATGGATTGAATATCTTTCAATCCTAACCCTTGTTAAGATTGCTCAATCTTAACCCTTCTCCTCAAGCAAAAGGAAGCATTAGAGTATTGTTGTTATACTGGCATTAGCATAGAGCTTTCTCGTAGCATCACTATCTACACTTGCATAGCATTTGCTTATCATATTCAACTATCTTGAATCTCCATATGGCATCCATGGCTAGTGCTAAAAGTTGAGAGCTACACTCATTTGGGACTTGAAGAGGAGAGGAACAAGGGAGGAGCAACTATGAGCATCTTGATTAGCTATTTTATTCTATGTTTATATGCTTTCTATTTCATGCTTAATATCTCTCTTGATATGCCTGTTTAGGATAATCTTTTGTTGCTAACACTAATGTTTGTTTTTTGTGCTCTTGTGTGTGTTGCCATCAAATAGATTTTCTAATCCTTTTTGCAGAGCATCATTTGGTGAACCCGACGTGAATCAAAGAGCAATCATTTTGAAGACTACTAACTTTTGAATGTTTTAATTGACACACAGGTCATTCTCTTGCGTTTTTGTTCTCAATTTAGCACCTTCGCAAATTGATACTTTAGCGCTATTGTCTATATTGTTGCTCTTTCATGTTAAATAGCACTTCTGTTTTCACACAGAGTAGAGCTATTGTAACAGAGAGTTGTAAGAAAATTCCTTGTAACCGAAAACCAAAAATTTTAGGCTTGTAGAAGCCCACGAAAACATGTGGATTTTTCTAACTAATTGTCTTTTGTGTAGGATTTAACTAACCCCTACAATAGGATTTTTTAGCAATTTTAGCTTAGGAAATAAATTTGTTCATATTTCTAACTTCGTCTTTCAAGTTAGGATAAAATAAATTCATTTTCCTTTTGGGTTAAAATCAACTACACATTCATTTTGGAGTTTTAAAAAGAAGCACATCTTTCGTTTAGAGCTCTAAAAAGAATCACATTTTTTCAAAGTTAAAAAGAATCACAAAAACAAACACGCAAATTTATTTTTTTTGCAAAGTTAGGAACAAATTCTCTTGGTGCTTAAAATCAACAAGGCAAATTTTATTTCTTGCATCAAGCTAAAACTCATAATCCACACTTCCATTTTTGGTGCAAATAAAATTCACAATCAACTTGTCTCATTTTTACAGCAATTTTACTTCATGCAAACGTGTTTTTCATTAAGTTAACCAGGATTTTCAAATTCTAGTTTACTCAAACAATTGCCTTTGAAAATTAAAAAGAACACCATGATTGTTGGAGCAACATCTCCAAATAGATAGAAAATCATTGCGATGACAAGTTAAAAGGAATGAGTGAATTTTGTGTTTGGCACACTTGTGCAAAAGAGTTGGTCGAGTGGTCCTACTTCTAACACACACTATCCTCTCCCTTGGCTCTCGTGGTCCTAGGTGCAAGAGAAAAGTGTTAGTAACACTCAAAATTTTTATCTTTTTAAGAGAGGCCTGCCAAGGGATCGATACTCTTGGGAACGACCTCGAGCGGTAAATCCTTCGAGCCGCTATAGAAATTAGGTGAGAGCGAAAGCTGTAGCCTTGGGTATAGTTGTTTCTACAGTGTAACTGGCTGAAAGGACAAATGGGCCCCACCACCAGTTACAAGGCTCTTAAGTGAGTCACTGCAGAATGAACTTATGTCCAAAAACATCGAACATGACTAAACACCTTTAAGTAGTAGCCCACCCGTTCTATTGATTGAGGATATTTGTGATATAATTTAGTGCAAGAGCATAGATGGTTTTGCTCCCAAGATACTCACCATACATATTTCCTTGAGTAGAAACATAGCTTTTTGAAAAGTCACTTGTGGCTTGATAAAAGTGGTGACTCCCCCATCATAGGGATCATCTATTTGTTATGCTCGTGCAAGACTTAGTATATCACATCCTTACCTGCCACGGCAGGATTCATAAGGTATGTAGTACCAAAGTCGAAGAAATATCAAGATGTGGGCTAAATTTATCACAACTGGCCATTTGACCTTAGGGATAAAAAGTGTTTGAAGTGTGTTCGTTTTATAGACCAAGTGCAAATTGAGCCAACTTTGGGCTTTGGAAATACACCTTAAAATACATCTAAAGGAAGGGTCATATACAAGTCCAAGGATTGGGTTAATCTAGACCCATACTCATTTGTGCCTTTTAGGCAACATTCTTGTGTTTGTGTGCTTGCTTTGTTTTCTTGTCAAAGAAAAAATCAGAAAATCACTCCCAAAAACAAAGTATTCATCCAACCAAACATTTCTCAAAACAACCAAACACATCAAAAACAAGGTACAAACAACAAAGAGTCAAATTTTATGACCATTATTCACATCTTGTGAAAGAAGAAGCGTCATCAAAATATCAACTTGAAAAGAAGACCATTGAGCTCAAAGGCTTTGATCAAAAGGAGGAAATTCTTCTATATAAATAGACAAATCTTTGTCTCACATAGAGTCTTTCTGCATCACATGCGTCTCTACCTTCAAGGAAAAACAAACGAATTTGATTCCGAATCATTGAACCGTAGAGCTTTTATGCAATATAGAGCTCTGAGTTATCACAAAAACCAAGGAGGAAAGATTAATCCCAACTTCTTCCCAAACGTTTGTATCACATACAACACAGCTCGAGAAATACCACCAACACCTGAAAGGGAAGAGATAGAGTTTGTCCCATTTGTAACACAAAGTTTTTATTGAAGTTGAAAACATTTTCATCCATCATCTCACTCATACATCATCACTTCATCATCAATCCGTCCCAACTCTCAAAACATTAAGAGGTTCTTGTCCCAAGTTCTCTTTTAGATATTGCTTGAAATCAAACACATCACATCACTTTTTAGATTGTTTCTACATCTAGGATAAGCTCATCCTAAGAGACACATCTACGCAGGTTAAAACTAGTTCATGAGTGAATCCTCTCATTACTAGGTAGTTAAATCTGTAACACATCTCAGATTTATCTACACCTTATCACATCAAAACTTATCAAACAAACAAGCAATTCAAAGAAGGAATTTTGGTTACATCCACCTTAAAGGTGCTAGAGATCCACGTGCAACACAATTCACCAACCATCAATCTCTCATTTCAA